>NW_022196906.1:68180155-68192077 GCF_008632895.1 Mastomys coucha | reverse complement strand
AATTTATGAAATTCTTAGGGAAATGGATGGATCTGGGGAATATCATCCTGAGTGAGGTAACCCAATCATGAAAGAACACACATGGTATGCACTCTCTGATAAATGGATATTATCCCAGAAGATAGGAATACACAAAGTACAATCCACAAACCACAAGAAACTCAAGAAGAAGGGAGACCAAAATGTGGATACTTCATTCCTTCTTAAAAAAGGGAACAAAATACCCATAGAAGGAGTTGCAGAGACAAACTATGGACAAGTCCTTATAACAAGAGAAGAAATTTAACCTGTAATCTGGCCAGCAAGCTATGTGATTATCTCAAAGGTAGTAGAGGACATGCAGACGCAGAGCAGGGAGGAAGCAGTCCTTTTCCTGCTGGTCTCAGGATGAGCGTTTTGACCTTACTCTTGCCCCCAGTCTGGACTGGCTCCCCTAGTTGCATGGCTTTCTGGACCCCCAAGGGGCGAACTGAAGGGGGAAACATGGAAGTAAGAAATGAGTATCTGATCAATTTCCACTTAATGAATAGCATTTAGAATTTGCACTAACCGGGCTAAGAAGACTTCTACCCAAGTCCCAAGATCGCGCTGTAAACTCTGTGAGCACTGAGCAGTGTCCAACATGAGATATTAATGCAATAACCATTTAATCCTTAGGCAAAGGAAATAGATGCCCACAGATGTGTAGTGTGAGCATTCATGCTAGTACATTTCTCCTGTTTGCAGGTCGTTCCTCCAAAGATGCTGTAGGACAGATCTCTGTCCATGTGGATGTCACCACCACCCCAGGGACTGGAGAGCATAAAGTCACTGTAAAAGGTACATCTGGGGTTCAAATATAGCACCTATTAACCTTCAACATCTACAGAAGTCATATGAAAGCTATCACTTCTCACATATACATTTTTAAACTACTATAGGACACAATTAAAATGTCTTCAGAAAAACAAATTCTTAAGCTAAAACAAGTAAAGACGATGTACTGGTAACTAAATTTCAAAAGTAGATTTGTTTTAATGTTAAATATAATTTCTCAAACTGACCTATATTTTCTTAACTACTCATATAACCTACTTATTTTATGTGACTTCTAACTAGTTTTCCTTGTTAATAAATGGTTCAATGTTATAAAAACAAATGAGCCCTGCTTTCCAACTAAAAGGTTTCATTAAATATCTACCACTTTGCTGAACAGGCCCATATTCTGTTTTTATTGTAGACTTGGTCATTTTAATATGCAGTTCAGTCTCCCAATATATGTTTTGATTGCACCATGTTCAAAACAGCTGTGGATTAGAAAAGATTATATGAAAAGTATGTAGGAAAAAAATCCAAGGAGAACTTGTGCTTATACAAGATCAGGTGTCAGTATACTTCAGTGTCTTTTAAAACTATGTACATATCAAACCCAAGAGTTTTAGTCTTTAGCAGTAGAAATGTTGAGACACTTTGATAGCCAAGACCAAGCAGGAGCATATAAACAGAATCATTTAGAATTGTTTATGAGTCCTGAAATGACCACAGCACTTAATACCGGATGGAACTTGCAACTGTGAAAGAAGTAATGGACTAGATGACCATGATGAAGTTTTCCAAATAATGCTGACTATAAAAATATTTATAATATATTATGATCTGATTTTTGGGTGGATATTGAATTTATGTGCACTAACATAGAATTAAGTTTACTAATCTATTTTCCTAAATATTTTGTGGTGGTGCTTCCCTAATGTGTAATATGAAACATCATCAGGGTTTTTACCTTTCTATGTAAGTACCATTCACATGAGTGACAGCTTTCCTGGGCATTCAGTGTCTCAGCTTGTGGGATAAATGACTCCTTGTTGGTATGGTCAGGAAACATGCAAATGCAAGTTCCGGCCAAGAGGAGGAAGCTCGTCTCCACACACTCATTTACTCTGCTTCTGCTTCTCAGTGATTGCGATCAATGACCTAAACTGGCAGACCACCGCCATGTTCCGCCCCTTTGTGGAAGTGTGCATGCTGGGACCCAGCCTGGGGGACAAGAAGAGAAAACAAGGAACAAAGACAAAAAGCAACACATGGTCACCGAAGTACAACGAAACCTTCCAGTTGTAAGTCAGACAAAATACCGCTAGTTCACTTGACTGGATGCTAGCTGTTTTGCAGCTAAAACCCACTGAAGGATTCAGGGTGGAAAGGAAAACCCACAGGTCCCTTTCTATTCCTCACAAGCAATGCAAGGCGTTGATTCCTCACCAAAGTCGCTGTGGATATCAGGCAGTGTTATGGATAATGGACATAGCTGGACACTGGACTTGGATAATCTCTGGCTTTTGCTATCATTGAAATGTCTTTCTAGAGATGATTATCATGGTCAAGTGAAGGGCTACCATGTTTAAAGAAACAGTGTATAATGGGAAAGGGGGAGATTAAATGACTTGGTGGAGCCCTCACATGAAAGTACAATTTTCAGTTCTTTGAGGAGGAGGTCTAGAGGGTTTTTCCAAATGAAGGGGTAAATACCAAATGTGTCTTTAAACAGTAGTATTGTTTGTATAGGGCAAAAGTTACTAGGAAGCCAGACTAAGTGTGTGATGGTACCTTGTAGCTTTCCATTGCAATAGTCCAGGCAGGAGATAAAATAATTCCTAGCCAGATGGCTACTGGATAGAAAAACTTCTCTGGGAGTAAGAGGTAAATATTCTTAGTAACTGACAGAAAAAAATAGCATAGATATTCTTGCAATGGTATCCCTTACCCAGGCTCTATTATTGTTATCAATCAAGAGCCTCTGTATCTAATAACTAAATACAATATAATATTATATTTGCCAATCCTATTTGATACACTCACCATCAATAGAGTGAGCAGGTACAGACACTCCAGGACATCTATAAATGTAGCTCAGCACATTTGTAGAGGATGATGTCAAAAAGTCTGACACATCTGCAATAAAGCATCATTTTTGTATCTAGGGGATATGTTTGATTTCTAAGCAATATCTATATAATAATGATCTAACATGTAAGTAAACAGAGTTGATATAATATTCTGGCCATATAGCAATCTGTGAGTAAAGTTTAATAGTATTTCAGCACCATGAATCCAAGTTTGACTCATTTTATGTCTTTAATTCATACAGCATTCTGGGTAACGAAAACCGCCCAGGAGCCTATGAACTTCACCTCTCGGTTAAGGACTACTGCTTTGCCCGAGAAGATCGAATAATTGGGATGACAGTCATTCAGTTACAGAACATAGCAGAGAAAGGGAGCTACGGGGCATGGTACCCTCTTTTGAAAAATCTCTCTATGGATGAAACTGGTTTAACCATCCTTAGAATACTCTCTCAGAGGACAAGTGACGATGTCGCTAAAGAGTTTGTGAGACTTAAGTCTGAAACAAGGTCTATTGAAGAGAGTGCCTGAAACAAAGACTTCCAAATGTTGTCTTTGAGAATTCATAAACTCCCATTGTGTGACCCTTACATGCATGTGAAAATACATGGGAATGTTTAAACCCACTGCGTTTTTTGATGTTTGCCAGTACTCAACCACAATGTCTACAACGTATGTGAAAAACTTTTATACCAGTTCTGGTCTTTGAGAAATAAATGTTCCATGAAGTGCCAAAATTATGATGTAAAGTGAAATATCAAGACTATCTTTTACAATGTAATGTTCTTCTCATTACCACTTTCTCCTCCATGAAGAAAACTAAAACAACCTTCTTGAGTTTGTCCATTGGTTGTCCTTGTTAGATTCATTTAAAGTGACCTATCAGAAAGCATCTTTGACCGAACTTCTGTTCTGTTTAGCCTTATCTTATTGTAGACACCCTGCAGATCCAGTTTTCTACCACACCTAGAAATGCAGCAACTTCTAGAAAGTTTGTAATTTTATAGTTGCAGATATATTGTGATGATTTTTGCATACAAATTACAATAGAAAAGGTGGGAAATATTTTATGCTGACAAGTTCCTAACCTTTCTAAAATATCACTGTGAAGAAATGCTTTCAAAGCAAACTTACACAAAGCAATGCTGAATAGTTTGTTAATGTTTAATATATTGATGAAACTGTGTTCTTTAAAACTGCCAAGCCCCCCCTCCCCATCACATTTGTAATTTTAAAAAAAGAAAAGAAAAAATGGTGACCTGATGCATTTGCCATGTAGCATTATGTCTCAGCTTTACCCTACTTCATTCTTTGGAAAGTCATAGAATGCAAGAACTGTTTAACTTTCCTGCGATAAGTAACTTTTTGGAAGGAAAATAATAACAATATACTTATGACTACTTAACTCTACAACCAGATGTTTCTTTAAAAAATATCCAATGTTTATGCTGAATGCAGCACTACTATAGATTGCAGAAAACCAAAAAGTCACAACTTCATATATATTTAGGAGGGAAAGATGTAAAATAAATTCAAAGTAAATGGCTCATGATTTTGTAACTCGTGTTCTTTATATGCCCCAAATGTAACTTGGTTACAGATACGTGCATTGTCTAGATTTTGTTTAGGATTTGACTTTCCAGAGTCTATATCTAAATATTTGGCTGCAGAACATCATTTTGTCATTGTAACTTACAGCCATAGCTGTGAGGAGATTCCCCATGTGCCCAGGATCAAGAAGTTGTTCCACTGACTGTTATGTAAACATGTTGGTCTAGTATGTGAGGAGCAGAAGTGATTTAGTGCCATCTCTCTCAACCATTCTGCTTCTGAGTCTGAAAACACACAAGCTGGTGAGATTGGCTAATTTGTGTTCAAATCTTAGGCGACTGCTTTGTTAATGACTTTTCCAAATGCCTCGTATGATGCAATCGCTGACATATGCATTAATAAATGGATGTGTATTGAGCTCATGCAACAATTCTGGATGTTTTGCCTACTTCTTTCATTACCTAATAATAATAAAACACTGGTGATATATTAATATTTACTCAATGTGTGATAACATAAATAACTGTATATTATAAAATAATGCATTCATTGAAAGTAAGAAGAATTAATCTAATGGCCCAGTATGAGTTGGGGGATAGTGTTAAACCTATGAAGAAGACTCAGTGTTAAGCATATTCAAGGTAGCAGCATTATTAAAGAAAAGCTTCAGTTATTATTGATAGTCATTTTAGTAGGTAAGAGAGTTAGGTAGATTTAATCATGATAATAGGAGTTTATTAATATAAGAATGTGAAACACTGGAATAAGGGTCAGATCACAGCTACACAGATCAGTTCTCGGAAACAATGAGCTAAGGATATTGTTTATATTAACTAGATCACTTTTGTTTTGTCTTATTTTAAATATGTGTACATGTGGGTTTGTGTATGCTCACATGAGTGTGTATGTTCATGGAGTCCAGAAAGAAGGGAGCAGATGCCCTGGAGCTGGAGTTACAGGCAGTTGTGAACTGTCTTATCTAGGAACTAACCCAAGTCCTTCAGAAAAACAGCATGTGCTCTTAGCCACTGAGTCATCCTTCTCACCCCTCATTCCACCTTTAAATATATATATTAATGTACATTAATGTTGGGCCCTATTTGGCCCTGGTTTGGGCCTTGAGAGCAAACCCGAGCCTGGCTCAAGTTTTGTAAACTGTCTCAGTCACTTCCATACTGGAGTGACTCAGTTTGACCTGCTTAAGCCTACCTTTGCCTAGCTCCTGCTGATGTAGAGTAACTTTGTTGGCTCTGTCAGTCACCCCATACCCTTCCTATGTCATCTCACCTCAGCAGAAAACTCCACCTCCTCTCTCAGCCCTTTATAAAGAAAAGATTGATACAATAAAACGAGTTCCTGCTTTGAGAGACTCCCTGCTCAGGGTGGTTATTCTCCAGAGGCAGGAGATCCAAGCCTTGACACTCACCATCCCGCTCGCTGGACCAGGTTCTCTTCCTCTTGCCTGGTTCTGCCGGCAGAGAGCCTGCCTGGCACATTAAATGTTAAGAGTAGTAGTATGAATTCAGTCTAGCTTTTACCACCATAAAACTCAGATGCTAACTTTGAAGTGATTATAACTACTGTTCCTCATAGCTTCTTCCTCCAAAGGCAGCTATGTATTAACAGTATTTCTGTTATCCTCATATCTTTATGATCATACACATGGTCTAGTTTGCTGTGATCTGTCAACTCAGGGGCTCCAGAGTTTTGTGGCAGTTTATTCGTGTCACTCCCAATAAAATACACAAATGCCAACTCCTGTCATTCATCTGCAGGTAGACCTCATATTTCAAGTACATAAAAATTGTAAAATTGAAAGGTAAAATATCGAAACCCTTTAATGTAGCAGTCATCATCCAAAGGCATTCAGATGAATTATTTAAGGTAATCAATAAGATACCCCAGCCACAGCCTGCTCAGAGGCATTCCCTTCTGTATTACTTTACAGGTTAACACAACTTTAAATAAGCCACATTTATAAGTGACAATTCCAGCTTAATGTCTTTTATTTTGATCTCATTTTAACGCTTGAGAGAACAGTTACTTTATTCTTTTAATATTTCAAAATTAATAAATGACTATATAGTCTAGCCTTTTATGGACTAATTTAGCACCTTTATTCTTTACACTCAAATAATGAAGCATGATCATATTTATAGGAAACGTAGGAATATACATGAGTAGGTCTGATTACCACTTCACTACATAGAAGGTTCCTGTGGACACAGGATTTCCTGCTCCTGACCTGTGTTAACATTCACTCAACTCACCTTTGAAGCAAATTCTTGATGCTCAGACATCTCTGGTCAGTTGTCTCTCTGGCTCAAGCTTTCACTGTTTGACAGACTCAAAACCTATGACATCACACATGGAAGAAGAGATATCTCCACCTTTAATATATATTTATTTTAAATTACCATTTATTTTCAATTTGTGACAAGTTTGAAAGGTTACATTTAGACCCAGTTTTTATTTGTAGATTTTTTTTTCTCCCACATATTTTAAAAATCTACATATTGTTATTTTATCTCTTCTTTCCATCATGGTGATCATGATGAATAAGGATTCAGATATTTGATCAATCATTGGTCTATTTGTGTAACAATGGAATGATAGGAAAAGAATGTATGTATGTAACTCTGGACTGCTTTAAAAACAAAAAGAAATTTTCTTTTTTGTGACAGTGTGTGTGTGTGTGTGTGTGTGTGTGTGTGTGTGTGTAAAGGTTAATTGAGAAAAGCCGGGCACAGAGAGAAACAGTGAGTGTGTTCACTCACATACACAATTTAATAGAGTTGAACCCATGAAATAGAGAACAAAATGATGGCTACCAGATGGGATGGGAGTTCATAGGAAACAAAATGTGAGTTAGGAGAAAGAAACCCAGGAGATCTATTGTATACAGTGGTGACTGTGGTTAATCACACTGTATTTGAAACTTAAAAATTGAAGAGTAAAAACCTTTTACTTGTTTTGCCACACCAGAAATAATTTGTGAGGCTACACATGTATTCAAAACCTTGACTTGGTAATTCTACACTGAAGACAGATATCAAAACTCATGTTGTAAACTATATATAATTTTTACTTGTCATAAAGAAAATATGTATCAAACCTATATAACTGAAAATATTTCAATTTATAATGGAGATAGAATTTCTATAAATTACCTTAATGCCAATAAAAATGATTTCATATTTTAGAATGTAAACTAAGCAAGCTAAAATTTTGTAAATGTTAGCATTCAGATTAGGTCTGGAGAGGCTGGAGCTCATTAACTTGTGAGCCAGAGAGAAAGAAAAAGGATAAAGAGAAAGTCATGCATACACGCAAACACTCAGCTGAGCCCAGCCATCTGTTTCTTCTATTTCACAAGTGCACATGCATACTTATATACATACATATAGACCTACATATGTACATATGTACAAACATATAGATAGATAGATAGATAGACAGACAGATTGACAGACTTTACACATATACACATATATACATATATGTATGTATATACACATTATATATACATATACACACACACGCGTACATATATATATATGTATGCATGCACACACACATTTGGTAGATGGAGCAGAGCCCCGACAGACACACTTTATTTTTTCTCTCAACTTCTTATACCTTCTTCTTAGACAACAGTTCTTTATAAAATTACCTCACAGATAAAATGTTACACAAAAGGCAGTTACAGTGGATGCCGGTAGTAAGCTCAAAGTGGTGTTTTATTCTGTAAGCTTATTATAAGCTTAAAGCCTTGGGTTCTCATGGCCTCACCTTTTCATAGTGCACATCTGTGGCTTCATCCTTGGACCTGACCTAAAATGAACGTTTTTCCTTGATCACAAAACTGTCCCAAGTCTATTTTAATCTTAGTGCAATTTATGAAAGCTCATTCTCCTCCCTATTATGCAGCTTTTACTATTCTATGAGGAGTGGACACATTTTAGTCTTGATTCTAACTTTACTATATCTTTCTGGCAAAAGAACTAAAACCATCTCCTTTAACCTTCTTCCTAAAATTATTTGAATCAAATCAGGACTCCTATAAAGTCATTAATCAATCTAAACAGCATTAATTCATGAAAGTTCATCTTCATGTTGATCAGCAGGAAATTTGCCCAGTAGGATGGCCCAATGCCAGGAATCCTTAGGCTATGTAATAGTGGCAGGAAAGGCACATCAGCAACAAGAAGCAATCCAGGAACAAAGTCTCTGGGGTCCATGCCTCTCAGAGAGCATACATAGCAGGCATGAAGAATGGTGGGCCATCTCCAGAAAACTTACTTGCTTGCCATAACCTTTCCTGCATGGCTTGTGCCACTGATCAGATTGTATTTGGGACTATACACATGTGTATGCATACATATTTCCATGCTATAACAATAAAACACAAGTCATGAATTTGGAGGAGAGTGGGAAAAGTATATGGAAGCATTTGGAGGGAGAAATTAAATTGTAATCTGAAAAAAGTTTTAAATGATATTATAGGTGAAGATGAAGTATTAAAAAAAAAGAAGTCAATGTTAACTTTTTAAAAAGATGGCTAACCTATATCAGGAAAATTTGAGCATGGGAAAATAGAAATTATTTTTTAAAGACTTAATAATTTTAAAGTGTGTGTGTGTGTGTGTGTGTGTGTGTGTGTGTGTGCATGCCTGTGTATATGTACACATGAGTACAGATGCTTGCAGATGCCAGAGGTATCATATTCCCTGGAGCTGGAGTTGTAGATAATAGTGAACTACTCTGCATAGGTGCTAGGAACCAAACTTGGGTCCTTTATGAGAATAAGACAGCACACTCTTAACCACTGAGCCGTCTCTCCCACCCCAGGGGAAATTGTTAATGCTAACATAGAATTTAATGCACAAAACATGGAATTATCAGAGACATGAAAGTAATTAAAGGTACTTTGTTTTATGTTTAAGGGCTATATGTTAACAATTAAATCCCTTACATATCAATGGATGAACTCATGTAACTATGTACTAAAAAATGGTTGTCAACATAGTTAAATATTTTTACTAAGTTGAATATAAAAAACAGTATTGATATTATTTTAGTCCCTAAGTTTTATGATGAGTTCGTGGTTACCTATTCCACAGCTTTTCCTCATACCACTGATAAAGCATATATGTTAGTCATTATGTATTCAATATGGTATAGCAGTTACTTTAAATCAAAACCAAACATAACTCTAGAGGCTATACAGTTACTCTAGGTTGAGCTGTAACTCAGAACAAAAGTGTGCCCAAATTCATGCTGTATCTTCTCAGACACTTTTCTCTTTTTCCAACAAATATTTGAGGTTGTTTTCTATATGACAAGAATTAGATTTTCATCGGCATTAAGAACACAGTGAGTAACTAACTGTACAGAACAGAGGACTCACATAGTATTTGTAAGAACTACTTACTAACATGATTTCAACTCACCAGTTAAAAGCTGCAGATTAACTGAATGGATTAAGAAAAACAAGACTTAACTTTATCTTGTCTCCCAGAAACACATCTCAATAATAGCATTCAAAAGAAAGCATCAATAGAAAGACACCAACGATGGAGCAAATAGAAGCTGGAATGCCTATTCTCATATCTAACAGAAAATAGATTTTGAAAGTAGTCGAGAAAGAGATAAGGAAGGTCACTAGACAAGAAAACAATTCATTATGAAGATTTAATTGTAAATATGGCTGCACCAAATATTGGTGCTTCCAGTATTTTGTAAATAATTGCTTTATTGTAAAGTAAACAATAAAGGTTATAATAGGTCAGGTAAGCCCTGTACAACAAGAGGAGATTTAAATACCTAAGTCCTTGTATCTTACCAGATTATACTGAAAAAAAAAAGCTGGGGGTGGGGAGTCAAGTACCAGAGTAACTACAGAAACTATGCAAATTATTGAATACTGATCAATACATTTTTTAATGAACAGGAAATGATTTAAAAAATCAAGAAAGAAAATTATAATTTCAAAAATCCAAGTAAAATGGTAGAACAGCCTATCCAAATGATCAGGTGCAGCTAAGGCAGGTCCACAAGGGAAACATAAAGCTGTGGGAACTTACCTTAAATACCAGAAATGTCTCAAATAAAAACTTAATGATGGGCCTTACAACCCTAGAAATCCAAGAAGACAAGAAACCCAAAGGCGGTCAACAGTGATCCTTAGTACAGGTTAAGGACAGAGGTGAGTTTAAAAGAGTAACCCTTAGAATTAAGAAAACAAGGAAATGGTTCTCTGGGAAGATAAGATGGACAAATTAACAAAAGAAAGATAAGACACAAATTAACAAAATTATAGAGCAATAAACACTAGTGAGAGCCAGATTACTAGGGAACAAACTGTTTTAAAGGTAGACCATATGACCTAGCAACAGACAGCCAACAGAAAACCAATTCAGCAGAGTCTGGAGGTTCTTTGTCTCATAATGGCATGTCAGGGCTTTATTTTTACTTTGTCTTGTTTTTTACCCTACACATTTGCATATACATTGTGAGTTTTGGTTTGTGTTTTTATGGGATTCTTAAGTGTATCTTTGCATCTATATCTGTTTCTTGTGCCTTTTCCTGGGCTCGTTTTCCTTCTGTTTGTTTGTTTTGTCCTATTCCAATTTGTTTGTTTTTGCTTTATCGTATATTTTCTCATTGTTCCTTAGATGCTTGGATGTTTGCTTGTTTTCTAATGAGATACAGAATGGGTATGAATATGCATGGGAGGGCAAGTGGGAAGGAACTGGGAGGAGTAGGGGAAGAAGAAACTGTCATCAGAATATACTGTATGAAAACAAAATATATTTTTAATTAAGAAAAAAAATAAGTGAAAAAATATATAATGTAAGACAAAGATACATGATCTGACCACTTGAAAGTAACATATAAAAATGAGTATGTTAAATGAGTAGGATGAGGAATAGAAAATGAAGATTTGGGAAAACTGAAATCTCAGTATGGCTTGTCTGAATAAGACCAGTATAATGACAATATCAGTTGCCATGCCAACATGGAAAGGGGAAATTCCTACACCCGGATGAAGAGCTACAAGTAATCCAGGTGCATCCAGGGATAAGGTTGCCCAATTTCAAATGGTCATCCCTGGACACATGTGCATATGACATGAAACATTGAGTAGACTTTGTAGGTTATATATGCATATTCACACACACACACACACACACACATACATATATATAATGATAATTAAAGAAGAGCTTATGAAATTTGGATAAGAGAAACACAGGAGGAGTTAGAAGATGGAATAGTAGGAATGATACAAATGAAATGCTTATGTACTGGCTGGTTTTGTGTGTCAACTTGACCCAGGCTGGAGTTATCACAGAAGGGAGCTTCAGTTGGGGAAGTGCCTCCATGAGGCCCAGCTGTGGGACATTTTCTCAATTAGAGATCAAGGGGGTAGGGCCCCTTGTGGGAGGTGCCATCCCTGGGCTGGAAGTCTTGGGTTCTATAAGAG
>NW_022196906.1:68158520-68179854 GCF_008632895.1 Mastomys coucha | reverse complement strand
CCTTTCCTCCCCAACTTGCTTCTTGGTCATGATGTTTGTGCAAGAATAGAAACCCTGACTAAGACAGCTTATAAATGAATTTCTCAAAAAATAAAATAAAATAAATTTAAATATTTTAGAAAGTAAACATGTTTAAAAGCAGTACAAGTTACTCCTCATCCCTTCTATAAAGTTGTATTTGAATCACAAGATAAACCCTAGGCTTGACAGCCCTATTAAAAGAAAAACATATCAAACAGAACCAGTGGCATTTTAATTTTAAGATTAATGCTCTCAGAAAATGGCTTAATCACAAAAGCTCCAGCTCATACCAGCAAATAGTCAAAGATGAGCTAATTCTAAGCTCTATAAAATGTAATGGCTTTCTTAAACACTGTTTTATTTGGCAACTTTTTCAAATGTCACAGAAGCATATTCCAAGAATTCATGGTGTTTTAATCCCATGATTCATTGCTTTCCCTGTAGAGTTCATCTTGACAGTGCAGAAAGAGCGTAGGGACAAACCCAGATTTTCACCATTCAGTTCTTACTGTTGCCATGATCAGCACAGTCCTTGGCAATATTATTGGTTTATCTTAGTTTTCAATTATTTTTAAAACAAATGTTACTTAAAAATTTATTATTTTCATTGTCGCCATTTAATGCAAAATGAAACACTCAGTTGCAATAAGAGAAAATATAGTGAAATACTTTCCTTGCTCAAAATTATTTTATAACCCTTTTATTCATTAACATCAAATTAAAGATAACTATTTGTGAAACACATTTTTAATATTTACTTCCTAAAATTAGACAGTAAAGAGAGCTCCAGGAGAGCTTCACCTTCATTTGCATTTATACCTTCAATTACCATCTCCCTCAAGGACCCCAGATCTTTGTACCTCTTGGTTCTGACCATTTCTAGGGGCCCTCAGCATCCATATCCACCTGGTTGTTCATATTCAACATAGAAGACTAAAGTGCCATGCCAAGCTGAGATTCCCCAGCTTGTCTTCTAGCCTGATACCTGATGTCTTTCCTTGCAAAGAAGTCACCTTCTGATGAAATAAACAGGCCAAGAGCTTAGTGGTGTTGTGGGACAGGCTGTCTTCTCAAACCCACACTATGGCCAAAATTTATCTATTTAACTGTACAAGACACCTCTCAGGCCCACCTAAATCACTAGCTCTCCACACTTCTGTGCTACTCCCAAAGCCTTCACTCTTTCACCTCAAATCCCCTCCTTTAATTCACTCTACAATTTTGCTACAAAGTCTAAAATGTCAGTCTCATCATTGCTTAAATACTAATACACAACAGCTTCTTATTGTTTCAGTGACAAGAATTAAACATAACTCCTCTAGTATGGGAACACCCAGTGGCCCCTGGCACCTCTCACATTCTTCTTGTTCATCAACTGTGTCTCCTCTCACTCCCACTGAGGATCTCCCCATGGGCTATGCCCTCTGCTTGGAAGTTCATTCCCTCCATTGAATGTCAACTTCCTCTCATTTAATTTCTCCTCAGCTTTGAGATCTCATCAGGAATCCTCTTTAAAGAGGAAACTTTACCTGTAGTCTGACTATAGTTTCCTCTTTGAATATCTGTTATTTTTCTCCTAGCACTAAATAGCAGTGGAAATTAGACATGCGTGTGAATATTTGATTAATATTTGTCTGCATGTTCTGTGTCACCAAATACACATGAGATGCTTTGAAAGCTGGATTAGCTCTGCTCTGCTCATTGGGTGTTTCAATACACTATCCACAATCTCCCTGGATGCTGAGTAATTAGAATTAGCTGCTCTCTGCCCAGTATAGAACTTAGCACAATATACAGGCTGATATAGATGTTTGTGGATATGTGTGTGTATGTGTGCAAATATATTTACATATACATGTTCCATATAAATCTACATATATAATGGATATAAATAAGTGAAAAGGAAATATATTTCAAAATATGAGTAGATTAGATCACTTGATTTCTTTTACTGTTTTATGCTTTCCATCTTCTAAGAGTAGGAGAACAATAAAAGTAACAGTTTTAAAAGGTGCTTATATTTCAGTTTAGAATGGCTTGGAACAACTGGACTCTACTGAGATCAACCAATCTACTTTACCTTTCCATGACCCTCTCAAAGTTGAATGGCAGTAGCCTGTCCAGAAGCGAAGTGTTCCCAGAAAAACTACCAGGAAGCCAGAAAGGGCCTCAGAAACTTACTTTTCTGCCATGGACTGGGTTTTTTGCGGGGACCTCGTTTTCCGCAGGATGAGAGTTCTGGTCAGGTGGGCAACGAGTTGACGAATGACAAATGGGTAGTGGTGGCACACACCTTTAATCTCAGCACTTAGGAGGCAGAGGCAGGCGGATTTCTGAGTTTGAGGCCAGCCTGGTCTACAGAGTAAGTTCCAGGACAGCCAGAGCTACACAGAGAAACCCTGTCTCAAAAAACCAAAAAAAAAAAAAAAAAAAAAAAAAAAAAAAAAAAAAAAAAAAATGTACTGAATCTGAATGTATTTCTTAAAAATGGCATGAGGCTTTTACAGTCAAAAGAGAAATGATACATCTAGCAGTGCAAAAGATACAGTGCAAAAGAGAAATGATAAATCTAGCAGCTCAGCAATTAAGGTACATCTGAGGCCACCTGAAACACACTGGGTCTAAGGCAGCAGCCATCTCCTCTGGACTGGTGCAGCACCACCACCACCACCTCCCCCCACCACCACCCCCGCCCAAGCGCTCTGGGCTAGATAGGGGGTTGGTGGGGGGGGGGGGGATCTGTGGACTGCATGAATCTAAGTCCTAGTCCATCTAAGTTCTAGTTCTAGTCAGAGTGTGAACAACTGCACAAAGTGAAAACCAGGCTTATATGGTATACAGAAAACAGGGCAAATGACAAAACTCACATAGGCAGGTGACAGTCACATCAAGGTCATTAATATCACATAGGCAAGGGATAGTTACATCAAGGTAGGTAGGATCAGGTATCCAGGTGTGAATTGGCTGAAGAGCAGTGGTGCCCTCCCTGCTAGGGCTATTTTGGTATTCCCATGCTAATTCTCTGGGTCTGCTGGAGGCAAGCACCAGGAAGTTCTGATCTAACAGTTCCTGCTATTGCCCTTAAGTGAGGGAAGCCCTTCAATTACTCTCTAGTATGTAAAACACTTCTGTCTTCTGTGGGACTGCCCTGAGAATTCTATGTGCCTGACCTCTGTTGCTAACTCTGAGGACATTCTATCTGATAAAGCAGCTTCCTTGTGAGAAATTCCAAGCTAAGGACAGCTTGGAATTAAATTAGGATACGTTGGAACGTTGTGCTGGCCAGGAGACAATGCCTAATCTTAAGTTTAGCCATTAACAAATCATTTCTTGGGGTACCTTTTATGCCTAAATAAGAGGGCATGTTGACGATTGGAAAGACTAATCTGGAACATGTTTGAGTTAGGAGATGCCAATGACTGTCTGAATATTCAGGAGACACAGACTCCCTTTGAAGTCATAACGCCTCTTAGCCTTAATCAGGCTTTTACCCCTGATATTGCAGATTTTACTGGAGTAAACAAGTGGGCATGGCACTTTTCCTAGTATGTTGAACTTGTTAGCCAGACCTTACCTAGCAACAAGCAACTCTCAGTCATTATCAAGCAAGACCTCAGTATCTGTATCCTATGAACACATCTCCACCATCATCACTAAGATAGTAAAGAAAAAGATAGAGCTGGAACTATGGCTCAGTGGTAAAGTACACATACTGCTTTTGCAAAACAACTGAGTTCAGTTCCCAGCAGCCATATCTGGTGGCTCACAGTCACCTATAACTCCAGCACCAGGAATATCTGACATCTATGGCCTTCAGTCCCTTGCATACATAATTTTAATCAAGTAGTTTTTAAAATGAAATAATCTGGGCAGTGGTGGTGCACACCTTTAATCCTAGCTCTCAGGAAGCAGAGGCAGGTGAATCTTTGAGTTTGCATCCAGCCTGATCTACAGAGTGAGTTCCAGGACAGCCAGGCTATACAGAGAAACCCTGTTTTGAAAACAACAAAAAGGTTGGGGGAGAGGAGAATAGGACTCGTTCTAGTCTTGAAGCAATAAAGCGTCACTCTTTAGTGCAGAGACTCAAATATAGTCCAAATGTCCATGGCATGCCCAGCCATAAAGAAGAGCATTTATTACCTGCAGGATGTAAGGACCATTATGGAAGAAGTAGTGGAAAGAATGTGAGAACAGGAAGACAAGGAGAGCTGCTGTAAAATGCTGTCTTCTGGACACGATCTAACCATTGGACTAGTGGCCTCAGAGATCATGGTCCTTGGGAAGGGTTTAAGTAAGATATTCATAAACTATTAATACTGAGATATTCTCTGGATTCTGTGTGTACAGGATTGAGCCCACCAACATGAAGGAAACCACCCCTCCTAGAGGAGAGTTAATGGTTGCTGGAGGTGGGGGTGGGGTGTCACTTTCTTCAGTGGTGTAACCATTGATAAGTTACCAATACTCCAGTAAATAACCTCCCACCTACAAAATACAAGCAGCCCTTCTTAAACTCAGTGTGCCATACTTACACACATACATAAAGATGCGTGCACATGCATGTGCACACTCGTGCACATGTGTGTGCACATACACACATACATAAACCACACACAAGCATACATGCACACACACATTTACACACACACACACACACACAAAGACTTATGAAAGGAGGAGGGAAACTGGTTAGGAAGAGGGACTCCCACAGGAGAGGAAGGGAGGATGAGAGAAGAAAATCTGGGGTAAATCTACTAAAATTCATATATGTACATATGTACATATCTATATATATATAACATTAATACATGTTATTGTATATCATTATATATAAAGTATATTATGATATAATATATGGTACAATTATATTATGTATAATATAGTCTATATATCATAATATAAAATATATGTAATATAATATGCAAGGTTATATAATATATTATCTTATATATTATATAATATGTGTAAAAGTAAAATATGTAATGTATTTTATATTATATAGTATATGTAAAAATATAGTATATATCATTATATATAGTATATAACACATATATACCAAATAATAAATAGTTTTAAATACCTCAACATATGACACAGCATCTAGAGATTATCTCAATATTCATACTTTAAATGCTGTCTTACTTATACTTTTCCCAAGCAATGTGATTATTTTCACCACATGTTCTTTCATCTGTACTTTCAAATAATGTGTTCTCTCTTCAGTGGAGCTTCTGGCCATTAAAAGTATGTTGCTCATTTGACCACAATGTGATCCTGCCATAAAAGGCATCTACTTTACTCAGTAAATGCTTTTACTGTGAACAAATATTCTGCATAATATTTTAATTTGGTTTTCAATTATCACACAAGTGTATGTCTTTATTGGTTATATTGTGATGCCATTTGCAAATGTATATTCTGAATAATAACTGAACCAAGCATTTAGCATATTGTTAAGTGCTGGTTAATACAGTATTTAATCATGTGTGTTAGGGGAGAAAGGATCCTATGAGAATGCTTACACAGTTTCCTTATGTGGATACAAAGACTTGGGGGAATTTTTTTTTAATTTTGTGGTTCTTATTATTAGCCATGGTATGAGTTACTAAAACTGTTTCCAAAATTCCCATTAGTTACATGACTTCTCCTGGAAAACACTAATTGATTCAAGCAAATTCCTCCTTTCTTTGAGCATCATGTAGGAGTAAATATCATTTATTTGCTTTAATTGCCATATGTTTGCTTAATTGGATAAATTAAAGCCTCATCATTTGGGGATGATATTTCAAAACCACCTCTCCTAAGAATCTGCAGTCTCCTTCTTCGCCAGACAGACTGAAGATCATCCTGGGCAGGGGTTGTAGAAGAGAGAAGTGGATGAGCAGGAAGACTTTGTGCTTTATTTGTTTGGTGGGAGCGGCGGTATGAGCTGTGTTAGCCATTTTCAGATGCTGCATACTAGGCTCCCTCTAGAAACATGGTTACATATGAAGACTTTCCTTTGTAGCCAGGGAGTCCATGAAGCCTAAGGTCTTGGATCATCCCCTGCTCAGACAGCACAGCATCGAAGAGTGAATAGTAATCCAAGCTCAGATCCTGACTCACAGCTAACCTTCATGCTTTCTGCACTGTGTCTTCTTGACAGACACACCTACGCAGAGAACCTACGACACTGAAGAGGGACCTTCACAGAGACCCAACCTCAGATCCTGGCTCAACATTAACCCTGAATAATGGGTTCACCTGAATTCGAATTTCTACTCTGTTAAAGAGGACATCAGAAACTCATGAGAGTGTAAGGAGAAAGTATTAGGAAAGTATATGTAACATATTATATATACATATATTTTGTAATATAATATGTAAATATGTGTGCAATGATATGTATACCGCAGGCACTCAATTAAGTACTAGTGCCCTTCTCACACTTACAGAGAACTGCATTTGAGTAATATTTAAGAAAAGAGATTTATGGAGTTTAAATGAAGATTCAGATGCATTCCTAGCTATTATTTTATCAAGAAATGCTTGTGCTAAACATGTAGAGGCTGTGGGCTGTTAGAAAAGGTGAAAGAAGTGACATTATATGACTGATATTATTCACAATCGTAAGGATCTGGGTTCTGGGGGGAAGCACATGGTGAATAACAGCTCACTGCAAAGCTACTTGCTCACAGACATCTCAAAGAGAGAAGATGGCCCAATGTACTCAAGATAGCAAGATAGCTGAGCTTTGAATGGACTTTTCCAAGCTGAATAAAATATAACAAAATTTGAGCCAAGTTTTAATGATTATTCATAAACTAATTACTGAAGTTATCCAATGAACAAATGAAAAGCTGTCTTCCCATATTGAAAACATTAGATTTTATTTTAAGTGATTTTTTTCAAATACTGTGAGTATTGTATATGTGTGTTTGCAGATTATGTGGGTACATGTTCACATGTGTACACACATGTATGGAGGCCAGAGGTTGGTGTGCTATTTCTACTTCAATCTCTTCCCACCTTCATTTTCGAGACAGGTTCTCTCACTAAAACCAACTGACCACATCTGTCCCTAGCCTCCTAGCAACTGGGTTATAGGCATGTACCACTGAGCCCAGCTTTTAAGATTTGTCTGTGTGTGTGTGTGTGTGTGTGTGTGTGTGTGTGTGTGTGTGCGCACAGACTCACACACACTTATGAATGCAGATTGCCAAGCCAAAAGAGGGCACTGGATCACCTAGAACTGCAGTTACATGTGGTGGTGGATGCTGAAAACCAGACTCAGGTCCTCTGCAAGAATGGGAAGTGTTCTTAACCACTAAACCATCTCATCACCCCCTTTAAAGCAGGCTGGGTGGTGGTGGTGGTGGTGGTGGTGGTGGTGGTGGTGGTGGTGGTGGTGGTGGTGGTGGTGGTGGTGGTGGTAGTTGATGTTTGATTGGTTGATTGGTATTGGTAGTTCTAAGCATTAAAGCTAGGCCATCTGTATGCAAGACAAGCATTCTTATCATTGAGCTCAGGTTTTATATCGGTGCTGGGGAGCCAAGCTCAGATCCTCATGTTTATGTGGCAGGTATTCAACCCCACACTGATTAAGTTGTCATAACTCATGGTGGTTCTCAGTGCTAGGTCTGGTTTTTTCATATATAATTGATGTTTAGATTACATAGAATCTGACTCCATATCAGAAACAGAGCTCAGGGAGCTGCAATAGGTGGTATTCTTACACAGCACCTTTCTGACCTCAGACTGCTCCCTGACTACACTATTTAGGGGAAGGGGACATGCCTTTCAAGGGGATAGCCAATTTCTGGATCATTCCGTACTCACGACTCTCTGATGAACCTACCAGTGGGGAATGCAGATCTCCCCACCCTGTGTGTACTGTTGCTCTGATAAAGATGGATTTCAAAGCCCACAGAGCACTTCCACCTTCAAGAAACTCTCCTAGCTGGTAAGCTGCGTGTAAATGCAGACTGACCAGATCATCAACCATCTCCCAACCCACTACACAAGATGCCCCAAGACCCTTCTCCTCAAAACAGTGTCCGTAATGGTCATGACGTGCTCAGTTTTCGGTGAAAGGAAAAGCAATTTTTCAACAGCTAACTGCCTTTCAAATGTACTGATGGTGTAAACATTTCCCTGAACTGGTTTAAGGAAAAGAAAAAAAAAAGATGCCTGAGTTGAAATTTATTTCAGCTTCTGGGCTGAGCCTGCCTCCCTCTGACTTTATCCCTTTTCTTTGGCTGGCTAACACCTAACCCGCATATTAAGTTCAGTTATCACCTTTTTACAGGGATCCTTACTACCCCCTCCCTACCCTCTCATCCCCACATACACACATACCTTTTGGGAACCCACACCTCTGCCTGCTTACTATTTCTCCCTTCAAATCTCTTCACCCCTGAGGCTTAGAATAACTCTCTGTTTCTTTGATCTTGAGAACAAACATCAAGATGAAGTGATTCCCATGAGAGGCAGCTGCACAGATGACAGGAAGGACTGAGAAAGCCCCCAGATGCCTGTACTTTTTCTCTCCAGATATCATATCCAGTGGTGACCTGACAAACGTCCCCTCTCTGATAAATGTCCCTGAGATTTGGCATTCAGCTATAGAAAATTCAATAGCGGCAGTACATTTCAAGAGTTTTATCCCCTTATTGTATGTGTGGCTTTGCAGCCACATCCAATGCATTCAACCCCAGCTGCCAGTGTAGCCACACTTCCTCTCCATGTGCACAGCCACCAGACCTTCAGGGTGTTTCTCTCACCAGGAAGATGAGGTAAGAGCTAAGGTCTCTGGCACTTGTGAGCCAGTCAGAGGAAAAGACTGAGATGGGAAGAGAAGGCCGAATTGTGGCTTCTTTGTTTCCTTGGTTTTCCAAAACCCCATACAGGCTCTCTTCTCAGTGATCTCTTATGTGTGATAATTCCCTCATAACAGCTCATTAGCCTGTTCCATTGTGTCTGAAATCACAACAGCAACTGTCATATCAGGGAAATGCCATCCAATCGACTAAGGCGTGTGATAGGCTGATTATGAGTTCTAGACATTGTGAACACCACCAATTCTTGTATGAATCTTAATGAATTTGAAGTGTTCCTTTTCTTCTAAAGTCACATACCCACTGTTCCCAGCCTAGACTACAAAGGCAATATGCTGGTCTCCACAAATACTTTTCTACTTTTTTGTTTTCCAAATCCACCCCGAGGGACTATCTTCTATAACTCCTCTTAAAACTCCTAGCCTAGAGTTTCATTGTGGGGGAGAAGGTATGCCTCCATCTATAAAAGCATCCTCCATATATTTTTTCTTTGCTTTAACTGAGAGGGCTCCCTACTTCCCCACCACTCAAGACTCACGTGACACAGCTTCACCCATCTATTTTCTTTGAGATGCTATTTCAGCTGGTAACACACAGAGATGGCCTCTGCTCCAATCAACCACATATATTTATCAAGATCAATTTGGCTCAACCAACTTCAGCCATACCTTAGACAAAGGTACAGATTGAATAGTCATGACCACAAGACAGTTAGAACTTTTATAAGAAACTGCATCAGGATCTACAGGACTTTTGGCCTCCATGAAGAGCAATCATAGGCTTGCTTCCTATGTACATGAATGCTGCCCTGAAGTAACCTATCTTATCTGGCCTATTCAGCTGTGATGGCTGGACACATCCTCCTCCAATAAAACCTAAATACTTTTTCACATTCCTGTGGTTGTTTTTTCCATTTTCACTTAGTATAAAGAATAATGGGCTTCATTATAAATTTTTGTACACATATATCACAGTTCTTTGTGCATATCCTCCCATTGCTCTCACTTGTCCCTCTTTCCTGCTCCCACTAACCTACTTCCTTCCATAAGCAGTTTCAAACCAGAAATTGCATTCTCACCTAACAGCCATAATACCTGATAATAGCTCAGTGTCTGACCCAAGTGCAGAATGGCAGACGCTGCTCCATGAGCTGCACAAACAGGCTGAGATGTAGCACTATAGTTAGGGCAGCTGGCTACCAGAAGCATTCCCAGCAGTCCAACTGTCGTCACTGCAATAGGATGAAGTTCATGAGTTTACCTGTCCCATGTAAAGCTCCCTAGAGGCTCAAATCCAGCTGATGAACAGTATTTTCCAACCAAGAAATAATACAGAATGACCCACCTGGTGGCCAGCTTCACTAACAAATCTCCCTGGAGACAGGTTTCATATGGAGCTGGTTGTTTGCTGTTTGGGCTTGTTTGGTTTGATTTGGGTTGGGGTTTTTTTGTCCTGAATATATGTATCTTAGTACTTATGTACTCTGAGCTAGGGTCTTACAATTCTCTCTACTTTGGTTTGATTTTACATTCTCTCTGTCTTAGGGTTTCTATTAGTGTGAAGAGATACCTTGACCATAGCAACTCTTACAAAGAAAAATATTTAATTGGGGCTAGCATACAGTTCAGAAGTTTATTCCATTATTGTCATGGCAGGAAGCATGGTGGCATACAGGCAGACATGGTGCTAGAAAAGAGGCTAATGGCTCTACATCTTGATCTGCAGGCATCAGGAAGAGAGAGTGAGCCACTAAGCCTGGCTTGAGCTTCTGAGACTTCAAAGCCCACCATCCAGTGACACACTCCACCAACAAGGTCACACCCACTCCAACAAGGACACATCTCCAATGATACCACTCCCTATGAGTAAATGGGAGAAATTTTCATTCAGACCACCACAACTTCGGAGATGGAGCATGGGATAGCAGGTTGTAAGTCAAGTCCCTTGAGACTGAATTGCCAATCTCTTCCTTCCTTTTTTTAATTGTCACATTAACCAGTGTCAGCTCTACAAAATCATAATTATAAACCTGACCTTTCACCAACTGGAGGACTTCCCTAATAATCTGGAATACCAGATGAAGGCAGGTAGTCTGTCTCCAGCTAAGATGCCTAATAATACTTAACTACCCTTCTCTCTAGAGACATGACATTAAATATCAATGTTCAGAGAAAACCATACCATGTTTTATTTTTCTGTGGCACAGCATACCAACTACCTTGACCTCCCCACAAGAAGAGTATGATAGAGATATAGATACATAGATATTTAACTCTTTCTAAAATAATACCATCTATTTCACAAACTGAAAGTCTGTTTGTCTCATGTCTAAAACTTTAAGGCTTTATCGATCTTTGATTTCTATTTCAGAAACTTAGCCTCCAAGTAATTTTTCAGAAATAAGGAATGGTATTCACAATTTCATGAACACTGTCTCACTAAAACACCCAGAGCACACAGTTAAAAGTCCAATTGAAAAAAAAAAAAAAGTCCAATTGAACTTCCCATTGACAAGAGGGATTTCTGCATCATAAACCAGTACATATTTTGCAAAGACTTTTCTACGGCTTCAGCAAGTACGTCCACAGCAAGCCAGGGCAGGGGAAGCACAGACAGCCTGGACAAACCAAATGCCAGCTTAGAGCTGCACCAATAAATGATGGGTATTGTTTTAGCTGGAAGAATCCATTCTGTCTGTATTAAATTTTCATAACTATTTAAGAATGAAATGGATCTCCCATCATACTCTAGAATACTCCTCTACTTCTCCACACTGAGAGCCTGATTTATGGCATAAGTGATGTGAGTATACTGGCCTGCCATTCAGTTTTTGCATTTTCACACAGTGACTGAGATATGTTGATGGATGCTTTGGTAAGAAAAGGGGCACAGTAGAGATTGCTCTATATAAAACACCCTGAAAATAAAGCATGTGGTGTTTCATGTCATTGAACCGGTAAACTCATTTTTCTTGTTTTGTGTAATTACTACTGTTTAAATAAAACCATACATTGACTCATAGCTGGAATTTTGTGTACCATGGAGACTCAAGAACCAAGGAAAAGACAACCCACACTTGCTAAGTACCTGCAGCAGATACGCAGTGAGATGTGCTGCCATGCAACTGTTGATGCCTAAATCGAGCCCACGCTGCAGGTGTTGCTTTCTGCTGCAGACTTATTCTGGAAGTGTCCCAGCAACCAGGTAGAGGCCAGCACCTATCAACTGTGTATCATCTTGCATCAGCATCAGCTGCTGTATCATCCTTGATGTCCTCCTGAGGTTGATGACCCCGATTGGCTGTGAGTCAGTCACCTTGATGGCTAAGTCAGGCATGACCCAGTTTAACGTCAGTCTAGGTGGCCAGTGGACTTCACTAGCACCCACACAAACTCAGATAGCATAGTACAGAACAATCCCCTGTTGTTGGAATGCTCTAGATCATAGCTAGTGAAATTTCATATGGAACAAATACTAGCAACTGCTACCCCAGACCTACCTGTAAACACAGCTTCTAGAACTGTCCCAGGGCCATGGAGAGGCACATAACTCCTGTCTATCAGATTTCTCTTCCAGCCACTATCACGGAACTGATTGCCAAAGTCTTGCTCCTTGAGTCTACGTCAGCAATAGGTAGCCTCCACAACTATGTGCCCTGGTTTCTTCGAGTTCTCTGCTGATTTTGGTTGCCAGTGGCCACTAGGCATAACACAGCTTGGCAACATGGGTGCCACAAGGATAACACATGTTCAGTAGCTGGTCCAACCAGTTACTCTGCCCAGCTACAAGCAGAATCCTGTGGTACCTGCCTACCAGACAAATGTTGTAGATAAGGAACCTACATCAGCCTATGGAAAGGCTGTGGGGAAAAATCTTTCTAGGAAGTACTCTAAGGTTCATCATTTACAGCACAGTGATAATGTATTCAGGAAAAACTTATGCTCAACATGTAGATTCCAGCTAAAGATCACCTAAGCCATATAGAACAGGAAACAATGGCAACGTAACTACCATAGATTCATGGTACATGGCCGTGGGTGACATCTAGTGTTAAAATAGTAACTATAGGGTAACAACCTGCTTAGGTTAACAAACAGGTAACCTCCCCTAATCCCTATAGAAATTAATGTTTAGTCTTTAAATGGCTAGACTGTGTCATATACCAACAAGAACTCAGAGGCTTCTCGAAACCATGACCTCCCCTAGCAGTGAAAGCAGGTGCCAGAAACTGAGGGATAATGGTCAATATGACTGGACTAACAGATGAAGAATTTAAAACATCTGTTTCAAAGAAACTCAATGACCACTTAGATACATTCATTAAAACGTCAGCTTCACATCGGAACCCCAACGATGGACTTGAGGTGGTCAGTGAATCTCTTTGTCCCCTTTCCAAAGCAGTCACATTGCACAAACCATATTTTCTGCTTTTCAATCTTAACTTTGCAGTTTTAACCTACTTATTAAGGATGAGTGATCACTCCTGGCTTGTTAGGGGCACAGACTGATTCCAAGTCCAAGAATAGAGTCGTGCTGAGTGTCTGCTGAGAAGAAACAACATCTAATGGTACAGAGTCATCTGACCCATGGATATCTATGTAGACCTCTATTCTGTAACACTTTGTTTTCAATGTATACAACCAAATAATTTGTTTAAATCTATGTACTTCTAAGTATTCCCTGATACTTAATACTACTGTACATGGTAATTTTTCATTTTTATTTTCTAATTGTCTTTGCTAGGTTATAGAATGGCACTGGCTTTTGAAATATTAAAAAGAAATGGACTCTTGTAAAAACATTAAATTTAATTATGTCTTTTTCTTTACTCATGTCAAAATACTAAATTCCCTTACAGTGTATTTCTTGTCCTGGGAGTTATGAAAATCATGTATGATTTTTCTCCAAGTCTGCTTCCTGCTCACTGTATTTTCCTGTCTCGCTTTCATGCCTCAAAGACTGTAACCTCACAGTCAGTAACATAGTCTGTTGCTGAGTGATCTAGTTTCTAACAGACATTAATGGAAGCTGACAGATATCATGATTAAACTGAGCCACTCCTTCTTCCATATTCATCTTCTTAGAAATGATATCTGTCGACAAAAGAAAGCTCACTCCAAAGAGAAATGGAAGAGTCCTCAATAAATAGACAGTTCCTAAGAGGAAGATGGGGTTAGAGTAGGCCACAAGAGATTATAAGGTTTCTGGAGTTAAGTTAGAGGCAGCAGCTCAGGACAATGGGCTATTGGAAACCATAGAAGATTTTGAAAAGACCTGTCCAACAGGAACTACTCCTTAGGCAGACATATATATATCACAGGATCAAAAATAAAGAAATAAACACTATGTCTCTTCTCATGTCCCAAACTCCTGTTTCCTCCCATTAGCAAATGCCAAACCTAAGCAGACAAGTACTGGGGTCTCATGGGTACAACCTACAGGAACAAATGTCCTAGAACCCAAAGTGAGATAACAGTGGAAAACAAACCTGGAGGTGGAGACTGGAAACACTCCATGTGCTACGAATTTCTAAACATCCATTTTAGCCCTTAGGGTTGAAGCCGCCAGCTCCGAACAAGCTGAGTGAGATTTCTTTTATGAGTACTTCCTTCAAACTAAGAATCCACAGGGAGCTGAAGAGACGGCAGCAAAGAACTTATACTGTTCTTCCAGGGGACCCAAGTGTGATTCTGAACACCCACGTCAGGTGGCTCACCACCACCTGTACCTCCAGTTCCAGGGGATCTGACACCCTCCTACAGCTTTCGTGAGCACCTGTACTCATGTGCATATACCCACACATACACAGACACGTGTAAGTAGAAGTAAACATTTAAAAAAAAAAAAAGGAAAAGAAGGAATCTACAGACAGAAAAGGCTGTGCTTGCCGGGGTGCTCACAGGGACTTTTCCTGTGAGACTCAGTTCTTAGTGTTTGTCGTAAGCCTGCCTGCTTGACGCAGAGCTCTGAAGTGTAATCCTACATGGCATTTACTCTTTCTTTAAAAGCAGTTTCATTTCAGTCTGTGAGGCTGTCAGTTCTCTCTGGGTTCACTAAAGCAAAATGTCAGATAATGATAGCCCAACTTCTAACAGAACTTGATAACTCCATCCAGGTATGGACATCAGGGAACTATGGTGCTATGTATCTTACAAATGCAGAATTCCCAGGAAGCAGTGGGTGTTTGGACCATCACCCCAGTGACTGGTCTAGTATTGCATCCAAGGCATTCTAACCCCTAACACATGCAATCAATTAGCAACAGTCTACTTATAGCCACTGTCAAGCAGGCTTCCCTAGTCTCAGGTGCTAATCAACACTGGCTTTTCTCTAGGATGAAAGAAAAATAAGGGGACCACCAGGAGTTACCTCCAGTTGTATTTTGACATATTCCCATTTGAAACACTTTACTACTCCCATCAGCTTTAGAAAGGTTTGGGAGAAAAGAAAAACAACCAAGATTTGGCATGACAGAACTCAAATCCATGAAAACAAACAGACAAACAAAAACTCTGAATCAATATACAAACTGTGTCCTCCAAAGAGAAATCAACATTGAAGCCAAAACTAATAACTTGTTTAACAAATATTTATTGAGCATCTTCTAAGTGCAAGGCACAAATCCATCCTGGGACTATGAAAGTAAATAAGTCCCTGCCCCAATGTTCTGATCAAATATATGAGAAATTTAGATGTTTTAATGAAAGAACAAAGATGTTCGCACAAACAACAGAGAGCACAACAAAGAACAGAACATAATGAAAAGTAATGCCAAGGCCATAGAGGCCCCTAGGTGACAGGTTTGAAAGACAATGGCTCCCATAGGCTCATAGGGAGTGGCACTATTAAGAGGTATGTTCTTGTTGGAATAGGTGTGGCACTGTTGGAGGGAGTGTGTCATTGGGGCTTTGAGGTTTCAGATGCTCAGGCTTGGCCAGTGGCTCACAGTCTTCCTTTCTGCTGCCTGCAGATTCCAGGTGTAGAACCTTCAGCTAGCTCTCTGGCACCATGTCTGCCTGCATGTCACCATGCTTCCCGCCATGACAATAATGGACTAAACCTCTGAACTATAAAGCCATCTCTAACTAAACGTTTTCCTTTATGAGAGTTGCTGTGGCCTGGCCCACAGAATCAACTGACTGGGACTCATGGGAACTGGCAGAGATCAGGAAGCCTGTGGGAGCTTCTTTAAGTTATGGCTGAATAGCTTGGTGTTCTTGTGGAAATCCTAACAATGGGAGCAGGGGCTGTCCCTGACTCTTTTGCCAACTTGTGAGACCCTTTTCCTCCTACTGGGTTGCCTTGTCCAGCTTTGATGTAATGGTATGCGCCTGGTCTTATTGTAGCTTCTTACGACATGTTTGGTTGATGTTCCTGGGAGGCTTGA
Source organism: Mastomys coucha (assembly GCF_008632895.1). Taxonomy (NCBI): domain Eukaryota; kingdom Metazoa; phylum Chordata; class Mammalia; order Rodentia; family Muridae; genus Mastomys; species Mastomys coucha. The sequence goes on along the minus strand of NW_022196906.1, from coordinate 68,163,630 downwards.
TCTTCTCTAAGGGAGGGAGGAAGGGGGTGGATCTCAGGGGAAGGGAAGGCATGCCGTAGGGGTCGGGGGATGTTGAGAGGAAAGGGAAGGGAAACTGCTATCAGGATCTAACACGTGACAGAAGAATAAAAATTTACAAAAATATTAGTTTGGGTAGAAAGTCAAACCTATAGCCAAATATTTGGATATTCAAAAGTTAGTCTTCTAATCAGATAATATGTATACATATAATAGCTCTGTGATAGATAATATGTATACATGCATAGTTCTATGATAGATATTATGTATACATGTAATAGCTCCATAATAGATAATATGTATACATGTAATAGCTCTATGATAGATGATATATATACATGCAATAGTTCTAATATAGATAATATGTATACATGCAATAGCTGTGATAGATAATATGCATACATGTAATAGCTCTATGATAGATAATATGTATATATGTAATAGTTCTATGACAGATAACATGTACATATATATAAAAGCTCTATGCATTCATAACCTATGAATATGGATATTCTCCTAAATCACATGAGAATGAAGTTGCACAAAACCAAAAAAAAAACATTTAAAATAAAAGAGTTGCCATGTTCATAGTGTCTCTTCACATCGATAAAACCTTAAGACGGGGGAAAGAAGAAATCCCTCCAGACAGACATTTAAGATGAAGCCTAAAGAATCCATGCCTGGCCAGCAAAGATGCTTGAAATGTTTTTCTCCAAAGAAAACAACTAAGGGACAGAACATTCCAGACAGTATGCTAGGTGTGGTTAAAAGAGGCTAGGAGAAAAAAAATAATGTATTTTTAGGTCTGTGTGAAAAACAGCAGAGAAATCCAATTTTAATTGTGATAGGACATGCTTAAATGGAGCAATAACCAGATATATTTTTAAGATTGATATATTTCATTTTATGTGTGTGAGTGTTTGCCTGTGTGTATATGTATGTTTACCATGTGGGTGCAGTTCTTGTGGAGACAGGCAAGCACACAGGATTCCCTGGAACTGGAGTTATGAATGGTGTGAGCTTCTGTGTGCATGCTGGAAAACAGACCCCAGTCCTCTGAAAGAGCTGCAGCAGTTCTTAACTGCTGAGTCATCTCTCCAGCCCCTAGATTTATTTTGAGAAACATACATAAAACATAAGAGCTCTTAGGTGGAAAAGAAATCTGCCAGCCAAGGGGGTATTGAAATAACCATAAAGGTAACATTTCTTTGTCCAGATTCATGAAGGGAATTATACTGGAAATACAGTAGGGATAAAATTAATACGCTTGATGTCTAGACTAGATGCATAAATAGAAATGAAGGAGGGGTTGATCTAGCTGCTAAGTTGAGTAGCTGGACGGATAGTCTGGAGAAGATCCAGTATGAGGGCTAGACACATGGCTCAGTGGTTAAGAGCAGTTGCTGCTCTTACAGAGGACTGAAGTCCAGTTCCCAGCATCAACATTAGATAGCTGGAAAAAAAATCTCTAATTCAGTGTCCAGGGAACCTGATTCCCTCTTCAGGCTTCCAAGAGCTCTGCACATACACAGTACACATACCAACACAGAAATGTGCACAAACACACACATACACACACACACACACACACACACACACACACACGTGCACACATACACACAGACACATAAATTAAATTTAGAAAAAGATCCTATCCAGTGTGTGGAGAAACCCAACTTTTTATTGGAGCAGCATGCCACCTGAGATGCTTGTGAGACAGTCCAGGAAAGACAGTAAGTAGGCAAGTCATTATTTGAATGTGATGTTTAGTAGCGTATCTATGGTGGATTTTTATACTATTCCAAATGTAGGGTTTAAGATTTTATTTGCTCTGTTTGTTGTGGGAATGTTGGAGATCTCTGGCCATGTGCTGGATCCAGGCTAGCCTCAAACTCACAGTCCTTCTGTCTTAGCCTTTATAGTGCTAGGATTACAGGCACGTGAGCCACCATCCCCAGCCAGGAACTAGAGTTCCAGTGACATCTCAGAAAACATATACAGTACACACTACGGACCTAATTTTATTTTTTTCTAAACACTACCCAATACTCCTAATTTTACTTATTAAAAAAAAAAAAACCCATGTGCGTAGAAATGAACTATGACTTCCATGGTACACTAGATTCACATTGTGTGTCATGTCTGAACCCTTATTCCACTCTTCCATTTGTCTGTTCATGTCCTCCATAATGGCCAGTTATTATTGGTGGTGGTGGTGGTAGTGGTGGTGGTGGTGGTGGAGGTGGTGGTGGTGGTGGTGCTGCTGCTGCTGCTGCTGCTGCTGCTGTTGCTGTTTGGGTTTTTTTGAGGCAGGGTTTCTCTGTGTAGCCCTGGATGTCCCGGAACTCACACTTTAGACCAGGCTGGCCTCAAACCCGAGATCCGCCTACCTCTGCCTCCCGAGTGCTGGGATTAAAGTCATGCATCACCACTGCCTGGCACATTCTTGTTATTTATAGTGCTTCCCATGCATACAAATATCTAGTGTGTTAGTTTCCGGTATAGTTTACTTTTTAGTGTTTTCCTGGGTTTCCTGTCTGCCTTGTCCCACAGGACATTTCATATCTTCATCACGCACGCGCGCGCACACACACACACACACACACATGCACACACATACACATTTGTTGCTATCTTACATTGTAATGGGTAAACTTTAGAAATGTGATTAGCCTAAAATTTCCCTAAAACTATGAGATTTTTATTGTGTTTTCGCTTGATCTACTAATTTGCTAAATTGCAGAAATTGAAATTCTGCATCTGTGGCACAGAAGTGGACAGGGACAAGGCAGTCGAGCTGTGGTCTGCAGTGGGTAAAGGCAGAGAACATCTGCTCTCATGATCCCTGCAATGTCTGCACCCTGCTGTTAGCTTGCTCTGCAGTATGCACAGGGATACAAGAGTTAAGTTCCTGGGCAGAAATGTGGCTCTATCATCTCCCAATATTGCTACCCTGGGGACCAGACCTTTAACACATATACCATTCAGGAGAAACATTTCTGCAAATCATACCAAGAGCAAATGAATATAAATAATTGAAATCTTAAATAGATATGATAAATCACAAGAATAGTTTAGGGAAAGTAAAAACTACTAGTCCCCTTTAGAGGCTGCTAAAATTCCAAAGTAATGGTATACATAACCTCAAAGCTAGTCAAAGCAAACAAATTCTAAAAGTTGAAAGGATACATATTGATTTTATCTTTCTGTATGAGCCACACTTCACACGGAACAAATAGTTCTTCCAGGAATGTACTGTATGACTGAGTACGTTGCCTCACCTCTCTGAGTCTTTTCATCCATCTGTGAATGAAGACACATACTTCACAACAATGCTAAGAGGATTACATTAGGCAATATGCATAAAACTTCCAGCACAGAGGCTTATCTCCTCTGCAAGGTCTCCATGATTTCTAAGGGCTTCCACATAATTAACCTGTCATGTACTTTCTTTGTGTTCTGCAGACTTTTCTCCCATTCAATGATTCATTGTAAAACTTTTATCTATGGAGGGTCAACTGTGTGTCAAGCACCTTGAGTTCAAATACAAAGAGTAAGTCATTCTCTTGATCTCCAAGAACTTCTAATCTGGTGAGAGAGCTACTAAGAAGATATCCAAGAAGTTAATACCCATGTATCTGCAGCCTGCTGTGGACTCAGGAGCTTGTCTGAGTGACTCTTTCATCATCCGTGTTCCTGAGATACTAAAGAGGGAGTGAGAAGAAGAAGAGGGGCAGAAAGAAGAAAAGGAGGGATGGAGAAAGGAGGAATGGGAGGAAGAAGAGGAAGGAGAAGAGAAGGGCGAAAGGGAAGGGTAAAGGAATAGAAGGAAAAGAGAAGGGAGGAAAAGGAGGAGAAAGATCAGGAGGAAGGAGAGAGGGGAAGAGGAGGAAGATCAGGAGGAGGAAGAGAGGGAGGCAGAGACAGTAGAATATTACCAGGAAAATAATGCCAGGGATAGGCTAACAGCAGCAAAATAACAAAACGAATAGATTTCCCATCCCTTGGATTCACAGGTAATGGTGTCTGGGATCCATCTCGTACAGCCTGCCTGGCAACACCCAGGCTTGTAAGCTATTCAAGGCACGTTCCCTGCTCAGGACAAATAGAGCAAGAATGAAGATTAATGAAGACAAATAGCATGAGCAATGGCAGGCTCTAATTCAAGGTAAGCTGCCCCAGAGATGACAGCTGAGATTCACGCAGACCCCAAAACTATACCCAACAGCAATTCATTATATGCATGAAATGAGATGAGAATCAATGACCCCAGCGTGTGCTCATCTTCTGGGACTCTCCTGCAAGCAGGTGGAGAGTCAGTTGCAAAAATTTATTTGACTCTGGGTAGAAAGGTTTCTGTTTTAAAGAAATAGGAGGAAATATGGCTAGTGGTGCTGAGCAAGCCTGAGAAACCAGAATGGAAACTAGCTCTTGTTTGCCTATCAGATGTTATGACCATTTGGGGACTAGTCTTTATTTACACATTTGCTTAGGAAAATAACAAAAAACACTGGGAAGGAAGCAAAGCTAAGCAAGGCAAGCGTGAGTGTAAGAGCATGCAAAACTTTTTAAAAGGCAAAACCAATTCATTGTTCCTCAGATGACCCATCATTAAGGTATTTGAGTGGTGCCTGCAAGCATAGCAGAGTATCACTAATAGTTAGGGGTTGGTTCTCTCCCATGGGATGGGTCTCAAGTTGGGTCAGTCATTGGCTGGCCATTCCCTCAGTCTCTGCTCCATCTTCATCACTGTTATTTTTAAAAACCAACTTAAATACAATCTCTCTGGCCAATGCTTCATATATATATATATATATATATATATATATATATATATATATATTCATATATATATATATATATATATACACATTGCATATATTGTATCTTATCATGTAGAAACTAGTAATACTTTACAGTACAGACTAGATGACTAGGAGATGTTGACTGCAGCACTCTACTACCCAGGCCCCACTCAGTTCTCTGAGAACTGTAAAATAAATGACCAAAATTCTCCCTGACACCTCAACGTAGACTCTTTCTATGCACTGTTTTTAAGTAATCCAAGTGTTTCTTTCCTTTTTTTTTTCTT
>NW_022196906.1:68135258-68158504 GCF_008632895.1 Mastomys coucha | reverse complement strand
CCTAACCATCAGGGTTTTTTCACTCCTCTCCTCCCAGTCCCTTGGCAGCACCTCTCCTTTGCCCCCTTCCACTTGTCTCCAGTTCTCTTCAGAAAAAGTGGGCATCCCATGGATATCAACCAAACAATTAGGAGTCCCACAAGAACACCAAGCTACACAACTGTAACATATGTGCAGAGGGCCTAGGTCAGGCTCCATGGTTCTCTCTCTATGAGCCCCTATTAGCCCAGGTTAGTCGACTCTGTGGGTTTTCTGTGATGTTCTAGGCCAAGGGTTTATTAAAGAGTATTAAGGGTGTCTATGAGTTCTAAGATGGAGCCTGAGGGATCCTGGTTATATAGAACTCCACACCCTTACCCCAAAGCACCTCGATTTTAGTCTTGTTGTGTTGAAGAAAATACTACTCTGGAGAAAGAAAGAAAAGCTAGTGTGACCTACATCTAGGAACATTAAAGTTGAAATTTTTTTAAGTGGGCTTGGAAACTAGATAGTTAACAGTGATTTTTTCAACTCTTTTTGTATTCATTATAGAAATGTAGCAACAAAATAACTCACTAAAACAACTGAAGTCTATGCTATAGTCACAGTTATGGGGTACTGTGCATGATGACAGTGAAGGCATAGCGGTAGGAATGTGAAGTCACTAGTCACAACGCATGGGCAGTCCCAAAGCAGGTGACAACACAAGCCTGTGCCCAGTTCACCTTCTCCTTTTTATTCAGTCTAAAATGCCAGTCTAAGAAATGATGCCTACCACATACAAGGTGGGTCTTTCCTTTAACTGAGACTCTAGAAAGAACCTGGTAGACAGCAAAGGTTTGTATTCCAGATGATTTTATTTTTATTTTAAGCTTTTATTGATCCTCTGTGAATTTTAATTCATGCACCCCCAAAGAATAAAATAAAAATCTTGTGGAAGCTGTAGTGTGTCCCACACTATAGTATATTCTGTCATCCACACATCTTTATTTGCAAATGTTCATTGCAATGAATCTTTGGTCTGATTCGAGGCCTCTAGCTTTTGCTACATCACCAATGCTGGATCATCACTGGGACCCCTTTCAGATACCCTGTGTCATGGAGACCTTGCAGCTTTGGATCTGCAAGACCCACCATTTTATGGGCTCCAATAGATCACAGATAGAGTAGATGTTGGGATGAGTCAACTCAAAGCCCTGGATCTGGGCCTGGGTAGTAGCTGAGTTGGTCAAGTTACCAGCTCTCCAGTGCCCACACCATCAGGGTAAGCTCTCCAGAACTGCCCTAGGTAGCTCACCCAATGCACATTTGGCAAGGAGAAGAATCAGATCTCCTGCTCTCATGTTCTCAGGGCCGGCCTTCACCACCAGGGCCAGCTCTGTGTGCTGCCTAAGCAAGATACAGGGTCTGTTTTCATGAGTGTAGCAGCTAGTGAGGAACAGGCCAGCCCCCACTCTTAATTACCTCGAGGCCAGCTCTCCTGGCTGCTGCAAGCATGAGGGGTAAGCAGCAAGCCAGGCTGCACCTCTCCCTCGCCTATGCCACTCCATGGCAGACAAGGGAAAGGGCCAGCTCTCTCATGCTCACATCCTCAGGAAAGCTCACCTGTGTGTGTACCAACACACACACACACACACACACACATACACCACCACCACCACCACCAGCAGCAGCAGCAGCAGCAGCAACAGCGTCAGCTCTGCCATGATGCCTAGGTGAGATGCGGGGCCTGCTCTCCCAAGTACTGCAGCCACCAGATGATTTTAAATCCAGTCAAGTTGACAATCAAGATTACCCATCAGAAATGTCATGAAACAGTCATCTGGGCTTTCCCACAAGGAGTCAGAATTATCCTTGGTTTACTTCAGGCCTTTGATAATATTTTTAAAGTTCTTCAAAGCTATTGGCAGGTGACAACTTCTAGAAATGGAAAAAAAAAAAACCTTTGACTGCTAAGGGTATGACCACAAGTATATTTTTCACACTCCAGCAGATGGCCCCAGGAACCCAAGCATCTTAGGGAAGCATTAATTGGACTTTGTGGGTTGCCAAGCAAGAAGATAAAGTTGGGAAGTGATCATGTTGTGGGACATGGGCAGAGTTGGAGGAGCAATGTGCAGGTGGATATTTCATTGTATATATGTGTGCAATTCTCAAGAATAAGAAAAAATATTTAAAAAAAAATTCTTTAAGACCCAGGCTATGTCACTTTCACAGCACAGGCGGCAGACACCACTTGATGAACAAACACCTAATGGAGAGATGGGAAAGATAGAAAGATAGAGTGGTCTGTGCACTGTGGAGAAAGGTGGATCTGAAGGGTGATGGTTTGAACAGCAGTGGGAGTGGTTTAAACTGCACCTAAGGCCATGTTGATGTCAGTCTCTGGTCCCTGCTACCATTGAGGGTCATGCCTGGACCCATGGTCCTAGTCAACTGGAGTCTATGTTGATGTCCATGGCCAGTGTTACCACCAAAGGCCATTCACATGTCTTTGGTCTATGCTGCAGCCTAGAGCCATGTTGATGTCTGTGGGTCGTGTCTAAAGGTCATACTGATCTGAATGGCCTTTGCTGCCACCTAAGGCCACAGTGATATCCAGATATATATGCCTCCAAGTTTCTTGCCTGAGTCTATGCTCCTATGGCAGCTAGGGGCTGTGTTTGTGGTCTGTGCTGTTACCAAAACCCCGTGTGGAAGCCCATAATCAGTGCTCTGGCTGACTGTAAAGAGCTAGGAAACTATTTTTGCAGTGATATCAGTGATTGCAAACACATAGTTGAGAAAAAGGGATATGGAAGGCTCTATGACAATCCCTATCCTCACCTCACTCTCCACCCTCCCAAAAAAGGAGCAGCCTAAACCAGAAGTCATTGAAGACATCTCTTGTAAGTATAGTTTGGATGCTAAAGTTAGCTCTCCGCAATTGATGGCTTCTTGGATGCTGTGGGAGAGGAATAACTCAAATCTGCCAAAGGAGCAGGCCACTGAGAGTTTGATCCTGCTCCAGTGCATATATAGATAACACAAATTAGACTTATTTGGGATTTAGGTCGGGGGAGGGTCACAAAGGTGGGGCAGACACAGAAGGACTGGGAAATGAGTATGAGCAGGGTGTATGATGTGAAATTCCCAAACAATCAATTAAAATATTATGTTGGGGGGGGAAGCTAACACTTAAAAAGAAGAAAAACAAACATCTTCAAGTAATTCTTACATGTAAACACATGTAAGAAGCACAGACTTTGAGGCACTTACTGTCCAAGCAGAAAATGTCCTATAACCCAAGTCTGTTGAAATTCACACAATCCTGACAGTTTTATTTACCCACTGCAAATTGTGTGTATACATGCTAATCTCTTAAATTATAAGAAGGTAACAGCCTTGTTGATATGTTCTTGTGAGTTTCCAAACCAATAAATTTTACCTGGACAAGAAGAAGACTGTCAACACCACCAGACCTGGGGGGCTACAAAGTGGAAAGAGGACATCCTGATTGTCCTTTTTAAAGACAGGAAAAGACTCGGAGACCAGCATGAGAGAAACTGCTTAGTGAGGACTGAACATGCTCAGATCTCATCCTACCCTTCTCCTCACCCCGTCCCCTTCCACTCTCATGGTAAAAGACAGATATTCAGGTCACTTAAAAATAGAAACTAATAGAACAGATGTACAAATCTGGAGCTCTCGTTTAGGACAAAAAAGGAGAGAAAATAGAAATCGAGGAAGGCCTGAAGGAAAAACACTTGAAGACCTTCTGGGTCCATTCTGTTCTCTGGAATCCTAGAATTTCTAGAGAAAGAATGTTACAAAAAATAAGAACAAAGAAAATCTGTATATGCTTCTAGAAGTTGAAAACTGGCTGTGTCAGCCGGGCAGTGGTGGCACATGCCTTTAATCCCAGCACTTGGGAGGCAGAGGCAGGTGGATTTCTGAGTTCGAGGCCAGCCTGATCTACAGAGTGAGTTCCAGGAAGCCAAGGATACACAAAGAAACCCTGTCTCAAAAAACCAAAAAGAAAAAAGAAAAGAAAAGAAAAGAAAAGAAAAGAAAAGAAAAGAAAAGAAAAGAAAAATGGCTGTGTCATTATTTCTCAAGACCCTGTGTGCTTATTGTGGTTTTTCTACTTGGGATTCATCCATGGTCCTCATTCGCTGAAATAATGCCAAACATAACAACAGACACTTCCTCTGGACCAGATGTTCTGTTAGATTATATATTATATATACATTATAATTACCTTTACTATGTTTTTGTAACCATCATTACATATATGTTGCTTTTTATCATTTCAGTATCCTCAAAGATCTTGATGTTACAATTGAAGAAACTGGAACTGGAGGAAGCTGTATGTCCAGTGTTCAAGATCAGAACCAGAATAAACATTTTTCTGAGCCAGGTCTTTTTATATCTTAGGCAGTTTAGGAATCAAAACCTCTCAGAAAGTACTAATTCAGTAGTAAATGTGATCTGAGAGCTGCAGCAAGAAAAAGTGAAGACCCAGTGTGATTTTCTTTGTGGGGATTAGGGAGAGTCGGGCTATATGAGCCATAAATCCGTTAGTACATAACACAAGTTTAAGTATGAGCTGTCAGTTTTCCATCTGGTAATGTAAGGACAGTGAAATTAGGTCAAGAAGTGATGGAGGGATTAATCAATGCTAAGCGATTTTGACTTAGAGCAAGATAAAGGTCCACAAAGCTATGCTTTGTGGATTTAAAAATAAATAGAAAAGTACATTTTAAAATTGTAACTATTTTGCAAATAAGTTCACTGCAGCTCCTATTGAGGAAAACAGAAAGAGGAGAAAATCTTATCTAATTATATGCTTTAAGCTTCCAGACACCATGAAGCAATAAAAAAGTAGTCAGGGAAATTGCTTATGCTTTGAGGTCAGAACCCAAGAATCGAAAGACCCAACAAAGCAGATAAATGGTATCCCAGGAAATGCAGGGCAATGCCCTATGAAGTACACTTCAGGGAAGAGCTCAGAAAAAAAGCCATGAGGAATGAAAACTAGCAACAGTTTCACGGTCTCAGCATGAGCAAGAGACAAAGACAAACATGTACCAAGACCTTTCAGCAGACCAGATCTTGTAGATACCAGAACAAGCACAGAGAAAGTTGTTTGGTCAATTGTCCAAAGGAAGGAACAAAGTGTGGTTAACAGAAATTATTCTCTTTCTAATCTGAATCATGGGCAGGCTGTATAACACTATTTATCAAAACTTACAGAATTGCCCACTTAATTTTTATGTAAATTTGTAAGTGTGTGAGAGATGAACACATATGAATGATGGTTTTGCACTTGTATGTGTGCAGGAGCACTCTTTTGGGCTGAGGGCAATGCCATTGTTTCTTTGTTTTTTGGGTTTTCGTTTTTTAAAGAAAGGGCCTCATTCACTCACAAGCACATTTCCATGAAACTCAAAAGTTTTCTAGAGGACTACCAGTAGAGGGTTAAAGACACCAATTCACCCACAAAACCTTCAACCCAAAATTTGTCTTGCCTACAGGAAGTTCAGGGACAAAGGTATCATAGAGATGGAGGGAATGGCCAACTATTAACTGGCCCAACTTGAGGTCCATCCCAAGGGCAAGAACCAGTACTTGACATTATTAATGATATTGCTATGCTTGCATACAGGAGCCTAGCATAACTGTCCTCTGAGAGGCTCCACCCATCAGCTGGAAAAGACCCATAGCCAAACCTTAGACAGAGCTCAGGAAGTCTTCTAGAAGAGTTGGGGTAAGGATTGAAGAGCCTAGAGGGGATAGCGACCCCACAGGAAGACCTATAGAGTCAACTAACTGGACCCTTGGGGACTCCTAGAGACCAAACCACCAATAAAAGAGCCCCTACCTCTTTGATGAACCTAGCCCCTCCCCGGCCCCTGCACACAACTTACGTGCAGCTTGGGCTTCATGCAGGTTACACAACAATTGGAGCTCATCCTGACTTTGTTGCCTGCCTATGGATACAGTCACCCTAACTAGGCTTTCTTGGCCAGTCTCAGTGGAAAAGGATGTACCTAGTCCTGCAGTGACTTGAGGTGTCAGAGTGGGTTGGTACCTAGAAGGGACCTCACCTCAGGGGAGGGAGGGCTGGGGAGGAGCTGTGTAAGGGAAGTTACTAGGAGGATGGGTGCTGTGACTGGGATGTAAAGTAAATGAATGAATAAATAAATAAATGGGAAAAATATGCTTACCTGAGACTGAAGCCAGAAACTGGGGAGTAAGAAATGTCCTGTTGGGATGGACACACACACACACACACACACACACACACACACACACACACGTGCGTGCCTATCTTCCAAGTCATTCTGACTGAAGCCATGGAGAGGGCTAGGATATCTAATCAGCAACAGCCAGAAAAGAATGGCTGCAGAAGTTGCCTGTTGCTAAGGAAGGAGTGGAGTGTGGAGAGACAGTTCCCACCATTCCTACACATGGAAGTTGAATAGCCTTGAGAAAGACTCTATGGGCGACCACTTAACACATAAGCACAAGGCAAGAGAGTGCCTCTAGGGAAACATTGGAAAGCTGCACTGGATTAAGCAGAAAGATAACTGAACTCAAATCCAGATCAAGCCTAATTGATTGAACCCCATATTCAGGACCTCATAGGACGACAGACAGGCTATGTGAGGAGGGAGGACCACAAAAAACAAATCCTGTTTGAAAAGTGCCATAATGGCATGTACTTCTTTGTAAACCAGTACCAAGAAAAATCTATGTGATAAATCATCTTAAAGAATCGAGTGAAGAAGGCAGGTGATGTGCAAGAGATGGGGGTGGGATTCAGCACAGGGATAAAGTCTTTTGGGAATGATCAATAAAATGCTGAAAAGTCTACTAGATTTTATAGCTGTAATGTATATTCCATTAACGTGTCCATTGCCGATCCTAAATAAATAAACAAACAAACAAACAAACCCCCTCTAAAGTTATAGATATACACTAGGGTTTTCTTATGCCACTAATTATATGACTAAATGTAATGTCCTAAATTTAGATCTAGCCAACTTTAGCATCCACAGCTTTTATATCTGATACTGCCATTTAGTTCAGCCACACCCAGAAACCCACCCATCTTTAAGTCTAACACAGTCACACATTCCCTTCCCCTTGTGAAAGCTTATGCATTTATGCACAAACATCTCCCATTTCCAAACATCTTCTCCTGGGACCTTTAGAAACATGCCTTGGTTTCCGCTGCTTTTTCCTTGTCTGTGTTTAAAGAAGGTAATTCCCATTCCCAATATTAATTTCATCATCAATCAATGAGAAAAATAGTAGTCAACAGCTCTGAAAGCTGTTAGAAATGTAAATAATACAGGTTAAGAAGACAGTGGAAGTCTGGTTTTAAACTAAAGCCAGATGTTGCAAAATCATTTTGGTTAAATTACCAAACAAATTGGAAACCCTTTAATCTAAAGGGAGTGAAAAGCTTTAATGAAGATCCATGTGTTTGATGGGTGACGATTCGTAAGAAGGTAAACACTGGCCACCTTTACCAAAGGAAGGGAGCCAGAAGCAAGAGGCAGAACCAGATTTCTTCTTGATTCCTGTCAAAATCATCTGACAATCTCTAGTCCCTGGCTTTCTCAAACACAAAATGCTCAAACCAGTTTATTTCTGAGGTCTCTAAATTCTCAAAAGTCTATGATTCTGGCCAAACAGGGTATTTGAATTTGTATTGTGAATTAATATATAATCTAATTAAAATAGAAACTAACATCTGAACTCTACCTGCAGAATAAATGAGTCATCATCAGATTGCAGGCATGTACACACACACACACACACACACACACGCAGACACGCAAACATACAGACACACTGCCAAAGAGCCATGCAGCCATGCAGCCATGCACACCCTTCTGGAGTTCAGAAACGTTCATTCTATTAGCAAGAAACATCATTTGTTTTGCCTCTAGCTTTCCTGCCCAAAGTCCTATTTCTGTTGTTGTTTATTTGGGGATATTTGTGCCGTTAATTTTCATTTGAATGTATCAAATCAAGAACTGCGATCATTAGCAACTCGTCACCCACCAAACACATGAATCTTCATTAAAACTTTCGCTCCCTTTTGCTTAAAGTGTTTTAGATTTGTTTGGGAATTTAACCAAAATAATTTCGCAACATCTGGCTTTAGTTTAAAACCAAACATGACAAGATTAATGACATCAAAATAAGTTACCCAGTACCCATATGAAATGTGGTATCGCCATCGAGACAGCTTGCTGAGCTGGATATTAGTACAAACAAAATCTCCCAGAGAAAGTCAGTGTCAGAACATCTTGTTCTTTCTACAACTCCATTATAGTGGCTAACAAAAGGCTCTTGGTATTATGTGGGGGAAATAAAAAATATTTTGTTAATTCACTGATCTCAGGTTGTTCAGTTTAAATAAGGAAGCTACATGAGTTATAGTTGAGAGTAAAAGGTATTTTTGGAAGCTGGTACCTCTGTCTACCTTGACTAGATTCTGTTGGCCATGATGCTTCTAAACTCAGTAGCTCCTTGCCTTTCCAATAAAACTAGAATTTACTACTCAATTTTCTTTGAATTAAAGAATAATTTTACTTTTATTAATGTGCACATGAGTGTGGTGCCCATGGAGGCCGGAAGAGGGCATCATATCCCCTGCAGCTGGAATCAAAAGTGGTTGTGGGTTGCCTGCTGTGTGTGCTGGAAAATGAACTCAGGTCCTTTACAAGAGCATCGAGTGTTCTTAACTGCTAAGCCATCTCTCCAAGCCCCACAATAGTTGGTTTTGGAGAGAAGAGAGCAGGGGACAGGGACTATCTGTCTAGCTCTGACTGTCCAGGAACTTGTTAGGTATACTTGGCTGGCCTCAAGCTCACAGCAATCCAGTTGCCTTTGTTGGGATTAAAGGCATGTTCTGTCTTTATGCCTGGCACTTCTGTTTTATTTTTAAGTACGATCGGATTGATCAAATTAAATTTGTGTGACATCAGAAGACTCATGTAACACACCAGTACATGCCAGTCATTGATATAAATTAGAAAGTTATCTCATACAGCCCTAATTTTGGAGAAGAAAATCAGAACAAATCCTGAGTACACTGTATTTTTCCATCGAGTTAACTATGCCCTCAGCTCGCCCATACATCCTCATTCTGGCCACTAGTGCTTGTCATTGTGCTCACAAAGCACATTTGTTTTGCCCTTTCTTCTTATAAAACTGCTTCTTTATGCTCACAGCAATAAATGCAAAGACGCAACGCATTACAAAAATGCATCCTCTTTCCTCGTAATAATTTATGGAACGTTTACATCTATGGGTCTCACAGCACCCAGCTCTGACAGCTCACTCAGAACTGAATACAGGGTTTGTTTCTCTACTTGCATTGCACAAAATCTGCTGTCTCCCTTCTTCCAGGTCTCCTGAGGAGTTCGAAGTCTGTATTCTTTAGAGTCCCCATGCACAGGGAGGCTTTGGATTTGGGGTGTTAGAGGAGACTGAAATGCTTGGGACAGCACTCCAGGTATTTGTGTTCCTTAACATAAGATCCACTCTAAACAGGGAGAACCTATGTATCCAACTTCAATCACAAATACTAGGTCACTGAAAAAAGAAAGGTGCTGATAGCCCAGTTCTACTAATCAAGGTCTCCTAAGAACGCAACACAAACATGAGATCTAGCATGTAAGGGGTTAGGCTGGGAGTGTAGATCAGTGGGTAGAGTGCCTGCCCAGCACACACAAAGCCCTGGGTATGATCCCCAGCACCACACAACTGTGTGCCTGTTCCCATCATCCCAACACTCGGTAAGTAGAGGTCCGGGAGAACCAGAAGTTCAAGGTCATCCTCAGCTCTCCAACGTAAGTCTAAGGCTGTCCTGGGACCCATGAGAACCCACATGAATAGGAAACATGAGGGTTTTATGAGAGTGTCTGTGCTGGAAGATAGAAGAAGGTGATGAGAGACACATCCTTCAGGTCACTGTGACCCTGAGTGAAATGGGGCAGAAAGCTGAGAGCGTGATCTAGATAGACACACACTTGAGTCTTCACTGTGTCCTTGGAATACTGCCAGAGAGGAGCCTTTCTCATCTCCGAAGACTACCTGACACCCATGCTGGTCATTTGTGGAAATAGCCAAGGAAGCTTGTCAATGACACGACCCTATGCAAGATCTCTACCACACGCATGCTCACAGCTGTCACACCATGACAAGCATCCTCATTCCCAGCTTCCCTTCACTCCTCTCTGAGGGTCTACTATACAACAGCAAGCTAAAACTAAATGTGTAGAAGAGCCCCAATACACCAATCAAGGGCTTCAGGAGACTCAAGAAGCTTCACCGGAGGGGGTGGGTCATATGATATGGCATAGCCCACATTCAGTGATTAATTGTGATAAAAGTAGTTGTACTTTTGGCAAGCTACACAGACATTAAAGCATATAACTTGGTATCTTACTGTAAGTTTTTTTTTTTATTCAGTCCTTATATATTTATGAGCATCTGCTTAAGGTTGACCCTGCAGTGCTGTTTGGCCCTCAAACACTGAACTCCGAAGCTTAGACAAGCTTAGGCACCCCTAAAGGTTGGAGGACAGTGTGGATGTGAATGTGCAGGAGTTGGGGTATATATCATGTGTGAATGGCCATTTGGAAGGAATTCTTGAACTGTGCAGGAAATATTTATGGCCTTTCCATATTACTTCTTTTTCTTAAAATTCTAATTAAATCGGCCATTTCTCCCACATCGAGTTTCTCCTATCTAATGCTTGTCATGGCTGTGTTTGATGAAGTTCACATTTTGGATTCTGACAGTTTTATAAATTCAACTGTTGAATGTAACTGAAAAGCTACTCAGAAATCTATCTCATTGTAGAAAGAGATGCTGCAAATACAATTTGCTCCTGGGATGGCTCATCTGGATGGGACCAGGACAGAATAATACAGATACGCTGTCTCTACCCTTCTCGGTTTCTGACTGACACAGTGTGACAAAGCAGATACAGCAGAGGCGACCTTGGTAGCAAGACTTTACCCCAGCATCTTCAAGGCCAGCTGGCAGGGAGCAACACCCTGCAACAGCAGCTCCTAGAAGACCTTCGGTATCGCAGAGAGGCAGGCACCACCAACACCATGAAACCCTCGATTCAGCGGAAGAGCTATCCTTATTAAGTAGTCATGATGTTCTGTGTTCTAGAAGCTACCAGAACTTTTGAGAGAATAACCCAACTCGCACTGAGTCGAGGGGCCTAAGCTGAAGAAAAAAAAAAATCTCATATTAGCTATAAGTGATTTTATCCCTTGGCTGTTCAGATGCAAGAAATATAGAGAAACACAATTTTTCATGCATAAATATTATAATAGAGTACAGCTAGCAAAATACTGTGTCTGTCACAAGGGAGGGGCACGCATCTGCTAATCACCTGTGAAACTTAAGCCACGGCAGCAGTTAGTAGGTAAGGATTTCTCCTAAACCACACAGCCTCCTCATAGATAATATTTCTATTCAGCCAAAAGGATATGTGTTATAGATGTAATACATACTTGCTTTACAAGACTGGCCATGCAAAGATTGACAGGAAACTCTAGAGGAATAGAAAAACTCATTCCGAGATCAGTGTGTGTGCTGCTCTTCCCTCCCACACCAAATGGCCCAAACCGGACCTATCACAAGCCCCCAAGTAATGAGGACCGCGAGCACGTGTAGAGTAACCTGCCCAAACACCAGAATGTGCTTTGATATTTAAAATTGTAGTTATACTAAGGAAAAAAGAACACAGAACTATATTCGATTTAATAGTCGGATCCAGCCACATCCCTATGCAGAGAGCACATTGCTGGCTCTCACCACCTACAACCAGAGGGGTGATCCCCCCCACAGCAGAGGAAAGCAACGGGTGCTTTTAAATACTCAGCAACATATTTTATAACTAGAAAATTGGCTAACTCACAAAGGGAATGTTTATTTTTAAAATATTCCTGCCCTGCCCTATCAGTGTGGAGATATAATACCAATGCAAGCAATGAATAGAGATTTTCTTATTCTAACAGCATCTGTTAGCTCTCAGGTTTAAAGTCAAACTCTAATCACATCTGACAAGGAGCAGGCCACAAAAACTTTAGATTTATCAAAATTGTTTGCAACATGGTGCTACATCATATCCACCATTGCTGGCAATAAGCCTTGCCCCAAGTATACAGGGTACACCTCCTTGTCCTGTTAGGTACTAAGTATAAATTGTCCAAAGCCATCTGGATACACAAACAGAAAAGGAAGTGACCTTAATGTGAACTACACACTACATACATTACAGGTCACATGATTATTAGCCTGAGCTATGAGGTCATAAGACACTGTGGGAGATGAGCAGCTTCTTTTATGGGTCCTTACTTCACAGACAAGCTCAAAGGGGAGCCTGGCTATTGGGCATCACTAGTAGCTGAGGTGCTGGACCAACACAGTTACTAGAACACAGTGCTGTAGCAGGTAGGGTGCTTTCAAAGGACGCAGAGACATTGCTGGAATATCAAAGAACTTTAGAGTAAATTATTAAATATAAAGCATGTGATAAGACTGGGTGGAAGAAGAGATACTTGTAACACCATGGCATGTGTTATGCATGTTATTTCTGCCACACAGTCACTAGCAAAAAGAGCGATGTTCTATGGACTACTAAGTGAAAGAGAACATGTACATATATTCTCAAATATAAATATATTTTTTAATTCTAAAAACCTCAGGTTGGCTTAAGAGCAGTTGCTACTCTGACAGAGGACCTGGATTCTATCTCAGCACCTATAGAGAGGCTCACAACCATATATATAAAACTCCAGTTTTAGGGTGTTTGACACCCTCCATTGGCCTCTCTAGGCATTCATTGCATGCAAAACTCTCATAAACATAAAATAAAGTTTTTCATTTAAAAAATGTAAAGATTATAAAAATGCAAATATAACCACTTATAAAGGTAGATTTTGAATTCAGCAGTGAAACAGATTCTCTTACTATTGGTCTATTCATTTATTCCAAGATAGTATCTGAATTTTTCACTGTACAGTCAGGCAATTATAGCAGTGAAAGGTTATTCTCCACACCAGAAGCATCAAGCACCAACGGGTATCATGATGTGACTAATTGTGTGAGATTTATGATCTTAAGTACAATGGAACCTTTGAAACTTGCGATAATGAGATGAAGGGAAAATCTCAAAGTTTTGTACACAGAGAATTTAGCTTGTGGCAAAGCGCTTAAAAGGGGAGCAGGATTTATAAATGAGTCTTAGGTGATTTTTATACAGAGAGAGAATGAGTGATGTTTCCCCCTAAATAATAGGTTTCACAGTGGTCTTTGACCTGCCTGTCATTACGCTTTGGCCCCTCTGCCCCTCTGCCTCTCTCTGCATCCTTGCCTCTGGCTGCTTCCCTTCCTGGTCCCTAATGGGCCCTCCTTGGCTTGCTTACCCGTATATCCCATCACCCTCTCTCCCTCAGACCCCCAACTCCTACCAGATGGTTATTGATCATTTTCATAACTGCTCCAAGGAATTTTTAAAAACATATGCACACTGAATTTGGCATTTCATAGTAAAGGGGACATTGTAATACTGAGTAAGAAAGGGATGGGTTTTTTTGTTTAACCCCCTTGGCTGTTAGATATAAGAAATACAAAAATATATGAAATTTTCCATGAAAGACTATCATAATAGAATGTAGTTATGAAAATAAGGTTTATTTTTGTAGAGGATGATTCTTGTCACTGAGGGAGGGGGGGCACCAGTGTGTCTGGTAAAGTCTGATGCAGAGAGTGAATTATACAAATTTATTACGGTGGTTTGAATATGAATATGAAATATCTTCCTCCGCCCCTATAGGACCATTTGTTTGAACACTTAGTCCCCAGCTGGTGGCGCTATCTGGGGAGGTCATGAGCCTTTAGGAAGTTAGAGCCTTGCTAGAAGTACCACAGTAAGGGTGGGCTTGGAGGTCTTATAGCCTGTCTCTACTTCCTGTTCTCTATACCGCTGCTTCCAGTGTACAGATGAAATGTGATCAGCCAGACTTCTATTCATGCCACCATCCCTTCCCTGACTACATCAGTTGTGCCAAGAAATGTTCGTGAACCCCAAAAGACCACCAAGGAGCTAAATTCAATGCAATCGCATTAGGGTCTCTTTATTCAAGCTTGGGCTCCTTGCCAACCCTGACACAGCAGGAAGGTGGAGCCCTAAGCCTAATTTTAGGCAAGCATTTAGAGAGGCAAGAAACGGGTTATCTAGCCTAGTACATCTGATTGGGGGGACATTATGGCCTTTAACATAATTGGCTGGTGCTGGGAGCCAAACCATACACTTAACTTCTGCTTTCCTCCTGATTGGTGGTTGTTAGGCAGGGGCGGGCTTATAACCTGGAGGTGCCGATTTGTTGGGGAATAACCTGGAGACTGGTGCTAGATGTTGGACTAGGAGGTAGTCTGGAAACTGGTACTAGCCGCTGGATTTGTTGGGAGAGTAACCTGGAGATGCAGGCCTTGTTGGAGGTGTAGCCTGGAAACTGGTGGGAGGTGCCAGCCTGTTAACTTGAGTTCAACCAAAAGTCAGGTTCTCTAAGATGGAGCCTGAACTCAAAAGATTTGCTCTCTCACCACCATGCCTTCCCAACATGATTAACCCTATTCCCCAAGAACTATAAGCCAAATGGACCCTTTTTTCCCTAAGTAGCAATTGCCAGGGTCACAGCCACAGAAAGACAACTAATACACTGATATCTAGAATTTTTTTCCAAAATCATACCATTTTGACCCCAAGGTCAATCAGTGTGTGTTGCCTGTTTAGAATATCATCATACTATGTTCACTTGGCAAGGGTATGTTTGTTTGAACCTGATTTCAAAATCTTTCCATCTCAGTAGATCCTGTGATAGGTTATTTGAAAATACAAAAGGAAGTGCTTTCGAATAACAATGCAAGAATAAATGATAAAGGAAGAGGAGTTGATCTAGCTAGAGAAAATGTGATTTGTAAAAAATGGAGGTACAGGGCACTGCAGGCTGAAGGCTTTGTCAGTCAGAATACACAGTAGGCAAACCCCAAGCTCTTAGAAGAATCAAATGCTTTAGATGAGGCATTACGCTCTGACATGAGATATTAACAGACAGTGCAGGACTAGCCTTCCCTGATGGGCAGCTCTTGCATCCTGATCTAAGCACAGTAGCAGCTATAACAAGTCAACTTCAAGGGACTTTATATGCACTGTGAGCTTCCACTTCTACTAACTGCAGATGCTATAGCAGACAAGTCACAAATAAAGCCGTGGTGCCCAGTCTAATGATGGAGAAACTGGTTCCCACAAGTTAGGGACAATAAGAAGTCGGTGCTCTGACTCTAGAGCCATGAATGCCTCTCTACCAGGTAAACTCCCATGACATTTCACGGCTAGTCATTTTCATATTCATAATGTAACCCATTAAAAGACCCTGTGAGTGCATGCCATTTTAAAATGTGTGCTTAATTCCTTCTCTGTAATTATAATAGATGAGCTGACTCCCCCTAACCTATTTAGTAATGAACCTTCAGGTTTAATATAGGCTGACCATTTCAGAGAAAATGTTTAAAATACATTATTAGTAATCAAGAAATTCCTGCAACATCAAAGCCATGGGAGAACTGTGAGCAGAAAATTATTTTTATATGTGTTATATAGTATAATACAATGAATTTATGTATGTTTATTCAATTTGAAATTAAAATACATTCATTGGCTTCCTTATATTTATGCTTTTTCATATGCATATTGACTACATTTAAGTAAATTTATGTCTAATATCACTTCCTCCACTAAGCATCTTTGGACAAAACATAGCTTACATGTAGTGTGCTAAATTTTAAAATGAGTATATATATTTTCTCATACATGGATTTTTATCAATAAATTAGGACAGTAGAGAGAAATAAATGCTGTCCTTCTGAACCCCATAGCCAATATATATCCTCCAAGATTACCGTTTTAAAATTCCTTTACATGACTTTTGTATTTTATTCTAAATGTAACTACTCATAGCACAATTTTGAAAACTCTATTAATACAGCTTAGCACATTTCAAAAGAGCAGAATCACAAGCACAAAAGAAAGATTTCATGGCAGCTAAAAATAAAACCAGCTTGGGTTTTTCTAAGGAAGAAAAAAAGATCTAAATTTATAGCTGCGATACCTGTGCCTGTCACAAGACAAGAAGCCC
The DNA here is from genome assembly GCF_008632895.1 of Mastomys coucha. Lineage (NCBI taxonomy): Eukaryota > Metazoa > Chordata > Mammalia > Rodentia > Muridae > Mastomys > Mastomys coucha. The sequence continues at coordinate 68,142,299 of NW_022196906.1, read as the reverse complement.
GTAGGGTTTCCCAGCTGCTAGCTCTCAGCAGAACTAACTTACAGGAGCACTTACAGAGATGAGGGCCACTGTGAGAAAAACCAGTAACAGAATCAGAAAGACCGAGCAGTAGTGACAGGAGAGTGGCTTCTACCACTCCTCTCCCTAAGGAGAGAAATCAAATTGTTTAAATCAACATCAGCATTGTTTGAGCCAAACTACCAGATAGAAAGTGGGGAAAGAAACCCCCAGGTCCCCATCACCCACACTCTGAATCCAGCAGGAACCCAGGGAGCACACCCTAAGGGGCAGTCTGTGGGTTCAGAGCAGGTCAGGGAAGGGTGGAAGATGTGACCAAGGAAAAGATAACATCCTGTAGCCTGATTCTGCTGCCTCCACCCTACATTCAATCAATAACATTCTAAGGGCTTTGATCCTAAACTGACCTGGGGGTTTGTCTGCAACATCTGGTACTTATTTTTTAAAGCGATTATCTCCCTTAATCATGCCATTACTGGTTCACACACAGTCCTCACAGAGACTATTCTTGTCTATATGCTGCCTTCTGCATAGCTGCCCTGGATGAAGGGTTGGTTTGAGCTGATATAATCCTCTTGCCTCTGTGTTGTTCATCTTTCTATCCAAACACCTTGATGAACTTTTAAGTGTTTTTCAACTCCTAACCCTCTTCCTGCCATGTGTCCTGGCATTGACAGTTGCAGTTGTTATAATAGATCTTTCTGGGCATCAGGTGGGCATGTTCAATTTCAGACTCATTTGCTTTTGTTTCTGGGAGGTTTTACAGATTAAAATTTTAAATATTGCTCTGCCCCACTGTTGTTCTCTGGGGTAACTATCTCTCTGCTGCCCCCTCTCTGGTTTCTAAATTGAGCTGCTTTCCCTCTGACACACACTTTTACTCCCTGCAACCTTTTCTCTTTCCTGTTCAAGAGACTTCATTTCTTGAATAATTCACTCCTGTTTTCTACTGCACTCTTGAGTTAAATCAACTATTAACACATTTCCCCTAGTTTGGGTCAGCTTCTTAGCTCAAGTTTTGCATTAGTTCTACATGTTAAGCTTTAGATTCTCAGACACATTTGAAAAATATCGATCTCTGGTAGGTTTTCTGGGGGATATTTTAATCAACAATTAGGCTTTTGTTTCCATTTTCATGGAATATGCAATGAGCTGCTTTTTGCCACTTCTGCTGGGGGCAGAGTTTGACTTCAGGAGATTCCACCCATGTCATCTATTCTGTTGTGGTCTTTACAGTTCCTTTTTTAAAAAAACATGTCCATTTGTTCCTAATGTAAAAACAATGGCCAACCCATACCCAGTGCATACATAGTACAAGCTTTGAAATACTTAGAGAAAAGGAGCAAGATGACATGAGGTAAGTTAGCAAAGAGGAGGAAGAAGAGCCTGGCTTTAAAGAAGACAAGAGGGAATTGCCCAGAATGAATGACTGAAAGGAAACTCAGTAAGAAAGCTTGAGTTTTTGTAACATTTAATGATCCTAAAGAGCGGGAAACTCTCAGGAAACTAAAGCATTCACGGGTGGATACGCTACAATATCCTGTATCCCATATGCGATGTTGGCCTCAATGTTACTTTGCAGCTGACCTTGAACTCCTGCCTGCCTGCCTCCATCTCCATAGAGCTGGGTTTGCAAGCTTGCACCACAACATCTGGTTGATGTGGTGCCTAAGACAGAACTCTGGTCTTTGTGAATGCTCTACAAACCATCTACCAACTGAACCACATCCCTGGGCCCTAATCTCAGATTTTACGCATTCAGTTTGAAATCCTGGAACAATTTCAAGTCCTGAAGTTGTACAATCTGTGCTGAGTAGCAACTATGGTTACAAAATAAATTAGAAGAACACAATGGGATGGTGTTCATCAACTGAAATAGAATGATTAGAATCAGAGAATCCAGGGAAAATCTGTGCAGTTTTCAAAACTTAGTGAAGAAACTAACAAACTGAGAATGGAAAAATGACACAGAATACACAAATCGATATGCTTTGAGCCATTCAGTAAGATTAGCAATGATAATGCTTGGAATTTGTCTAGATAGACTGGCTCAGACACCAGCCTCAGCTTTCCTGGCAAAACAACCTTCACCCCATGCTTACAGGAGGATAATGATGAGCATCATGATGATGATGGTGGTGGTAGCGGGGGTGGTGGTGATGAGGAGGATGATGACAACAACAAACACATTGAGATAAACAGAAACTGGTGGTTAATAAGTGGGTCTAACTAGGTATGCTGGAAAGTCTTTAGAGGAAAGAACAACCTGTAGCCAATGACCTATAACAAGGAACCTCACAGACCAATGAGCTCGTTATATTTGTGCTCAGGGACCACAGTGATTTGAATAGTCACTGCTTGGACTGTTCTCACAATCATACTTTCACCCAGGAGCTGTGGGCCTGTTTGGTCAGAAAGATGGGGAATACGGAGAAAATAATCAACTCAGACTCTTACCATATTTTAGCTGTATAGTCATTTTATATCTTAAGATAACATATTTATGAACAATAGTTCTTTCTTATCTCCATCCTACTCCTGTCATCTCATTCTGCATCTCTACTGTTCCCTCTTAGGTCCATTTCCTTTGCTTCCACATGGAAGAACATGAGGGGTACCTTCATAGGACTGGCTTATTTCACTTAACATAATCACTCCCAGCTCACCCATCTTCCTACAAACTACTCAACTTCCAATAAAACTACATTGTATATAAACACAACACACTCTTCTCATCCATTTACCTGTTGCTAAGTGCTGGCACTTCACACTCTTACAAACTCACCCCACCTGCTGCATGAAAGCAGATTAGGAAGAGCAATGCTCCGAAGGCTCCTGAGGAGAATATCACAGGTGTTAAGAGCACGAAGCAGTGTAGACAAACAATAGTAACCTGAATGGAAGGGCCATGGTGGAAGCAGAGAGGTCTGTGGGACTGTCGAGCAGTGCTCTGATACTTAAAATGGAGTTTGTGATGAAATTGATTGTGAAGAGTGAAGAAAGAAATAAAACATCACTTCCGAATGTCTGTTTTGCACAGAGCCTCTGGTTACTGAACTGAGAAAAACTAGGAGAAAGCATGGTGGGTAGGAGAGAAAGGTATTAGGTTTGTCTTGGTTTCACATCTCATGGGAAATGTTACAGAAGCCTTGGCTTAAAAAGCATGAGATGAGCCAGGCGGTGGTGGCGCACGCCTTTAATCCCAGCACTTGGGAGGCAGAGGCAGGTGGATTTCTGAGTTCGAGGCCAGCCTGGTCTACAGAGTGAGTTCCAGGACAGCCAGGGCTACAGAGAAACCCTGTCTCAAAAACCCAAAAAAAAAAAAATGCATGAGATGAGTTTGGGTGCCATAGGAGTGGGTTCTGTAGATTCTCTGGTATGTGGCAACTTGAGTGTTGGATGTGCACTGGAAAATGTAAATTTTTCAAGAGATGCCTTGATATCTTTGAGGCACAAAGGCTGGGCAGGAAGATATAACCAGGAGTTGTGCCACTTCTCAGAATGTTGCATACCCACCAGGAGGTTCCCATATCCATGACAAAGGACCCTTTGCTCTGCACCAGCTGTGCCCATACTTAATCCTCTATCCAGAGGTGTCACTTTCCTGTCAACATGCATAATTATTGAAACAGATCTTCTGTCATTCCTCGGAACCAGGAGGGTCCTTCCCTCATTAGGACGGAGCCTGCTTCACCTGGCTTCTGTGAGATAGCCCTCTTCCTCAGAGGATAATATAGTACCATCTTTCCCAGTCATGAGCATAAGTGACTGATGAACCATTGTAAGCCCTTTGGTCAAGGTCAAGCTTGGTAAATCCGACTCCTCGGATGCTGCTTAGAGCCAAAGATCCCTCCTTCATCTCCTATCAAACACAAAATAAAGGGCAAGTAAATCTATCCGTAAACCATCTCAGTGATTCAGGCTGCAGTGAACTGTGATACAAGTCACATGCAAAGGAAGCCATAGGTTCCTGAGTCTTGGCTGAAGGTCCTTCTGCAGTGGCCAGTCACATAGAGACTTCTCTAAAAGACAGTGTGAAAGACCATTAATAAAACCAATCACAGAAGAGTCCCACCTGGAATAAAAGAAATCACTAAAAAAAAAAAAAAAAAAAAAAAAAAAAAAAAAAAAAAAATGTGAAGCTATGAAATTTTGACCAGGGGTGAGGGGAATAAGACCTTCTTCACAATTGACTAATGGCAGACACCATCTCTACAAAGCTCAGGAAGAAAATAGGATTTATAACAGTTTAGCTGCAACACCATAGCCCAACCTCAAGCAAAATATTTAGACAAGCATTTGTTTGAAGACATCCAAAGGGTTTTTGATCAAATATTTAAATCTCAGAATATAAATAAACAGAAAGAGGAAGCTGTGAAGTGAGAGTCACTCAAGCTCAAAAGCAATTGAATAAAGATTAAAAGCATTTCAGAAATGAAGGCTTAATTTACAATGTATGCAAGAATGGGCACAATTTAAATGATATGAAGAAAATGAGAAAAAGAGCAAAAACCTCCAAGGAACCAGTGTAAGATAAAGAATGATTTTATTCTTTCCAAAGTGGGGGTGAGGATTACAGAGGAAACTAAGTAGATGAAAACCTGATAAATTATTGGAGCCCCTCAGGTAAAATGGAACAGGTATGGAGAGATGGTTCAGCAGTAAAGAGCACTGGGAGCTCTAGCAGAGGACCTGGGTTTAATTCCCAGCACCCACACAGCAGCGCTCAAGCATCTCTAACTGCTGTTCCAGGGACCTGATGCCCTCTTCTAGACTCTGCATTCCTGTGGTGCAAATACACACATGCAGGCAAAACACCCATACACATAAAATAATGTTTAAGTGTTAAAAAGGGGAGAAGCAAAATATGTTTAAAATAACCCAAGAAAGCTGTGGACAAATAATACAAAATTCAAGAGTATAAATTGAGAAGAACTTTAAAAGTTAAGAAAAATAATCCTTTGGCCTCCAGATCAAAAGATTATATGGTTTTCTAAAAAGGAAAATGTGGCCCTGGCATTCCCCTACACTGGGGCCCAGAACCTTCACAGGGCCAAGGTCCTCTCCTCCCATTGATGATTGACTTTGCAGTCCTCTACTATACACATGCTGCCAGAACAATCAGTCCCACCATGTATAGTCCTTGGTTGGTAAGTGGGAGAGGGTGGGGTGGTAAGCATGGGGAGGGGGGAGGTAACAGGGGTTTGTTCTTGGTTTTGTCTGTTTGTTTGTTTGTTGGAGGGGAAACGGGGAAACTGGGAAAGGAGAAATCATATGACATGTAAATAAAGAAAATATCTAATTAAAAAAAAAAAAGGAAAATGTGTCACTCAGTATCTCCATGGCAATGAAGAGGGGCGCCATAGAGGAGAAATACTTTGTAGCCTAAAGAAGGAATGATATGAACATTTATTCAGTCTGGACAAGCTGCCCATCGAGCATCAAAATGGTAGCATTTAAATATAAAAAGCACCCTGGGCTTAGGGTGGAGGCAGAGGCAAGAGCATCCCTGGGGCTCACTGTCTATCAGCCTAGAGGAAAAGTGATGGTGTGCCCCAGGTGCAGTAAGAAACCCTTCTCAAGGAATTAAGGTGGAAATCAATAGGGGACACATAGCATCTACCTCTACTCTCTGCACGGTGTACACACATGTGCACACCCCACATACACACAGGCATACACAAATCAGATACACAAAAACATTAGAAGTTAGAAAACATTTAAAAGCATTTCTCTATTCCAGTGCCAAGACAATCTTGGCATTTATTTGCTAGGTTCGGTTTTCTGTACTCTTCAGTGCTTTGGTGGTTTATGCTTGCCTTATGGGCAGAATAATCCTACCAACAGGAAACAAAGAGTCACCAATGTGAAGATCAAAATCCAAACAATTTTCTAATGAACAAGAGAAACCACCAGCAGTAAAATCATCATCGGCCAGTGAAACCTTTATAAACTTGTTTTTCTAATCCAGTGGAACCAATTATTGCCCGTGTCAGAGTCTATAAACAGGGTAAAGCAGCAGGATTTATGTGCAATTATCCAGTGTGGCAAATTCTTCATACTCAGAATAACATCATGTCAAACATTAATAGGAGAAAATACAGGAGTATTTTTTTCATAATTTACAGGACAAGAAATCACATTATCCCCTTCTCCTGCATGATTAAATAGCTTGGGAAATATATGTTCAGATTTAACCTTCTAACATGCAGGCTCTATAAGCAGCCTTGTAATTCATGGGTATAATGATTGCAATATGAAATAGAGGTTTAAGAACTGGTGCACATGAGAAGAGACTCAGGTGAATATCAGAACGCCAACATTATGATTTTCTCCTTGTTCCTAAGCACACAATCTATTAATGGCCTCCCTTTGTGAGTTTTAGTCCCTCTACAAAGAGGAGCCACTGGCATGGGTAAGATTATCAGACCTGTAGGATTGTGGGCTATTCATTTTTTTTCAAAAATATTTAATTTGTTATTAGATAACATTGATTAGAGAAAAGTGCCAAGCCAACTGGGGAAAAATAAGGATGGTTGGCTTGAGACTCCCTTGTAGACTAGGAGTCTGCTTATGAAGGAGGAGATATATCTGGTCGGAAGACCAGCCTGTGGAAGCATTGGATGGGAAAGTACACAGAGAACAAGGATGGGGTTTAGATGGGACCAACAAGATCTCCACTGCTCATCCCCAGATGGATCTTATCCCATAGACACAGCTACTTTTGTACTTGATGTGGTCATATTATGTCTCATTTGGGGTATAGAAGGGGAGAGAATACATTTCTGAAATAAGTAATATTTGAAAATTGGGAAGCAAGAACATCTAAATGACCCCTAAAGATATGTGGAGGGTGAACTCTGAAGAAGTCCGCTCAGAAATGTCCCCACCCAAGTGAGAGCCGCCATCTTCTCTCTGGTGAGTTCCTAAGCCAGGAGCAGCCAGCAGGGAGGCGCAGACCCCAAGAGTCGCAGGGGAGCCTCCGGGCGGCAGGGACAGGATCCTCTCAGCTTCCAAGTGGCA
>NW_022196906.1:68123091-68127355 GCF_008632895.1 Mastomys coucha | reverse complement strand
AAGAAAATATCTAAAAAAAAAAAAAGAAAGAAATGTCCCCACCCCACTGTGAAATCAGGGCTTTAAGAGAAATCTGTCTTAAGTTCTGAGGACCCAGAAGTCATGGAGGAAAGGTGGCTCCATTCAAATAGAGTAGTGAGTGGGCTTCTTGGGAAGTGGGTTAGTCCATTAACTTCCTCTTCAGCGGAAAACCTGTCTCTTGTGTTTGACTGTTCAACTTTTTTTTTTTTAACACACTAGTACATTTTGTCTTCTAAACAGGAGGATAAAGATTGAAAATAATGAAATCAGTTTACTTTATTTACCTTATACAGTGTGGTAACTGTAGACATGGGACTGAATCAAAACAGAGACTCATATCCCTCTTGAAAAGGTCTGTGAAGGGAGATGTCACGACCACCCTCGACCAGCAAGAATGACGCAACACACACTTGAGCTCTTCTCATGCAGTTTAATCAGGAACCTTTAACAATCTTCTGACCATGAGGAGAGCCAACCCACAGGTTACATACTGTATGGTCAGCCACCCAAGTAAAGCCACGTAGAGTTATCTAACAGGCCCACATAGCAGAAGCAAGCCAGTTGACTCAGCCCATAACCAAGAAAGGGCTTGTATGCCATCGGGCTGGCAGGGGAGGCCAGCGCCATCTTTGAGGTGTGGCACACTGCAGCTCTCCACAGGGAGATGGATTTTTCTACAGGGTCTATTTTTACTCTTTCTTCATTCTTGTGAAATTAAAACAACAAAACCAACAAAGTCTCTGCATATGAAATGTTCTCTTAGCCTGTGTTCACAGACTCGTTGAATCAAGCCTTTACTTTTTTCTCTCCAAATCAAAATAAATTGAATCGAGATCCACATTCCTTATGCCAGCCAGTCTCTCAATTCCTCTTTTGACAGAGTTGTTAGAGAACGTGTCTCTGCCCATGCCTGTTCACAGAAGTCTTTAAGCTTGGTTTTTTTAAAGTCTTAGAAATCTATAATCAGGAATTCCACTCAACTTTGTTCAATTGGAGACCTGGTTTTAGGTTCTAATTTGCATAGCAAGCCCAGACTAAAAGGCTTAAGACACAATGTGTTTGTTTTCACCTGGAAACTGTATCTATTACCCCAACCTTTTACACTCAGTGATTCCTGATTACTATCCCCCAAACCGCCCTGGAGCTTCTCCTATCATTCCTTCATCAGATTGTGTATATCCAGAGTCAGTGTTCACAAACTGTGAATGACACCAACACCAATCTCCAACAACACACAAAGAAAATCTAGATAGAAGTGTATTCCCAGCCTTAGGATCAATTTGTTCTCAATTAATATTGAATTTTATATTTTGGGTTGTGAGCCTAGCCTTTAATGGCTGGGCCATCTCTCCAGCTCTAATGCCAAAAGTTGAACCTTGAAAATGTTTACACATCTGAATCCTTTGCTTAAAAAGCTTTGAACAGCATATGGTTTGACAATTAGTTAAGAGCAGTGTCTGACTCTCAGGATAATTCACAAAAGGTGGTACATGTCACCAGTGGGGATTCGAAACACAAGTTCTTCCAGCAACACTATGTGTTTTGGGAGATTCAGGATTTTGTGGCCTTATTGAATAAAGTAAGTCACCAGGGCAGGGCTTTGAGTGCCTCACCCTATGTTCAGTTTGTTCTCTCTCTTTCTGCTATCTGTGGAGGGTATGAGCTCTCAAGTTCCTGCTGTTACTGTAATGCCTGCTAGTATCTACCAAGATTCTCTACCATAAACAACTGTTATTCCTGGGGAACTCTAAACTCAAATCAACACTTCTTTCTATGAGTTGGCTTGGTCGTGATGTTTTATAGGAGCAACAGAAAAGAAACCAATACAATGTGTAATAACTGAAGGTGAACTTACTTAGCAAGGCACTGAATCTATAAACAGCATAAGAAACTGAAGAGTCACTATGGCAAAGGCCATTCTTGCATCCTTGCCACTAACAGAAGCATGGGTCAACTCACCTCCATGATTTAATTGATCATTTCCCCATGACTTGTGTGTGTGTGTGTGTGTGTGTGTGTATTCATTTGTATTGGTTACAACATGTAATTTAATTTTTACCAGTTAAATGCAGGCAGACAATTAGCCTCTTCAGATGTGGTGTAGGTAAGGATAGCCATGGGATCAATTAATCCCAACAGATGTCAAGATCTGTGAAAATACATTATCTCAATGAAACCCTGACCCTGAAGCTACTTCATGTGACTGTTTCAATTTTTCTAGATGTTTCTATTTACACATTTCTGACCACCTAAGAGTCTCAGAACATGTCTGGTGTCCAGCTTTGCTGTCCTGTGTGGCCACTGGGCCCTGAAAAGAAACTTCGATGTACTTATTTCCTGTATTGTAATAAGGAAGAGAGAAACACACCTAATGCTATGGCCACACAAGTCTGTTAGCTTTTCACAGGTCAGAGCAGCCAGAGCAATGAAATCTTATCACCCTTTTGGTTCACTGAAGTTATAAGAAAATCTATCCCTGTGGGCAAACTATCAACATAAGAAAAATTAACCCAGCTGCACTAGTACAATCACCATGTCAATAATTTATAATGTGAAGAAATGTATTAGTAAGCCACATTTTAATTATACAGGTTCACCATAACACATTAGTTATGTGACATTTTAAAATTCATCCCCTTAGTAATTAATCTGGGTGAAATGGCTTTAATAAATTATAAGCAGATATATTAGAGTAGCGTCATTTCCTCTCATTCTGTTAGATATTTGTGAAAATATCCCTGGGTCAGAAGAATTCATGCCTTCAAATTTACCAAGCTGTGCAAACGTTTTTAAAGATATTGGCTCAATATGTTATCAACTAGAGAGCAAGCTATCCATAAGAAAATGGGAATAAGAAAGCATTACTACATGTTTGAGGGCCATCTTTGCCTTGCATACGCAGTAAATGGAGAGATGGAAAGAGCCTTATGAGATCTAAGCATGCTGGTTGGTTTTATGAGTTGTGTATAGAGTTCTAAAGATTCAAAAATGGGCCCTTTTGTGGGAGATTGAGAAGAACTCAGTCTTCCTACTAAGAGCAGAAGATCTCGACAGACCTTCCCCTCCATCAGTCTGTTTTCTAATGGGTCTGAATCTAGTCAGGTCCTTGTGTTTTCACTTCCAACAATTCCCAAGAGGAACCTACTTTTAGAAGATGGAAGACACATCCAGCTTTTTTATTCTCTGGTTTTCTACCAAGCAGAGCACTTGAGCAAGAGTACTTGCTTGTAAACCCTATAGACTAGCAAACTTCTGTATTTAAAATAAAAATTATAAGGCTCACACTAGTATTATTGGTATTCTCCCCTACAAAGTAATATCAGTGCCCTATATCTAGTCACCAGAGCAGTTATCATTCTCCCTAATAGAACTGGGGTCATTTGTATCTAAGAGGTTTGGATTAACAAGCAAGCACATTGTTTTGATGATGGAAAGCCCCAGTCTCATTTTCTGCATTTCTATCTTTACCATTGCTATGGATTGCTGGAAGAGAGCCTGCTGCTTCTACAGCTGTGTCACTAAGACAGGGTAATGCCTGGTCCCTGGTAGTTCAATGCATTCTCAGTGAGTGAGTGGCTAGAGGAATGACTGATTAACTGTCACCTTCTACTAGATAAGTGAGAGATGCTGTGGCTACCCTATAGCAGGGAATGGAATCTTCTAGTCTATGGCAGTGTCACCCAGACCTCTCATTTATGTGATGCAAGTTTCTAGTGTGTTTTGGGTTTTTTGAGACCACGTGTCATGTAGCTCAGACTGGATAAGGCCAAACATTTCAAGTGGCAATTGTAAATGTTTTCTAGAATATGAAAAATTTATGATCCCAGTATAAGTTTCATTCAAAATGGATGAATAGAAGAAAAGTCAGTATCAGTGTAAAATAGACCAGGAAAACCAAAGGATGATTTATATAAGTCTCATGAAAACTGAAAAGCAAAGGTCTATGGAGAAACACAAAAAAATAAAGTGAATCAAAAGGCCAGAACAACTGAGGAAGAAAGAAATAGAGCATCTATGATACTGAACACAAAGTGCCAACAGGGAATCCTCACATACTATTACAGTAAATGTAAATGGTTTAAATTCAATAATCAGAATATAGAGACTAAAAAAGATTCATAGAAAGAGTTGAACTTGACTGAATAATAGAAAGAATAAAATTATAGTATAGGAGAATAGAGAAAAAAATAGTAACATGCTGCCTACCAAAAAGTTACTTCATGTTAAAACTTATAGTCTGAAA
>NW_022196906.1:68110595-68123081 GCF_008632895.1 Mastomys coucha | reverse complement strand
GGTAAGCTTCTCAACAGAGCTAGAGACATGACTCAGTTGGTAACTTGTTTAGCTAGCATATACAAAAACCTGGGTTCAATTCTCAGCAGCACATAGAGCTAGAGTGTTGATACACCCCTGTAATCTCAGCATTGAACAAGGAGAAGCAGTAATATCAGAAGTTCAAGATCTTCCTTGGATAGCCTGAGCTATATGGGACATTGGCTTGAAAAACTCAAAACACCCAAGAAACACCACTAAACAATAGCCTAGGATCAAATGGCAACACAACTGAGTTCTACCAGATATTCCAAGAATAATTCACAAATTACTTGTAAACTTCTCAAAAGGAAAGTCAAACTTCCAAGTTCATTGTCTAAAGCCGGCACCATCTGATAGCAAAGTCAGACAATGAGAACACCATAGAAGCAAGCTTCAGTCTAGCCCTGCTGATGGACACAATACAAATCTACTGAACAAAATAATACCAACAGATTGAGTGCATTAAAAGGAGCATATGTCACGATCAAGTGATATTGATTTTTGAGATGCAAGACTGCTTTAACACAGACCACTCAATTAGTGTAAGACATGCCAATAAAATAAGCCATGAAATGTGTTATCTCAATTGAGTCTTAAAAACCATGTGACTGAGTTCAACATTCTTTTCTGGGGGCCGGGGGGAATAGCCTCAACAAACTAAGTACAAAAGGAAATTTCCTCAACATAATAAATCCACTTTTAAGAAGCCCACAGCAAGCATCATAATCAATGTGAGTGACAACTAATTGTGGTTGTCAACTTGACATGCATGCCTGGGAAGAGCAAATCTCAGTTGAAGAATTGTCTCCCTCAGATTGGCCTGTGGGTGTGTCCATAGGATATTCACTGGATTTCTAATTGACATAAGAAAGCACAGGCCACTATGGGTAATGTCATCCCTAGTGGTCCAGTGCTACATAAGTACAAAGAGACTGAGCAATCCAGAAGAAGCAAGCCAGTATGCAGTTTTTCTCCTTGTCTCTGCCTCAGTTTCTACTCCAGGTTTCTGCCTTTCTTTCCTTCGATGCTAGACTGTAATCTGTAAGCTAAACTAAATCCTCTCCTCTCCCTTTTGTTTGGGTGTTTTTATCACAGCAACATAAAACAAACTAGAACAATGGGGAGATATTGTATTCACTCATCAATGATTTGATTCAAGGCAAAGATGTCTACTCTCCCATTCCTATTAAACACAGAACTAGAGGGTACCAGTAAATCAAGAACAAAATAACACCCAAAACAAAAAGGAAGATATAAAACCATCCCTACTTTCATTTTTTTGTGATGCAATACAGAGAAAACCCCAAGCATCTGTCATGGACCAGGTTGTTTTGGGGACCCCTTGTTTTGTGGGGTAATAAAAGTTTTGGCCTGGTGGGCAAAGAATTTGCCAAGTGACAAACAGACAACGACACAAAGGAGTGTGGTTACTGAATGTCTCCCATTATCAAAGAACATTATAGGAGTAGCTCTGAAATCTATTTTCTTTTTGTTTTGATTTTTCTTTTTCTCATGTCATTTGTATAACTCAGAAATCTGTCTGTCTGCCTCCCAAGTGCTAGGATTAAAGGTGTGTGCCACCACCGGCTGGCCAGTTTCTTGAATGAATATTTTTACCTGCTTCTAAGATGAGCAGAATTCCATCATTATGGAACTGTTTCTTGAGGGATTTCTGTAATCTCCTCAGGTGTCTCAGCCCCTCTTCAGCTGGAACATGTAATTTCACTCTTCCTGGGAATGTATTCTGTTTTCACAGGTACTTATAGGTGCTGAATTTCCATCTCTTCATTACTGCAGCCTGGGCAATTCTCTGCACCATGGCTAGTGAGGCATCTAGGCAAGACTCTGACTGCCCCATGATATCAAGATTACTCGATTTTAACTGATCTGTTTATCAGCGGGCCCATTGCGCCCTAGTGAGAGCTTATTCTTTGCCTGAAAAAAGGAAAAAAGAAAAAGAAAAGAAAAGAGAATAAGAGATAGTTTACCTGGCCAGAGCCCCACATTAGGCGCCAACTGCCACGGTCTGGATTGCTTTGGGGATCCATTGTGTCGTGTCTATTGTCACTTGCCAAATTCTTTGCCCACCAGGCCAAAACTTTTATCACCCCACAAAACAAGGAGTCCCCGAAGCAACCCAGTCCATGGCAAGCATCTACCAAGAAAAAAAAAAACTTGAAAAAGTAAATAAATTTGATAAAGTTGCAGGTAGATAATGAACATATATTATCACTTGAATTTCTTTACCCTGTTATGAAACATCTTAAAGGATATCAAGAAAATTCCACTTATAATAGCATCCAAAAAGTAGATAAATATACTTGGGGGGGAGGACATAACCAAAGAAGGATACAATATATCCATTTATAATTACAATGTATCTATGAAAGAAATCAAAGAAGACACAAGAGACACCCTTTGTTTGGGGATTGATTAACTCTTCACACTAGTCAATGTGTGGTGGTGTGAATGAGAAATGTCCCCAAAGGCTAATCCATATGAACATTTGGACCCCAGATTGGTAGCCCTGTTTGGGGAGGCTTAGAGGGTGTGGCCTTGCTGTAGGAAGCATGTCCTTGGGGGCGGGCTTTAAGAGTTCATGGCCTCTCTCACTTCTGGTTTGTTATCTGCTTTGTGTTTGCAGTTGAAGTCATGATCCCTCAGCTTCCTGCTTCATCACCTGCTGCTATTCCTCCTTATCATGATGGATCTCGTCCCTCTGGGACCATAAAAATAAGTAAAGTCTTCCCTCTGTAAGTTGTTTTGTTCATGGTGCTTTATCACATCCATAGAAAAGTAGGTAATGCGCAGGGTAATACACAGATTTCATATAATCCCTCCCACCTTCTAACTATTTTCACAGAAACAAAACTTCTAAAATTTACATGGAACCTCAAATGATTCCAAAATCCAAGGCATGTGGGAACAGTCCCACATATCCTTATGCAATAATCACAGTTAATGTGATAAATAACACTAAAAAATGTAAATTTTTAATAAAAATAGGATTTTTTAAAAAAAACAATTGTCCCATTCTACTGTGAAATCTTCAGGAAACATATTTTAGGAACCCAGATAAAATTCAGAGGGGGAAAAAGCCTGTAATTTTAATAGTCATAATTACCAAAAATTATCTGCCTGTGAACTGTTAACCATTTCAGTGTTCTTGGCATTTCTAAAAATAAGCCACCAGCCCCTCCAGCAAGAAAAGAGTCTAATTTTGCCACATTCAGATGTGCTGGTTTTGTTCACCGTAAGAAATTTCAGAAACCACAGTGATTTCAAGAGCACGGATTCCATTAAAATGTTCCCAAATGTATCTGCATACCTAATCGTTACACTGTAGCCTAAAGAAGATGCTCAGCTGTCCTTGTGAACCTGGGTTTGTGTCATCTAAAAAGACCAAGGGGGCTCACTACAGACCTCTGGCCCACCTAATACGGCCCTACCCCCAAATCCGTAAACTGATTGGGATGACAGAATTTCATTTCAATTAAAGCGAAATGCGTTTACAGCTGTGAGCTATGGTGGAATGTGGGAAAAGAATGGGCTAAAAATTGGTCAGAGAAATAAAACAAAGAAAAGGCAATGAGAGGAGCTGCAGCTGCAAGGATACTGCCCACCCAGACCCAGGCGCCTGTTCCATAGAGACCAGCTTCCTCTCCTCAAGGTAGAAGATGGCGTCTGAGCAGGAAAAGCTGCTCGCTGTCTCGAGTTCTCGCTGTCAGCGTGGGATGTTAGAATCCAGCTGCTGCTCAGGCAGCAGCTTTGCCTTCTCACAGATACTAACAGGCGCCTGCGAGACACTGTGGGTCCCCAAAGCAGACTTCCATACGCCTGGCTCTCTCACCTGGGAAGGTAAGGTTTTATCAAAGCAGGTGTTGGTGGCCACGAATTCTGTTCCCCTTCTACTTCTGAGTCCCTCTTGAGGCCCTACCCTATCAGAAACCTTTCAGTAAGCACAGATCTTTCAAACTGAAACAAAATAAAGCTTAAGACAGCTGGACCATGGCGGTTAGAATCGTTATTGCTTAGTCACTACAGGCCAGTGATAGGGCAAGCCTTTCCCGGGTAACTTTTATCAAACCCTTTCTGAGCAAGGTATTCTTAGGAGATATGTTTTTTAAAAGCTTACAAAAATATTAAGCAACTGGGCTAAGGTCACAATGTTAATGAACTCAGAGCTTCCTCTCACCCCAAAGCTCTCTTCTTTCTGAGCTGCTGAAAAGATAGCACAGGGCCTTGGCCTAAAAATGTTGATGGGGCGAGTTAGGCTTGGGCTAATGCCAATTCAGTCCATGCTCACTGACAGCAGCCTCTGTCTCAATCTGCACTCAGAACCACGGTAAAGAAATAGCAGGCACTCCCTACACACACCGAGAGTCTTATGCGACTTTTACTCTCTGCCACCAGGGAACAGGTGACACATCCTATGTGATAGACACCCGGTTACCTAAAAGAACCAAAACTTTGGCCACTCCCTACTGCCACACCATCAGAGTCAACCTGACTCATTGAGCACATGGGCACCGCCCTCCCCATTCTCTCTGAGAGAGACCTGTAAGAGGGGGTCCCACTTTTAGAGCCTGAGCCCCCCTCTCAAAGCCATCACCACGTTACTGCCATCTACCCCATCAATAGCTCTCCTAGTAAACTCCTAAATAACACTGCCTTAGGGTCCTTCTTGAACCCCGATCTCAAGACCTTTTCAGGGACCAATTTATACTACATCAGGAAAAGAATCAAAGGTCATAGGAAGAGGAGAAAAAAATGACAAGTCACATTATGTTCAGGCCAGTCGGGGACACTAGAAAGCAAGCCAACAACAGAACCAATGAGGCTAAAGACAGGGACAATCAGAAGTCACAGAGGTATTTTGGCTGGAGTGTCCAACAATTAATTTGACAGGTCTATGTTTGTTATGCAAAAATAAACTACTCCAGCCAGTTTCCAGCTGAAAGAATCGCATCCTTGATATGCTCCAATACCTCCTGTGAAGGGATCAGACACCCTCTGGGCTGTGCTCTGAGGATCCCGCATTTCTTCCCTCATTGCTATGACCAAGGACCTGACAGACCTGACAAGATGTGACTTCACAGAGGAGGGATGCAGTCTGCCTCACAACTTGAGAGGAAATGCACAGCAGTAGAAGCAGGAGGCACAGGCATGGAGGTCCCTTAGCTTCCACAAAAGCAGAGAGGGAACAGGAAGTGGGACCTGGCTAGACACCATTCCAGGCTTAGGCTCAGAGACACACTTCCTCCAGTAAGGCTCTACCTCCCTGAAGGGCCCACAACCTTCTCAAACAGCACCGCCAGTGGGAGCCAAGCCTCCAGACTCCAGGCCTAGCGGGGACACTTCACAATGCAACCATAACAGATACCCAGTCTGCTTCTAGGAGTTCTTTGAAAATGAAGCCAGGTGAACGCTTTGCATTTAGCTACCAAAATAACCAGTAAACACCTTCTAAAGTCATTTTAACCAGCTACATGGGGTTCCCGAGATGAAAAATAAGTAAAGACATTTTTATGAGGTGATTCTGCTGAATCTGCTCTGAGAAACCAGTGTAAGCCACATGCCCAGGGAAAGAACTGCAACAGGACCAGTAGCCCAGAGTGTTACATACCCTGTGGCAGCTTGTGGCCCAAGACCCCCAGAAGGCCTTCGCTCCTAGCTGTTGGCTGACGTATGATAGCTTTGCCAGCTAATGCTATGAAGCTCCAGGCAAGGAACAAAGAGAGGACAGACCGGCTCACCCTTGGTCATATCCCACCATGCAATGCTTCTTTGTGTCACACCCTCCTTTTTTTCTCTGCTCTCTGTTTCCTTGGCTACATTACATGGCTTTTCCCCTTCTAGAAGGTCCCCCAAATAAAACAGTGCAGTCAGTGTGTACTTATTTTATTCTCGTAGAAGTAGCAACTAAATGGTCCCTGAAGAGCCGTGTTCCAAATTTAAGAGCAGAGTTTGGCTTTGCGTCAAGCATCACTTGGTTTTCAGGCTGGCCCTGCAAAAGCCCCCCAAGGCCCACCTGAAACCTCCAGCTCCCTGACTGCCGCTGCTTTTAAACACTGAGAACAGAATTTCTTTAAAGGATTAAGGGTGAGAAAGTCACAGCTGACACATTGAAATTCAAACCATCATGGCTGGGGGGAGGGGTCATGAAAACAACTAGGGCAAAAAACATGGCTTTCAATATAAATCTTCTAGGTACCGGTATGCAAATAATCACTCTGAAGTGGGCCTCTACCTCCCAAGCAGAGCTTTGAGTAACTCTCCCTACTGCATTCTTCATCCTCAATCTGCTTTGCCTGACCTTTACGACAAAGCCTTCAACAGTGTCAGGATCCTATCTGCTTCCATAAATCTCCTCCTCTTCTTGTTTCTTTTAAAAACTCTTGAACCAATCCGCCTTGGTTTTTAGCTTAATGGTTTCTGCATGAGAGTTTTCTCCATTTTTTTTCCCTGCAAAGGAGAGGTACTGTCAGCATTTGATCTCCTAGCCAATCAGACTGGTGCTAGGGGCAGGTGTTAAACGTATTTTATTCATATTCTGAAAGGACAGACATATCTCTGTAGACAGCAGCAGAGCCCCCACCACACGCTGAAGAGTGATCCATACCTGTCTGTGTGCTCAGTGTGTTTGTGCTTGTTTATGTAGACCAGGCATCTCATTCATGATGTAGCCAAGAATGACCTTGAACTTTTGATTTTGATCCTCCTGCCTCCACTGATTACAGGAGTCCTGCACCACACCAGCTTTCTGGAGTGCCCAGGATCAAACACTGGGCTTCATGCATGCTAAGTGAGCCATCTACCAACTGAGCCAAGTCCCCAGCCCTGTCGTATGTTTTTTAAATTCACACACATCCAATTAAGCAAAGCCTCGATGCGATGAGCACAGATGTTTCCTTTATTACAAGACCAAGATCAGGAATGCATTTGTACAGTCAGCTCCACACTCCTCTCTCATCATTTGCTTCCTGCTGTCCTCAGAGGCCAGGTCTGTCGATCCTGAGCATCTGCTCGGTTCCTGCTGTTTACAAGGTTCATCCGCACTTCGCATAGATTATTTGAAAGAAAAGGAGAGAAAGTGTCAGAGTACCACCCTCTCCATAAATATGACTTCCCGCCGTGTTAGATGAGGACTATCCTCATAGTGGTTGTGCACAGGTGTTCGTACTTCTTACAACAAAACTACTTTTTAAAGACCCTGTCTTCAGAAGAGGCTCAGGCATATAAATATGGGTTAATTTACATTACAAGAACTAGTTAGGAATAAGAGTAGGCTAGGCCTAAAGCATTCAAAAATAATATAAGTCTCCATGTTGTTATTCAGAGCTGGGGCAGGCAATAGAAAATCCATTACTGTTATACATTCTAATGTCAGAAATAATATTAAGGGTCAAAGAAAGATATAGTGGGCTGGAGAACTGGCCCAGCGGTTAAGAGTATAGGCTATTCTTCCATAGGTCCTGGGTTCTATTCCAGTGCTATCATGGAAGCTCACAATCATGTAAATACAATTCCAGGACTTAACACCCTCTTTTGGCCTCCATGGGCACTAGGCATATATATATGGTGAACAAACATATATTCAGGCAAAACACCCATACATATAAAATAAATACTTTTTAAAATAAAGACATAAAAATGTATGTGTATCATGACATGAAATTAAATATATATATATACATGTGTATACACACAGACACACACACACATATATATGTACATATATATATACATATATATTCATGAAGTTGGATATGTTTATATGTGGAAATGTGCACCAAGGAGCTCGTAGTGTACCACAATGGGCCTTCGGTGCTCATTTTATCTTTTCCTGTACCATCTCTTGCTATCAGTAGTATGTATCTAAAATAAGCTATACATATTATTTTTCCTCAATATGCTCTCCTTCAAGAACTCCACTAATATCAATTCCTTCTATTTATATAAATGAGAAAAAATATATGCCTCTCATTTGTAGCAGGATTCACCACAATGATACTTTTTGAAAGTAAATATGACCTTTGACACTAATTATATGACTCAGAAATTCCATTCTTAAGATAACTAGAGGGTATATGGGTGAGCACACACACAGTAATGCTCATAATACAGTCTTATTGATCCAGAAGAGAGGAACTGTAGCCAAAGAGCTGGGATCTTTTAAAGGAGCTGAAACTAAAGACTGCCACGGGTTCACACAACACCAAGTATACCAACAAATGCAGAATTGCACACTCTAGATGAGTAACTTTGATGCTAAGTGGATTAATCTGAGTAAAGCTAGTTCATAAAAGAAAACAACCCCACCTGTGTGACTAGCAGGTCTCTCTCTCTCTCTCTCTCTCTCTCTCTCTCTCTCTCTCTCTCTCTCTCTCTTTCTCTCTCTCTCTCTTTCTCCCTTGATAGGAACTATAATTTTCCTTTCATACAAATTCAACAGAGTAAAGAAATAAGACCACAATGTTGGCTATTTATGTTATATGGGTAGTTCTACACCTTCTGATTCAGAAAAAATTCAAAAGCTCAGGACCTTCCATAGAGACCCTGAAGGCTGATGCAGCATATGCTTTGTATATGAATGTAAATTGAGTGCATTTCAGGATCATGTACCTTTGGAGACATAAATCATTTTCTGACCTGGACCAGCAGGTCATTCTTCAGTGCCAGGGTGTTAAGTGGGATGGCCAGGAGACAAGAAGATAAAGAAGAGGATAGGAAAGCAGGAGTCAGGAGGTCTTGCACAAGCTGATGACTTATGCCTAGCAAGTCTATTAAGAGTTATAGCATCAACATCAGCAGAAAATTCCCATACAATGGGATGGAGTCAGCAGGATGCTAATCAAACAGTGTTGCACAAGGAACATCAGATACCACAAGGACATCAGAGACCCAGCACACACAGGCCTAGAGAATGATACCCATAGCTCCTGAAGGTAAGAAAAGTTGGGTTCTCAGCATCCAAAGCTTGTTCCCCCAGGACTCTGGCCCCAGGCATGCTCTGCTCTGCCAAGCATGGTTCTGGTTCTGGAGAAGCAGCTGTGGTCCTTCTTCACACATCAGAGCCTCAGGGGAACACTCCCAAGCTCCTGGCCTTAGACTATTACTGACTCTGCCAAGCGTGTTCCTGGTTTTAGAGAAGGAGCTATGCTTTTCAGACATCCAGGCCTCAGGGAACACCTCAGGTCAAGCTCATCCTCAACAATTTTTCACATAAATATAGCTACTCTGAATTGTAGAGATTACATGCAAGAAATAAGCATTTCCAACTTGACTTGGACAAATACCACAAATATTTCCTGGATGAGAAAAACCTGAGGAAGTCTTTGTGGATAGGGTATGGATTCCCACGGTAGAGGAATGCCAGCCCTACTATCCATCCAGGACTATCAAATGATCAAGACATCCTCAGACAAATGGAGAAGAGATGCTAGACATGCTAGAGATGCTAGACATGAGAGACATGATAGGTAGATGATTGTGATATAGATGATAGATAGATAGACAGACAGACAGACAGAACACACCTTCTCTAGCATCATAGCAGTTTACCTTCTGGTATCTGTGAATCAGGATAACTGAGATCTGTCAGTGGAACCCATGTTCACAACCAAACAGCAGCCTGCCCAGCATTGGGCATGGTTTCTAGGTTTGTTTTATATAGAGAGAAACTTGGAGAAACTAGTGCTAACAGAACATAATATCCTGGCTCTGATTTGCTTTATGTTTTTTAATGTATATGAGTGTGTACCTACATGTATGCCAATGCACCACATGGCTACAGTGTCCATGGAGGCCAGAAGAGGACATCAGATCTCCTGGAACTAGACCTACAGACAGGAGCTATGTAGGTCCTCTCCAAGAGCGGTAAACACTCTTAAGTGCTAAGACATTTCTCTATTTTGTTTCTAGGAACATTGATTAGTGCCTTATGTTGTTCCCTTATCTCATCCTACATATGATTGGGGTATGTTAAAGAGGATATTCATATTCATCTTGGGAGTAAGCTTTCAGAAGAATAATGAAAGCCAGAGAAGCCACTGGAGATTAAGGAAAGGTGAGGAGGCCTGGGAGACCTAAGCATGGAGCAGTTCCTAGTATAACCACAGGGTAAGTTAGTGGAGGCATTCTTCACAGAAGTTTTGGAAAGTCAAAATTGTCTTGGATGCAGAAGTACACATCTTCCTGTGGTCTAAGGACAGCAAACTGTTAGGAACAATGGGAGATGGAGAAGTATAAGCAACATGTGGGTGGACCACAAAATAAATTTTACATAAGCTAGGCAGAGTTGGGATTGGGCCTCAGTTGGTAGAAATCTTGCCTAGAGCATTCATAAAGCCTAGTACTGAATAAATCTGGTGATGCACACTTGTAATCCCAGAATTTGATGGCAGCGGGGCGGGACAGCAAAAGTATTATAAATTGAAGACCAGCCTCAGCTACATAGCACGTTTGAACCTAGCTTGGGCTAGAGAACGTGACCCCACCATGTGTGTGTATGTATGTATGCATATACATGTATATATGTATATATACACATATGTGATATATATGTATACACACATACATACACATAAATACTACACAAAAGGGAATATATTCTGTGCAGGAGAGGATGAGCATCAAGGAGAACTGGGAGCAAAGGATGGTAGAGGGATCTAAAGCAGCTGTGGGAAGTGAAGGATGTCTACTAAGTTTATACAAGGGTTTCATGAGCTTACAAATATGTCAAATTCTTAAATTGTAAGTTTTAAATATAAATGTTTACATTTTAAATACACTCAGCTTTGTATAACAAGAGTAACTCAGGTGTATGATTGATAGGTACATAGAAATACAATAGATGACAAATATTTGATAGACAATAAGTAGATATTAGATATTTAAGAGTTTGATAGAGCCAGGCAGTGGTGGCACACACCTTTAATCCCACCACTTGGGAGGCTGAGGCAGGCGGATTTCTGAGTTCAAGGCCAGCCTGGTTTACAGAGTGAGTTCCAGGACAGCCAGGGCTATACAGAGAAACCCTGTCTCAAAAAACAAAAAAAAAAAAAAGAGTTTGATAGATGAGTAACATGATAGGTAGATGATTGTGATATAGATGATAAATAGACAGACAGACAGAACACAGACAATTGTAGAAGAATTTTAATCCAGCACCATGGCTTCTCTGGCTGGAATATGGACATGTCCTTAATCCACACCTTTAATCCCAAACAATGTAGGTAAGGTTCATTGGTAGAAGGAAGCAACCATGTTTGAAAATGATGTCTAATTGAGAGGCAGACAAAGTGATGAATCAGAAAAAGATTTGACAAAATGAGGATATGCCCAACTCACAAGAACAGCACAGGAAAGAAAAGCTACTTAAGAGTGGTACAGGAAGAGAGAGAGATAGTTATGTCAGTTCTGTTCAGTCAGTTGAGTTTAGTCCAGTGGAGTTGAGTCTGTGAGTTGGCAGTCAATACAGGAGACAATGCAGTGGAATTGGGTTCAGTTCTGTTCATACACCAGAGGCAGTTGAAGCCAGAGAATAAGAAGGAGATTTGAACAAATTTCCAGAGTTAGTTTGAGGCCAAACAGAGCAATTCAGCCAGAAGCTGGGTGAAGCCAACTTGAGTCAGTCACCTTGGACAGGAGTTTGTGCCAGAACAGCTGAGTTGAACCAGACAGCCAGAATTCAGAAAGAGCTAGAAAGGGTGAGCTTATTCAGCAGTAAGTCTCAGAGGCTGAGAACATTCTAGGCCTAGATTAGATTAGGCTAGAAGTCCTTCCAGGACTAAGCCTAAGTTAGCAGAAGGAGGCAGTAAGACTCAGAGATGAAAATTATATCAGGCAAATGAAAGGTACTTTTACAGATGATATGAGAGATGACTGGCAGACTATAGAAAGGTAAGAATATCTGTTAGATGATACATGACTGATGGATATACAGATGACAGCTGGATAGATGGTAGATGGCGGGTGAATGACAGACATGAGAGCTGGATGACAGGCAGACACATAGATCGTAGGTAGAAAGATGGCTGAAAGGTTTGAAAAGCTAGACCTCTCCTAGCCTTTGGCATCTTCACAACCTGGGTGGCACTGTAGACTCTTACAATCCTTGTTATTGGTATGGTTCCATGCCTTCTGACTTTATCAATGTCATCTTGGATCACTTTTCTTTATTTAGATTACAGATCACCTTGACTACAGGCCTGGGATTTGTCTGCCTCTGTCACAGGCTTTTCTGCAGGTTTATGTCCCAACATGCTAGCTAGTATCATAACTCAGCAGCTTACACCGGCTCCTGGTCACGATGCCCAGGCTCATTTAGCTGAGCCTGGGCGAACTGTCTCACATAAGCCATTGCATGAATATTAAACATCCTAGGGACTCAAATGTGCAGCCAGTGTTGAGAACTACTTGCTACTTAATGTTTTTAACATCTGAGTTCTCCAAACTTGCTTG
>NW_022196906.1:68092945-68110585 GCF_008632895.1 Mastomys coucha | reverse complement strand
AAAAAATGTTCAAATGAGGTACTTAAAAACATCTGAATTCACAAAGCTTCCCACGGGCATTATCTTGAACTCCAAAAAGCATGGGCAAGGAACACAAATGGGAGCCACTGTCACTTTGTTTCTGCCACCCACATCTAATACACAGTGACTTTTTTTTTTTAAGTTTCATCTCCTAAATGCCAACATGCAAAGAATGGACCTGTGACCCTTTTGGCCAGAGCCACAATGTTGTAAGAGCACTCACTTGTGTAGACTGAAGCCACTCGGCTTATGGCAGCTTGTCGAAGTAGCTCCAGACAACCAATGTGCTGTCACACGCTGGTACGTGCTGCCACACACTACCACACAGGAAACTGGTGACAGAGCAGCCATTGCTGCACGTACAGGAACACAGGAGAGATGAGCTGTTTTACAGACAGTGGTGCAGTTCCCACCGAAGTTTAGCAGTCTTGATGCTGCTTGCTCTGTTTCTGGCAGGCATAACCAACGCTACAAAGCTCCCAGCCTTTGTCCTGACCTGACCATTTCTAAGGCAGCATCTTGAACAGCCAAAAATAATACTTTAATTGCTAGCCTCTGAAGAATTTGAAAATTTTTATCTGGATTTCTCCTCAATTCTTCTTCCTTCTGTAAATCTGTATAATCTTTGTGCTTTGGATTTAAAGGAAAACTTACTCTCTGTAAGCAAAACCCTGGAGATAATTTTTTAAACAGCAATAAAAACTGCAGTTGGTTAAACAGTCCACATGTGCCTTGTATTGTCCTAATGCACTAGCTCAGGTAACCCAAATATGATGGTTCTTCTTCTGATTAACTTCCATCTTCACTGTTTGCTCTGGGTCAGTTTACCTTTATAAAACTAGGTTAAGCTCAGCCTTTAATTAATTATGGCAGCAAATTGGTCAAATTTTTATACTGTTATTTTTTAGATGATCAGTTTTAAATGTATGAGACAGCATATGTCATCTTTTCTGGAAAAAAATATTTTTAAAATACATTTTATTTACATAATGAAGCAAGGTATGTTTGCATAGCAAAAGATGTCTTATAAAAGATGTCTGTGGAGGAGGTAGGTTCCCCAGGTGTAAGGCTCCCTGGAGAGAAATTTAATTTGTAAATGTTTAATCACAAGTTAAGCTGTTAATTGACATTGCAAAGATTTCTTTCAGGCAAAATGATTTTTGTGATTTGACTTAGATATTAAAAAAGGAGATTAGAAAAGAAAAACAATGCACAGTAGCTGTTTCTGGCGTATATTCCAAGCCGTATCAACCTGCAAAGTTATTTTTAATTTTTTAATATTACTTATTTCACTTATGTGTCTCTCACACAGGCTCAAAGGCATCTCATTAATACATTTGGAGGCAGTCTACTTCACACAGATATACACAGATGATACCAAAAATATGTCTGCTAGAAATAGCTTAATAGGTAATACTAGCCTAGCGCACACAAAGTCCCGGGTTCAGTCCCCCACACTGCATCAAACCTGGTGTGGTAGCCCATTCCTATAATTCCATCTCTCAAAGGAGGAGACAGGAGAACTAGGAGTTAAAGGTCATCCTCCTCCACTACATAGTGGGTTTAAGACTAGCCTAGGTCACATGAGACCTTGTCTCATAAAACAAAACAAAACAAAACAAAACCAACCCTATATTTAGAGGAGAAAACAGAGTTACCAAAATGAGCTAGCAGGAATAGCTCATCGTTCACCATTTGCCTGGGTTACATCTTCAGTACTACAAACAGATTTCCATCAGCATTCTCTCCCAATTATTCTGCATTCTTTTACTTCGACTGTTTTACATACATGCCTATTCTCTTTACCTGATCTGTCTTCATTTTCTCTTAACCAATCCGAGGATAGTGCTTGATTCCACTTGAATGTCATGTCTTCTGTAAGGGGCATCGTTTATCTGCCTTGGTGTCTCCACCACAAGCCAAGAGTCTCTCAAGTTCACAGGCTGAGACCTGGACATCTCTGACTCCCTAGAAACAGGAGCTCCTAATACATACACTGTATATATTCAGCCATGTGAGACAGATGTCAGGCTAGTGCCACAACATACATGCAAAACATACAAACATACATACATACATACACACAAATGTGTGCATATGTACATATATGTATATTCTTAAGATGCAAAAGTTTACATATAAATAGATATTTTACAGTATATCAAATAAACAGTTTTTAGGTTAGCCTTTTTTTCTTTAAAATGTTTTTAAAGTGTTATGTTTTTATTTTCATTTATATAAAGTCAAACATGTCTTTCACTCATTTACCTTTTATTTCTATTTAAATCTATATTTTAATTATAAATATTTAATCGATTCAGAAAATATATAAACTATACATAGGCATTGGATATTGTGTGCAGCTTTGATCTATGTGTCTACTACATGATGTTTAAATCACACTAAATGTGTTTATCTCTTCTTTATTGAAGAAAGAACTGATTTAAATCAGCCCACTGGTTTTCATGTATTCTCCAGTGTGAGGGAAGTGGGCTCAGTCCCTTGAATGTTGTCTTCATCTGAAATGTTACTTGGGTTAAAGATAGAACTATTTACTGAAGGCAAGATCTTTACATTTTCCCTTTGGAGAGCACAAGAAGCTTAGAAGATGACACCTCAGGATAAAGTGTGATAACCACACCTCCATAGATGGCAGGTGACAGTCCTGACCATCGCAATACCAAGCAGTGATACTGAACATAGTTTTATCATGAATAAATTCTCTAAGATATGTTTATTAAAAGCAGTGGTTTTTGCTTGAAATTCAAATTATGTGAAATCAGAAGGAAAAGCCTTGTGCTGATCAAAGGGTCACTGTGTGTCAGGCTTCCTCCTCAAGGCTAATAATAATAATAATAATAATAATAATAATAGTAATAATCATCATCATCATCATAATCATAATCATAATCATAATAATCAGTATACACTGTCTGCCCCAAATACAACCACCCTTTCATGGACTGAATGACAATAGTCTCAAAATAGACTAAGAGTTAGCTCTTTTTGGAAGAAAAAAAATTAATTACATATGCGTGCATGCATACATGTTCCTGGGAGTAAGTTCATGCAAGTGCAGATGCCCACAGAGACCCAATATGGGCACTAGGAATTAAACTCTGGTCCTCCACAAGAGCAGGAAGCAGATCTTAACCACTAAGCCAACTCTCCAGCTCCATGAACTCTTGGCAATGGGTAAAGTGTGAGAGCATGTGCATGTGTGATAGAGACAGTAAGAAAGCAGGACACTGTCCCCGACCCCACATTCTAGATTCATGCCACATTTCTATAATGGCCACCAACAAAACCATACAGTGCCTTTGAGAAAACATATGGTACTCTCAAGCCACTGGTCTCCTTGAGGCTAGCTCAGGAACCTCACAGTATAAAATTCTGCTTCTTACATGATTTATCCTAAAACTAGATTTATGCCTGACATATGGAGAGAATAAGGAAATAATTTTAAGCTGTTTATGATTAGGGTTTTGATCTTAACACCACACAGAAGGGACCACACCAACAAAACCATACAAAATGAACTATATAAACTGAACCCATGTCCCCCTCCACTGAGCAATTCATTCATGGTCTGGAAAGGCAGGGGGCCTGTGTTGCTCCAACAGGATCCTGCCCCTCTCTGTAAAGATGAGCCGAAAGACCCTACTTCCTTAGATGATACAAATGATGGACACATAGCAAATAATATTTAATAGCAGACAAAACTACCTGCACTAGCTATACTAGAAAAACACACAAAATAAAACCTACATGAGAAAATCTACTCCTTGGCTCTTTTGGATTTTTGAGACATGGTTTCTCTGTGTGACCCTGGCTGTCCTGGAACTCACTCTGTAAGCCATCTGGCCTCAAACTCAGAGATCTGCCTGCCTCTGCCTCCCAAGTGCTGATATTAAAAGTGTGCACACCCACCACCACCTGGCTAGTCCTTGACTCTTAAAAACATATTTTTACAAAATTCAGCCATTTTTAAAAGGACTTTATTTTCTTTTATATGAAATCATTCACACATGTCTTCCACTTATTTAACCCAGTTTCCTGATACTTCAATCTCTTTTAATCATAAGCACTTTAACTGATATAAAACATAACTATAAATATTTAGGGGGTGCTATATGTAGTTTTTAATCTATGTACACAATGTAATGTTTAAATCACATAAAACATCTTTCCCCTAAGCATTTATCATTTCTGAAGCTGAAACATTCAAAACCATTTCTTCTAGATTTTCCAAAACAAATATATTATCATTACGCATTTAGGATGAAATTCAAGTGATGCTTACTTTATATATTGTCAGTTTTATATTCACTCACTCATTGAGAATTGCAGGCTTGCATACAATGTACTTCCATCATTTCCACCCCCACCCCAATCCATCCCTGCTACTCCTCCGCTCCCCAGCTCCCTCCTAGCTTCATGTCTTCTAACTTTTGTTTTGAATACCCCACCAAGTCTAAGCAGTGCTTCCTATATGCACGGGGGTATGGGGCCATCCACAGAGCCTGGAAAACCTACCAGGGGCCACATCCTAGGACAAACTGACTCCCTTTCTCCCAGCCTTGATCAATACCAAATGCCTACAGCTCTCAGCTAGAAGCAGGTCTCATGAGCACCTCCCCCATCTATGCCAGAATTCAGGTATTATCCTGTTGTTTGTTTTTGTTTTTAACACTATGGTAGGTACAACAGACATCCGGCTGTTGCCCATGGCTGTTTGATTCCAGGTTTGTGCCTCCTTCTTACCCTGCACCTCCCAGTATAAGAAAATACTTTTAGATACTGACAGTTTTGTTTTTCTTTCCTACAGGCAGGGCTTATACAATTGTCAGATGTTATCACTTGAGTTATCTGTGACAGGAGAGGGGCTACCCCAGCAGAGAAGGAAGAAGTAGGGGTCTTACAGAACAAGTCAGCTGAGTACTGAAGGTCGGTGGACATGAGGAAACATGGCTGCTCAGATCTGGAGTTGGTGGAAACAAAGCTTTGGGGCTTCCCATTTGGTGTGCAACTCTAATCCCTGTACCTTTAAAGGGGCCCTAACTCCCTCATATCCTAACACTTATGAGCTCTATGGCTCTACCCCCTCAGAGAATGTATCTGCAGTCTGTTGTAGGACTCTATCCCCCATGGCTTCTCTGTATATTTGGAGGTATAAACTGTCTTATTTCTGGTCAAAATATTTACGACTGTACTAGCTAGACATTTCCAGGAAAATACAACCAATGGAAGATGGTAGAGAGATAACAGATTATAAACATAGACAAATAATAGACACATGATAAAAATAGATGCAAGAGAAACAAATAAAGGATAGATATATGCATAGATACATAAGTGGCAGATAGATGATCTAAAATAAAAACAAGCAGAAGGGAAGAAACCCAGGTGGTGGTGGCACAGGCCTTTAATCCCAACACTTGAGAGGCAGAGGCAGGAGGAATTCTGAGTTAAAGGCCAGCCTAGTCTACAGCATAAATTTCAGGAAAGCTAGGGCTACAAAGAGAAACCCTGACTAGAAAAACCTTTTTTAAAAAAGAAAGAAAAATAAAGAAAACAAAGAAAAACTCTATGCAAGTCAATTCTTACACTAAGAAAACTAAAAATTGCTTACAAACTGGAGCCCCAGGGAAGTAAGCAAGCAATGTAATTCAGTCTAAGTCCGAGAGAAGAGAAAGATACTGACACGTGAGTATGGACCTAAATCAGTGGCTCTCAGCCTTCCAAACGCTGCAACCCTTTAATACAGTGCCTCATATGGTGGTGACACCACACATAAATTATTTCTGCTGCTACTATATAACTGTGGTAGCAACTTTGCTACTGTTATGAATCATAATGTGTTTTCTGATGGTCTTAGTTCAACACCTCACATCAAAGGAGTCATGACCTACAGGTTGAGAACCACTGGCCTACATCTACAGGACTATAGGACTGTCTTAGCTAGGGTTCCCATTGCTGGGAAGAGACACCATGACCAAAGCAACTTTTATAAAAGACAACATTTAATTGGAGGCGGCTTATAGGTTCTGAGGTTCAGTCTACTATCATCATGGCAGGAAGCATGGCAGCATCCAGGCAGGTATGGTACTGGAGGAACTGAGAGTTCCACATCTTCGTCCAAAGGCTTCTCTTCCAGGCAGCTAGGAGGAAGGTATCAAAGCCCAGCCCCAAAGTGACACACTTCCTCCAACAAGGACACACATACTCAAACAAGGCCATGCCTCCTAATAGTGCCACTCCCTGAGCCAAGCATATGCAAACCACCACAAGGACCAAAAAAAACAGAAGCAGAAAACAGATGCCTCAGATCCATCTCGTGAGTGTGCTTACTCAACCCACCAACTCAAATGCTAATTCTTTCCAGAAGAACCCTCCCAGATGTACCTAAAAATAAGATACTTGGGTATCCCCTAGCCCGGCCAAGTTGACACACACAATTATCATTTCAATCATAAAGGAATGCATGTTGGGTTTCCCTCATCTGCTGCACTACAGTACAGCATTATGATCATAATTAGCCCATTTTCATTGGCTGGAAATTTTTAATTCCACTTCTTATTTGTCTGATACTTTGAGATGGTTTTCAAATCAATAAAGGAGTGCAAACTATTCTTTCCGTTGCAACACCTTGATGTGAACACCCTATGGCTACCCTGGTACCCCATGTGCTTACTTCATTTCTATTACAGACCTTGCCATGGCTTAGATAGCAAATGCCCCCACCAAAAATCTCACATATTAAACAGTCTCAAGTTATTTCTGTCACATAGCTCATCAAAATGACAGGGTCCTAATGTGGACCTCTTGCTTCCTAAGAAGAGGTTACCTATCTCTACTCTAAGGCCAAGCATCATATTTTGTTAAATAATTCATATATCTGTGTGTTAGTATATGCCACATATATGTGGGTACTCATAGACGGAGAAGATGGTGTCAGATCCCCTGGGACTGAACTTACAAGTAGTTGTAAGAAACCCAATAATGGGGCTAGGAACTAAATTTGGGCCCTCTAGAAGAGCACAAATACTCAACTGCTGAGCCATCTCTCCAGCTCCTACCTCGCCTTTTATATATCAGATTCTATATGTTTTCATGGAATTTATAAATGGAAGCTTTACTAATATAATATCAAAACAATACTTTTTATTAATATCTTTTTGTTAATTATTTTTCTATATAGTATACAATCTTGCCTCTGTCAGTAAAGCGATCTTACTGTTCTCTTCTCTTTGTGGCTCTGGACTTCATGTATAAGATACATTTATTCATATAGCTACTATAGACTTTGTTAGGGTTTGGATATCAAGTATCCCCTTAAAAGTATCATGGATTGGAGGACTAGTACAGCTGCTCGCACTACTTATGGAGTGGTGGGAACTTCTGCTAGAGTTAATTTTAAAAAATAATAATAATAAAGCAACATTTTGGAGTTAAAACTGAAAGAAAAAAATGAATGCTCTAAAGCTCAGTACTGTGAGCCTATGAAACCCAAGATGGAACACATGAGCCTGAGAACCCTCAGAAGATGCTCCAGTGCTGTAAGTCATAAAATCAGGAAGGTAGCGAACATGGTATTAAATGTGCACTAACTATCATGCTACAACATAAAGGCAGGCAGAAAGACACAAACTCCGCTTCTGTCACAAAGTCACAGTTTCTTTTGCTTGCGTATTCACCAGACGCCCACCTACTGCACAGATGACTGTGACATTTCTCACATCAGACTGACTCTGCAGACAAGTTCCCAATGATGTTTCGGGATTCATCTGCCAAAGTACCATCTCTTGTGAATTTTCAGCAACTCTCTTGGCCCCTCAGAATGGCCACCATCATTCAGTTTACATTTTCATCAGGCATTGATGACTTAACAGATGTGTCCTTTTATTCTAAATGGCACCAAGTCACCTTCATGGGGAAATCAGCAGATGATGACTGAATATACATCAGAAAGTTTCTGGCTGTTGGTGAATGAGAAACCATTTGCTAAGAAGCCAAAAACTCAAAAATGTAACTTGTCTTTAAAAGCACAATTGCTTTCTTAAAGCTTTGAGAGTTATAAGACAGATTTCCATGGATCCTTCTGGGCCTGTATTTCTATGACTTCATGGAGGAAGGAAGAAAGGAAGGAAGGAAGAGAGGGAGGGAGGGAGGGAGGGAGAGAGGGGAGAAGGGAGGGAGGGAGAAAAAAGCAAAAAGGGAAGGAAAAGAAAAGGAGAGGTGTCTTAGTTAAGGTTTCATTGCTGTGAAGAGACACCATGACCATGGTAACTCTTATAAAGGACATTTCATTGGGGCTGGCTTGCATGTTCAGAGGTTCAGTCCATTATCCTGTGGCAACATCCAGGCAGGCATGGCGCTAAAGGAGCTGAGAGTTCTACCTCTTGTTCTGAAAGCAGCTAAGACTGGCTTCCAGGCAGCTAGGAAAAGGGTCTTAAAGCCCATGTTCATAATGACACACTTCGTTCAACAAGGCCACATCTACTCCAATAAGGCCACACCTCCTTATAGTGCCACTCCCTGGGCCAAGCATATTTAAACTACCACAAGAGGGAAGGAACAAGTATAGCCATGTATAGATAAATGTGGATGCACATAAGTATGTACAGCTTTTGTAAATTACTAAATTTCATCTAAGAGTATTTTCTAAATTGGCATGGCAATAGTCAACGTAATGAACAATGGGCAGAGTATCAGAAGACTGTTGTCTCAGTCACTTAAGTTGGGGTAAATGGTTTTGGTCATTTTATAAATTATACATATGTTGTCATTTTAGGGGATGATTACAAATAATTACGGTCTTAGATACAGAGGAAACAACATCAGAAAGTTATAGTCTGGGATTCCTTTTCTCTTTCCTTTCGTGTTTTTTATCTTTCTTCCTTAGGTAAGGGAAAGGGGGTTGAAAAGAAAAGGCAAAATGTCATGGTAAAAATTCAATATTAATTGGGGGTTTCTACTCTGCCTTTGTTTATTCAGTTCTCAGATAAAAGACACAAAATCTTTATTTACATTTATAATAAATCTTAACAGCATTAGAGCTGAGAAGATATCAACCCTCTAAGCTATTAATACCTATGTCTCCATCAATAACCCCAACATGTGACTTGCCATGTTCTGCCTGGCCAGCCTTCATGGCATCCTCTCCTCTCTCCACTTTCGCTTCTTCTCATGGACCCTGCCTCAGACCCAGACCCCCCGAGCCTGGGAACCGATGCACCATCTACCTCTCTTTTGCCCAGCTATAGACTATGGGCATCTTTATTCAACCAGTACTTTTAAACTAAGGAGCAAGGTTACATGGCATCACTTGGTGTATATGAGGATCTCCTTGTCCCTAGGGACAACCAGACCTTGCTGGGCAGTATTTAGCATTACAATACCTAGCAAAAGACCAGACCTCAATAAGTGAGTGTCCTTGTGACAGTGATTCCAGGCATCCACCTCATTCTTTTCACTGGCTGTAGAGACCAGAAGTCTGCAACCACCAATCTTGAAGAGGGTTTTCACTGGAGCTCCCATGCTAGAACCTTATCTCCATATCTAGCCACTAGATCTATGAAAACTCATCCTCCTCCCCCTCCTCTTCCTGTTCTTCCTCCTCCTTCTCCCCTTCCTTCTCCTCCTCCTTTTCCTCCTCCTCCTCTTTCTTTTCATTATTCCAATGGATCTCCTGATTAAATATTCTCATAAACTCATGTGAAGAAAAGTAATTGGGTTAGTCTCTGAACTCCTCCTTTGTGCTCTTAGTGAGAGCTCACTCATTTTTCTTTGAAGATGGAACCCAGGTTGGAAACGTTTATTATCTCTTGCCATTGATAAACACCTTAGAATATGTGATCATGTGACTATCTTGTAACCAGAAAGCTCAAGAGTTGTTATGTAGTACTTCTCAAAATTTGTCTTTTTCTTTCTAAATGTGGGTGCATGTGAGTGTGTGTGTGTGTGTGTGTGTGTGTGTGTGTGTGTGTGTGTGTGTGTGTGTGTGTTGGGAATGCCCATGTGCATGCATGCCTAGAGGCCAGAGGAGGATGTCAGATGCCCTTCCTCTATTATTCTCTGCCTGAATCCTTCAAGTGAGGATCTCTTCGCTGAACCTGGAGCTCAGCTGGCAGCCATCAAGATTTGGCAGTCCTCCTGTCTCTACCCCTCACAGTGCTGGGGTTCTAGACATGCCTTGTTGTGCCTAGGTTTTTAGGTGGATTTTGAGAATTTGAACTGAAGACCTCATGATTACATAACAAGTCACTGAACCAGCTCCCCAAGCCTCTGAGACATTGTCTCAAGAGAACTGGGCCATTCTCCCTCATTTTCCTTTCTGTGTTAAAAAACAATGGAACAGTGAAGCAGTATTTGATGAGAGCATCATCCTTGGGACGCCATAGCTGTGAGCATGAATGAGGCCAAGTCCCAAGTCCCCGACAGGAGTGATGCAACATTGGTGTGTTGGCACCTGTTTTAGTTACAGTTACTATTGCTGTGATGAAACTTGTAACCAAAGTAGCTTGGAGAGGGAAGGGTTTATTTGCACCCTCACATCACAGTCCCTCATCAAAGAAAGTCAGGGCAGGGACTCAAGCAGGAAGCTGGAGATGGGAGCAGGTGCAGAGCACCTGGAGGGCTCTTCTTACTAGCTTCTTCCCTGTGGCTTGCTCAACCTAATTGCTGATAGAACTCAGGATCACCTGCCCAGAGATGACACCACTCACAATGGGCTGGGTCCTTCTCCATCAATAACTAATTAAGAAGATGTTCTACAGGCTTGACTACTGCCCGGTCTTATAGAGGCATTTTCTTAATCAAGGTTTCTTTTTCTCAGACTGCTTTAGCTTGTGTCAAGTTGACTTAAAGCTATCCAACCTATCTGTGAACTTTCATCATGGGAAGACAGACACTTGTTCACACCACTGACTCTGGGTTTTCCATCACAGCTTATTTATCTTGTTCTGTGTTCTACTCAGACACTAATCCATTATTTCTTTATCTTTGATTTGATGTCAGGCTAGCACAGTATAGATAATAAATAAGACATAGCCCTCACCTTAAGAAACTCCAGGGCTAGTGAGAAGAACAGGGTATGAACAAGCAACTGAGAACCAGGGCTCCAGCCATTAAGCCTCTGCAGGTGCTGTGGAGAATTAAAGAGGAAGTTCTGATAGGAAGTGAGGGGAGGGTTGGGAAGCTGGCTCCTGAAAGGCTTATAGGAATTCTTTATCCTAAACGTGGGCATGGGTTGGGTGGGGAATGAATTTTACTCAGAGAATACTTTATTAGATTTCGTGATTCAACCCAGAGAGGCTCCCTAGAGGAACTCGGAATTTTTAGACATGACAAGCTCAAGTGACAACCGCCCATGTCTCAGAGTGTCTAGGACATTTTATTTCTGCTGGAAATATATGTCATGTCATATTTTACTTTCCTATGCTTCAGCGGTCCAGGGAGGAACAGGGCCTGTATCTGAGCATCATGAAGGTTTGCATTTGGAGTGCTTGAGGCTTTGACTTTAAGAGTTAGCATTTGCTCAGCATCCACTGTGGATTGGAATTCTCTATTTAATATGCATCGGGCCATTGAAAGTGCCTCTCAGGGCACATGCCTCATGCCTGCTTCAGATATGGGGAGTTAGAAGCCTAGGAACAAAATGAATGTGTTCAATAGTAAATATTAATTTATCTGGTATTTATTCACATGTGTTCATGCATGTGTGGGTACATATGTGAGTGGAGGCCAGAGGACAACCTCAGAAATGGTCCACCTCCTTTTGACACAGGGTCTCTCTAGGCTGGCTGGGTGGGGAGCCTCAGGGGTCCTCCTGTCTCTGCATCCCCATGCTGGGATTACATATGTTCCTGCCACTATGCCCAGATTTTCCATGTGGACTTTGGGTAAAAAATTCAGGCCCCCCTGATTACAAGACAAACACTTTTCTGACTGAGTCATCACCCAGTCTGAACAGTATGTATTTAGAATAATACTGAGATTCAGTGGAAAGTCTTTGTTTCTGGAGGCCCAGTACTTACCAAGCTTTAAGCCATGCTTCTCTCCATCTTCCTGTGTCTCATCTAGCAGCTATTACTCAGTTTTAATGTGAGAATATCATGTTTTGAGTATTAGGCATATTCACTATGGTTAGTCTTATTGAAGTCTCAAGGTTATCATTCCAAGGAATTCAACACTTTAAAAGTAGACTTTACTGTTGAGGTTTTGTCTTTTGCTGTGTATTGTAATGCTAAATACTGGTCTCCCAGGTCTGGTCTGCCCCCTAGAGACAAGGAGATCCTCACATAAGCCAAGTGATGCAATGTAACCTTGCTCCTTAGTTTAAAACTACTGGTTGAATAAAGACGCCTATAGCTGGGCAAAAGAGAGGGAGATGGTGCATCAGTTCCCAGGCTCAGGGGTCTGGGTCTGAAAGGAGGAACCATGAGAAGAAGAGAGAGAAGGTGGGGAGAGGAGCAGCTGCCAAGGGGTAGGTGAATCATGAAAACACAGGCATGGGCGCTGGCCAATTGGAGTAAGAGCATCCCAGGCAGAACATGGCAAGTCATGCTGGGATTATTGATGGGGACACAGACTAATAGCTTAGAGGGTAGATATCTGCTCAGCTCTAATGCTGTTAAGGCTTATTATAAATGTAAAGATTTTGTGTCTTTTATCTAGGAATTGAATGAACAAAGGCTGGGTAAAAACCCCCAATTAGTATTAAATATTTACCTCAACACTCACTAATCCTTACATCTATGAGGGCTCTGCCTTACTGAACCTCACTTCCTGATATCACATGGAGAAGATCAGAGGTATTCAGACCTCATGGATCACAAACAATCATGATATCCTGAAAGGGGAGAAGACACATCATAGGTGTCTCATTTTCTCTCTGGAAGCTTGGCGACTGCTTCTAGGGCAGCATACCCCTTGACACGTTATATGAATGATAGCTTGGGGTGTTATTGAAGATAATTCAATCACCCACAGTGCTGGAGAATTCACATCTTTCCTCTCACACACAGGAATTTCTGTGACTGATTTTTGCCACTGAGTGGAAGGGGAATGGCCATACCATTAGCCTTAGCTCTCCACACTGGGCAGCTGGGAACATGCAGGGATCTGAATGATAGAGATTGCTCTATCTGCTGAGCACGGGAGGATTGTGGAACCCTCTCCTTCTCCCCCGCTCCCCTGGCTGTATTCTAAAACCACTATGATGCTCCCAAGCCAGGACCAGGTAATCTCTCATGGCTTCAGACAATAGCCAGTTGACCTTATCTTTTCAAGCTGGTACATGCTAATTCATTTGCTAACATTTCTTCCAACTGACAAGATAGTCATTGATAAGTTCCGATGTCATACTTAAACTTAGCAAAGGCAGCTTCCTGTCCTGTAAATGGAAACAATGCAGGGTCAAAGTCCGATGTCCTGGGTGTCAAAAATGAACCTTCGTTCCTGGAATGAATATGAATATGGTACCAGTTTTATGAACTTAACATTTTAAGAAAATTAGAATTTCTTATACTGAGAGAGATCAATTTCTGGTTCATGTAATTTTTCTTAAATTTTGGTTACTTTTTTCTTACTTGTTCTTATTGGTTTTATTTAAATTTGTGTATACCAATGCTCAAGCACACACACACATACAAATAAAAAAAAAATCACTCCATACTGTTCCCTCATCTCCAGGTGACATTTGAAGAATTAAATATTAAAGTCATGAAACCCTGACTTACATAACTCTGATAAGCCATGACATTTCCCAAATGAGTCTATAAAAGCTACATAGATGAGAACCTGCCAATGCTCGAGGGACAGAGCAAAAATTTCTCTGCAAAAGAAATGTGTGAATTCTCCCTTCACAACTGTCATTTATATACCTAAATCTTACATTTTAAGGGGTAAAATGAATATAAATGAAATACTGCTTTTTATTAAAAAATTAGAAACTTTCCTCTGCTTAAGTAAAAACTCAGACAAGGCCCCAGCCCTTCCTGGTAACTCTTCCACACAAAGAGTTTATAATTATTTTAGAATGGTTTTATTGGAACTAAAATGGCCACATATAGCCTAAAGCCATCACTCATACTTAATTATAACAAATCAAGCTTATCTTGCGTTCACATAGTTTGTTACCAGTTCCAAAGGACTGTTATGTGATCCAATTTAATTCTCGTAAGTTTTCAGAACAAGCTCATTAGACATATTTTACAAATAAGGATCATGAGGCCAGAAGAAGGCATCATTTTTCCATGGATCATATTTATTATAATGCTATGTCATAGAATGTAAATTCCAAAACTTGACTCCTGTTGTCCTACATAGATCGATACACTTAATACCCTGCCAAGAGGACCGGGTGATAGCTCAGTCAATAAAGTACCTGAGGACCTCAATTCAGATCCCATCACCTACTTAAAAAGTGGTGTGCACCTGTGATCACAGAATTTAGGGAGGTTCACACAGAAGGACCAAGGACTTGCTGCCCTACCAGCCAAGACAGTTAGCAAACTCCAGGTTCAGAGAGAGAGAGCCTGTTTCAAAACTAAAGTGAAGAATTAGAGAGAGAAGCACATAGTGTCCACCCCTTGGCCTCCACAAACACATAAACACATGCTCACACACAAAACACCTTGCCTAACCTCTGTACGTACCATACCCCTTTCTTCCTGGTCATCAGCCTAGAGTCTTCTTGGTCTGGCTCACCCCAGCTGTGAAGCCTTCACAGGGGCAGGAGGGGTGGCAGTGGGGGCTGGGGGGAGCCTATCCTGTGCTTTGGCAGCACCATTCTGCTATGTTACTAAGCCCTTGGTTCTCACCCTTTCCACTCATCACCAGAGTGTGCCTCTCCCTCCCTACTCCTAGTTCTAGAAATGCCAGACTTCCTCAGCATCCAGCATCCTCTACTTTCATATTACAGATATTCCTTTTATAAACACATGCTCTGTATTAGCTGTTTTTCTCATTGCTGTGACCAAAGACCTGATGAGAAGCACTTTGAGGGAGATGAATTTGCCTTAGCTTATGGTTTTATGGAGGCACCATCTACCATGGTTGGAAAAGCATGTCAACAGGCAGCAGCTCCAGGGGGCAGCTGAGACTCCTCACATCATCACAACTTAGAGAAGCATAAAGAAGAGACGAGACCAGAAGTGAGGCTGGTATATAATCCATACATTAGAGTGCTATATCTCTCTGTATCACCCAGCTAAGCCCCATGTCCATAAAATTCAACAATCTCCAGAAACAGTGTCACCAACTAGGGATAAAATGTTCATGCAGGTGCCTGTTGCAGACGCTTTATACTCAAACTACAAGTTGTAGTCAGTGGGCATTTAAATAAAACTATTCCTCTATCTCGTTAATTTTTTCCTTCAGTGTATTTTCACATAAACATAACCTCCTTCTTAAGTCCCAACAGAAGCTAATAAAAATGCTTTCCATGGGTTGGGGTTTGCTTCTCTGTCTTAGGGTTGTCAGCACAGGACACTGCCACCCAGAGACACATTTCACCCACGTGGCCTTTTTAGACAAGGTCTGCACCTTATACAGAGATGACGACAGAGGTGACTAACTGACCCCCAGACACTACAGTTCTAAAGCAACTTGTATGTAGGATATGACTAAATGATTCCTGCCAGCCAGCCTCATTCTTCTAGACAAGATGCATGCTGTACTGCAGAGGTTGAATAAGTTACCACTACTTATGAACACTCAGGAAAAGAACCAATCAGTGAAGCCCTGGTCTTGTTTTGTTTGGGTTAGAATTTTGTTGTTGTTCCATTGCTTTATAAATCAAGCCACAGTGGCCACGCTTTCTGGCTCTTACCCTAGCAATGAAGTAGAAAACTGGACTGCAAATGGTCGTTCCTCTCATGCCGTAGACAAGGCAGCTGAGGAGGAAGAGGCCAGGAAAAAGGATGGTAAAACAGTCATAATATTTTATAAGTCTAGTGAAAACATTCCAGTTGCAGTCATTGGGCAAGTGTGAACATAGAGCTTCCCAACTTAAGAACTGCAAATGCTAGTGAATTTTAGATGTCAGATAACTTTCTGCTTTATAGTGGTGGTGTGCAATTCTCAGAGTGAAATGATCACACCTCACCCTCTCTTCCATTGTGTGTGTCTCTCTAGCATGAACTTTATAAACAGCAATGCCTGTCACAATGTCAGGGGTTTGGATACACCTGGCCCTGGAACCCTTTCGCTTTGTTGGTTTGGGTTTGGGTTTTGTTTTGTTTTGTTTTGTTTTGTTTTTTTTGTCCTAATCCACACTCATTTTTAGCAAATAGTGTCCAGACCTTCATCCTAAAACTGAAAGGGTTGAAAAGAATTCTATTGGGCAAATTCGCTTGGAGGATTTTCGACAGAGCAGAGTTCATTTCCAAAACTGAACCAGGCAGGAGCAGAAGCAGATGGTACAAAGATGGTACAAAGATGCAAGAGGCACCTTAGCCAGAACGAGAGGTTAAATTGCTTGTTGTGGCAAGGAATGGATATCATACCGACGAAGGTGAAACAAATTGAAAAGAAAAATGAAAGTGCTTCTCTACGGGCCGCTGGCTTTTCTCATCACAGCCGGGCATGCCTCTCCAAGCCCATTCACCCACCCTGAGCGATGTTTGCTGACATAGATGCAGCAGCCAAACAGCCAGGGCCTGGACTGCTTTTGTGAAGGTCCCCCTGCCCCATTCGCCTCTCATGACTGAACAGTATCCGGTTTTCTTGCCAACTTTTACTTCGCCCCTCACTTCTCAAAGAAATGAATATTTTGTCTGACATGACCATCCAGCTGCATGCAGAGCTATGCTCTCCTCCGTGAGATCCCCGAAGTCATGAATCTGTGCTTGGTTTGTCTAAACCGAGCAAACGTGAAGCCGTGATGAGGTACAATCTCACTTATATAGTCAGGGGTCCCACTAACACAAATGCTGCTCACCTGGACACATTCCTTCCTTCTAATATTGCCACCATCCTCCCAACCACCAAAGCCTGGAGACATATAGTTATTAACTACTGGGCTTTCCCTTCTCTAGCCCCAAATTTAATTCCACTTCCACTGACAATCTTCTGCATCCCCAAAGCTCATTCTCCCTCAGCTTGTAAGACAGGCTTTCCTCACTCCTCGTCTTCTCCTCAGACCACCCCTCACACAGCTGCTTTGTTTAAAATACTCCTCCCTCCGATCTGTCCCAAACCTAAGACTTCTACAAACCAGAGCCCAAGTCCTTTAGCGTACATAGCACTAGAGGACTTTGGCCTAAACTTCTAAAAGTGATGTTGTTTACAGCAGACTAGTTTGAGATTAATTAGCTTTGTTGATTAATTTGAAACAAGTTGCCATAGTTAGGGTAAGGTATTGTCCAGATACAGGATTTGACCGGCTATTTAGTCAAATTTTATGCTGAATCCGTATGTGTTATGTTTGTAGTTGTATACGAGTTTGTCAAACTCCTTCTTTATACACTCGCTGGCATGTCCATTACTTTTACACCTGCCGCCCACAGCAAAGTCTGAGGTTGTATAATAATAAGACTCAAAAACTAGTGGTGGCGCATGCCTTTAATCCCAGCACTTGGGAAGCAGAGGCAGGCAGATTTCTGAGTTCGAGGC
>NW_022196906.1:68071286-68092753 GCF_008632895.1 Mastomys coucha | reverse complement strand
AGGAGGAGGAGGAGGAGGAGGAGGAAGAGGAGGAGGAGGAAGAGGAGGAAGAGGAGGAGGAGGAGGAAGAGGAGGAGGACAACAACAACAACTTTGGGGTCATTAAACACTTCATCTCCAAAGGTGTTCAGGCAGGCGGATTTCTGAGTTTGAGGCCAACCTGGTCTACGGAGTGAGTTCCAGGACAGCCAGGGCTATACAGAAAAACCTTGTCTCGAAAAAAAACAAAAAAACAAAAAAACAAAACAAAAGATTGAGTGTCACTTTGATGTCAGTGGCAATTACCCACGCCTGTAGTACAGGACTGTTGTCAAAGCTGTAGGCACTCGGACTTCCTTCCAGAGTTGAAAGGCCATGTCACTGGCGAGGGGTAAATGTCACTGAATTTATCAGTACACAAGGTCTGTTGCTGGTCGCTTCCTGTCCTGATGAAGTCATGGTTTGAGTATGTGTTCTCAAAGGACCCACTATAGTACTGGTAAGGAATCCAGGGCCCATCTTCTCGAGTGCGCTTATGATTGGCGAAGCTCTCTGGGCAGCTGGTGTGGAACTTGAGGCACAAGTGACAGTGACGTCAAAAGCCTTTCCCAGGTGAAGCGTGAGGTTGATGGAGTTGGGTACTGCACCCCGGCCAGCATAGTCTGGCTTTCCCACCAGGTGGTGTCTGCCTGGTTGTAGTTGGTCAGGAAGTCTGGCCCATGATGTAGGTGTTGCTGAACCGCGTTGCACAGGTGACAGGATTTGGTAACTCTGAGCGGAGTCCCACACCTGTTGGTAGCCACCATAGTTTCCTGAGGGCATCAAACAGCTCTGTCTCCGGGTTTTTCAGGAGTCTCAGGGTAGAAGCAATGACTTTGAGGGAGAGCCCCTGCCATTTTTAGGGGTCTTTGTGCTGGCTCAGATTATTTCACAACTCTTGAGTAAAGAGGCCATCCCACAGCAGCACTGGGGTGGAGAGATCAAACAGGCCCCAGAAGCGATGGTCCTTCCAAATGGCCAGGGAAA
The DNA here is from genome assembly GCF_008632895.1 of Mastomys coucha. NCBI lineage: Eukaryota > Metazoa > Chordata > Mammalia > Rodentia > Muridae > Mastomys > Mastomys coucha. The sequence goes on along the minus strand of NW_022196906.1, from coordinate 68,091,748 downwards.
GCTAGTGTTGGCAAAGTCGGCTCTTTCTGTTTTCCAAATTCCGTGCCTTGGGTTTGAATGCTCAAGGTGACATGATGCTCCTGGCTAGAACCTGGGTCTCAGGGGACCGCTGCCCTGTCGAGGAGTACAGCATGAGGAGGATCCAGGAGCTGGTAGCGAGAGCAGCAGCATCAGAAAGGCCTGACTGGGGTGTGCCCGTCTGCTGCACTGAGCCTCTGGGCGGAGAAAGGTGGCTGCCTTGCTCTGCCCACCGTGGCGGTAGCGGTAGCGTTGGCGGTGGCGGTGGCGGACCATTCCGTGCCTCCGGGTCCTGCAGCTCATCCCTGTGTCCTCGCCAGGCCTAAAGTCGCAGTAACTCCAAAGACTAAGGGTCACTAGGGCTGCCCCGCCACTAGGCCGTCCTGCAGCTGCTGGTGGCTGGAGCCCCGTGCGGTGTTCCAGGGCTGTCCCCAGGGGTGCAGGGCCGGCAGGGCCTGCACCCCACCTGCTTGTGCATGCTTGGGCCCTCGGCAAAGCTCGGGGTGCTGCGCTGTACTGGCCTAGCAGCATGCTCTGAGGCAGATCCTCCGCTGCAGGCCCAGGCCAGGCTGTGGACAAGGCTTTGGACCAGGCTGGAGGCTGAGCAGATGGGTGGGCATCCAAGTGAAGATAGTGCTGCCTCTGCTGCCTCCCGGTGCACAGCCTGCACTGAGTCAACGCCCAACTTCTAAGCTCGCACTCGAGAGCATGCCCCAGGAGGAAAAAGCCGGGGACGGAGTTTGCCAGGTGGAGTTGGTTAGTGGGCCACAGGGCAGCGTCGAAGGAATCAAGCGAGGGATATAGGGGCTCAAAGGAGGGATTAGACCTGGATAAGAACTGCCACATAATTTATGGGGGTACATTCACCAGCAGACCAATTAGCCCATCAGCATACTTCCATTAGGAGCTAGTGAGGGTTCCTCACATGGGGCACCAGTCTGTAGGCTCTCTGATGGCAGGTCTAGACAGGAGGAGAGAACCTGGTCCAGCCAAGTCTCTCAGGACTGAGCAGGATGGTGTCAAGACCCAAAACAAACATACCCAGGCCTGGAGTCTGTCAAAGCAGGAACTCCATTTATTGTATCAATCTTTTGTTTATATAGGGTTGAGGAGGGAGGTGGGGATTTTGGGTGAGGTGAGATGATAGGAGGTGGGGAAGGGTGATGGAGGATATGGGGTGAGATGATGTATGGGGTGGTGTGAGATGAAGAGGGGTGTGGGGTGATCTCAGGGGGGCTTATAAAAAATTGACACATATGAGGTTAGCTAGGCAGAGGCAATCTCATTCAGGTCGGTAGGTCGTGCTGAGTCAATCTCAAGCGAATGACAGGTCTCAAAAATCAAGCTAGGCTCAGGTTTGTCCTCAACGCCCAAACCAATGTCAAGTAGAGCCCAACAGAGAATGATAAGGCAGAGTCCCAGAGGAGGGACATCATAAACGGGAGGTGACAGGAGACCAGAGGAGGGATGTCATAATGGGAGACAACAGAGAAAAGTCCCAGGGGAGGGAACTATCCAAAGTGATGAAAGTCATTTTGAAGAAGGCGGCAGGAGACAGAGGTGAGAGAGAAGCCATCTAGAAGGGATAGGAATAGTTCCAGGTGACAATAAGGCAAGCTGGAACACACACAAACTGCTACATTAGGAAAGCGGGTACTGAGAGCAGAATATGCTTTAGAGTGAGAGAGCCTCTGCTAATTCTCCATCACTGGGTATTTGCACAACTTAGTCAAATCATTCTCCTCAGCCACGGTGAGATAAAACATGTGGCGGGATAAGAAATGAATAGAGGTGCAGTAGCTTCCATGTTGTCTAAGTGAAGCTCAGCCCTCGTGACTCAACAGCCTATGCAGTGCTTTCAGATGCTGATCCAGTCAATGATTATCATACATATACCTTATTGACCCACAACAACCAAAACCAGGAGGTAAAGATGAACAAGGATGCCAGTGAGGTTAAGCATCCTCCTCAAGGTAATAGCTGATACACAGATCAGTACAGGTACAAGTTACTAACCGTTCTAGAAGTGGAGGGTATTGATTCTCAGCTGGGGGCCTATCAGATGTAAGTGCTGATTGTGCCCTTGCTAGTAAAAGAAAGGACAAAACTACAATTATTAGGCAAAATTATTATAATTAATCCTCAAGCAAATATCTCAAAGTCCAAACGCATGTGGGCGTCTTGCACTTTTAGCATCCTTCGAACAGAAACCCTTTTGTAATATTAATTCTGGTGTTCAGATTTCGGCCATTATGTGATTCGTTAGAAATTCCAAAATAAAAACAGATGCTCCTGTGCTATGTGACGTGCATGACAGCGGGGGTTTATGGTTTAGGCTCAAAGCTTTTTCAGAATGTAATATCTAAGCACCTCTAGGAAAGCCTACGCATACCAGAATCAAATCGTTGTTAGAACAAATTCAGATTCTAATACTTGCAGTGATTATAATCCTATTAGGGTCACTTTGAAGGCTAGAAGTACTTTAGTAATAAACACACAAGCTTTGCTCAATCCTATAGTGAATGATCCTGTAACATCATGAGAAAAGTACAGTTTGGACTTGTGAACGTTGGGCTTGATGGATTCTTTATTAAAGGTGGCCTACTACTATACTGTCTTAGTTGCCTTCTATTGCTGTGATAAAACACAGGCTGAAAGCAACCTGGGAATGATAGGGTTTATTTCAGATTACATTTCAAGGTAATAGTTCATCATCAAGAGAAATCAGGGCAGGAACTGAATCAGAAGTCGTGGAGGAATACTGCTTACTGGCTTGCTCCCATGGCTTGTTCAGCCTGTTTCTTATAGCTCTCAGGACTACTGGCCCCAAAGGTGGTACCACCCACAGTGCACTGGGCCCTCCTACATCAATCATTAATCAAGAAAATGTCCCCATGGGTGTGGTTACATGCCAGAGTGATGGAGAGATTTTCTCAGGTGAGAATCTCTCTTCCTGGATGACCTGTATTTGTTTAAGGGTGACAAAACTAACTAGTCCATAAATCAACAAATTTTTAGAAGTATTTGATGGCTAACATCTTTCATCTACAAAAGTGAAAATTAAAATCCACCAGGGCAGCGGGTTTTACATGCGTCAGAACTGCCAACTCTGTGCCTGGCTTTTCACAAGGAAAATGACAGGGCAACTGACCAGGAACTGAGCTCCCCTTGACCCTCAGAGTCGATTCTATTTTCTCGGTGTCTAAAATTTTAAAACATAAATTGATTCAATAAAAAATGTGCCCAACAAAACATTCTGTGACAATAAAGCCTCTATCTACACTGTGATGGAAATAATATTGTGATCTTAAAATTTTATTACTCGTGGGAAAGAAGGTGGCATTTCACATTAAGTTTCCTTTACTGTGCCCTAACACCCTTGAGCAACTTCTCCTGCAAATCGAGATGAAAACTCTGCAGAAGGTCATGGTCTTGATTGTTGATCTTGTGTCAAAGGGCACTAAAAATGGGCTCGGTATCTCCCCTCAGGCTACTGAACCAGCACTATTGGATAAAACTTCAAATATACTGAGATTAAATGCCACACATCATTATTCTGGGCTGGCTCTTAGAGATCTTATATTTGGCCAATATGAATAACATCCATAGTTTAGCTAGGCATGATCTACAAACTAATTTGTTTACTTCTGACAAACATATGCAGTTATGCAAGATGAGAATGTTGAGGGAAACTGGGTGAGAGAGGTAAGAACTCTATTATTTCAGAATTTAAAGTTCTTTTTTAAAAATTCTTCAGGATAACTAAATGTCTTACAGACAAAGGAAAGTACATGGAATAGAGACGGATCTCTCAATGTTACCTAGAGTATAAAGTTGGACATAGAGGAAGGTCGTTAGCTTAGGCAACACCAGGACTTATTCATTTCAAGATCAGCATCACACCAGAAAGACACTGACAGCCATAGTGAAATGTTCCAATGGTTGCCAGGCAACTACTCAGTCCTGGGCTACAGTTTCCTGCATCTTTGTCTCTACAGGCATCTAGCACAGTGCTAGGCGCATCTATGAAACTGCCTGAGTCCCACCTACAAAACCTGGGAAAAGTTGACTGGAAATCCTCACTGAAGAACAGGTTCCTGGGTGACTGAAGAGTGGCACTGAGGAGAAGAAGCCAGTGATCAGTCAGGAAGCAGAACAAGATGGAAAAGGGACTATGGTCTGTCTGTAAAGCAGTACAAGAAATACGCTACTAAATATGTATGACTTGAGGCCATCAGTTTCAGATACTATTCTATTCCTGTGAAGAGACACCATGACCAAGGCAACTTATAGAAGAAAGCATTTAACTGGAGGCTTGCTTACAGTCTCAGAGGGTTAGTCCATGACCAGCATGGCATGTAGTGGCAGATAGACAGACAGACATAGTGCTGGAGCTTGCATCCTGATCCACAGGCAGCAGGCAGAGAGAGAGAGCAAGACTGGACCTAGCGTGGGCTTTTGAAACCTTGAAGCCCACCACTGGTAACATACTTCCTCCAACAAGACCACATTTCCTAATGCTAGGAGCCAGACATTCAAATATATGAGCATTTTGGGGCCATTCTCATTTAAACCACCAAAGCCTCTGATCTCTAAGGAGAAAATACACAGCACTGAATCCAGAGGGAAGCTCGCGTGGAGCAGGAAAGAGCTAGGCAATGGTCAGCATTCTTCACAGATGAATAGAGGTCAGAAGCCTTGCTAGACAAGCCACAAAACCTTGGAGCAGACATTATCAAAGCAAAGTGCTTTGGATGGAAGACAAGAGTGCTTTTCAATACATTCTGGAGACCTCCATCCTAATAAAAACCCCTCTAAGTCATTGTATAATTCAAAGACATTTTGTCACCCTCAACTTCAATAACATATAGTGAGAAGAAAGGGCATTAAAGTACTTTATCTCCCAAACCCCTCCCAATAGACTCCATGTTCCTAGTAGGTGCACATGTTTATAATACCATGAAAATGTATTCATGCCCATTACTTAGTATTGACACTCATATGCCCTCACAAGGATGACATTTTATGATCTCCATCTTACAAATGAGAGTGGGAAAGAGGTTAAGGGATTTCCTCAGTTTTGTAGCCAGGAAACAACATGAACAGGCTGCATAGGAATTACTCAGATTCATGGGAAGTTCAGAAGATGGGGTTAACTGGGCTTGCTGACAGAAAAACATTAGAGACAAATTAAATTCCTTTTTGTGATTTTTATTTTGTTTACTTATTCGCTTTACATCCTGCTCACTGATTCCCTCCCAAATGCCCCCTCCCCAAATCCTTCCTCCATCCCCCTCTCCTCCTCTTAGCAGATGGGGCCCCATGGGTATCCCCCACCTGGATCTAAATCTCTTCAAGGCTAGGCATTTCCTCTCCCATTGTGGCCAGACAAGGCAGCCCAGCTAGTGGAACATATCCCACATACAGGCAAACAGCTTTTGGGATAGCCTCTATTCCAGTTGATCAGGACCCGAATGAAGGTCAAGCTGCACATTTGCTACATATGTGCGGGGAAGCTTAAGTTCAGTACATGTATGTTCTTTGGTTGGTTGCTCATATTCTGAGAACGAGAAGGGTCAAGATTAGTTGACTCTCTTGGTCTTCCTGTGGAGTTCTTATCCCCTTTGGGGCCTGCAATCCTTCCTCCTTTTCTTCCATAAGAGTCCCCAAGCTCCATCCACAGTTTGGATGTAGGTGTCTATATCTGGAGCCTCCTGCCTGCAAGCATAATAGGGTATCATTGATAGTGTTAGAGATTGGTGCTTGCCCATGGGCTAGGTCTCAACTTGGGCCAGTTACTGGTTGGCCAGTCTCTCAGTCTCTGCTCTCTCTCTTGTTTCTACATTACTTGTAGACAGGATAAATTTTTGTTTGAAAGTTTTGTGGGTGTGTTGGTGTCTCTATCACTCCACTGGGGTTCCTGTCTGGCTACAGAATGTGGCCTGTTCAGGTTCCATATGCCCAATGTAGTGAGTCACAGCTAAGGTCACCCATTTATTCTTGGGCACCCTCCTTAATCCAGGTCTTTGTCTCGTCCTGGAGATGCCCCCCACCTCAATTCTTCTCTACCCAATACCTTACATCCCTGTTTGGAGGACTTGCCCTTAGTCAGCACAATCACAGTCAATCAGAAGCCTGTGTCTTTCTTTACCTTAACTTTGTGAACACGGGTTGTACCAAGGCGGCTTGTGGCTGAGGCCCAGGTCTCTCTCTCTCTCCCTGCTGCTGACCTGTGACTGCATGGCACATTAGTTAAAAAGGAGGCAATGTATAAATGAGATATTTTATTATAGGAAGGAGAAAATAGGCCGGTCAAGTAGAGAGAAGGAAAGGAGAGGAAGGAGAGGAGAAGAGAAGGGGAGAGAGAGAGAGGAAAGGAAGAAAGCAAAAGAGGAACAAAGAGCAAGAGAGAGGAGGAGGAAGGCAAGAGGAAAGAGAGCAAGAGAAGAGACAAAGAGCAAGAGAGCAAGAGAGGGAAGAGGGGCAAGCCGCCCTTTTGTTGTATGGGGCGTGGCATGCCTGGCTGTGGCCAGATGACTGGGGATAGAGTCCACCTAGAATGCTGGGAGCTTGGGGCATTGTCTGCCTGATAGAGCACACATCTCCTGCAGGGGCAGCTGTGAGGCATTGTGACTGAAACAGGAACCAAAGACTCAGGAGTTATGGCCAAGCTCCTTCTGCCCACAGCAAGCAGAAAACTGAGACTCCAGGACTCAAGGCCAAATACTCTACTGAGCCTAAGTTACCTGAGCAGACCACTGCCCCACACTACCCTACAAACACATGTGGAAAAGAAAGTCATCCTCTTCGCTAAATAAAGGGAGTGCAAGAAGGGCTCGGCACAGCAGCTGTCCGCGTTAGCAGAGGGCTGGCTGGGCTGGCTGTGTTCCTCTGCAGTGCTTGGTACTGATTAGGTTCACCTTCGAGGTGAGGGTGGGGCTCAGCCCTCCCTCAGCATATCGACAGGAAGTCTTTCTAAAGGAAGAGAACATTTTTAAGTCAGAGTTGAGTGTGAAGCGGTCTTTGAGCTTACAGAAGTGTCTTGTAATCCATTCATTTTCAAAGTTCTAAAAGGTCAAAGAAAGATAAAAGCTTGATAAAAATAACTTTCTGCATTTAAAAAAATCTATTCTTATAAAAGATCTAAAGTAACCACTCTATTCCTGTAAAATAAAATAAAAAAAATCAAACCATGTACTATTCTGGGAGGGGGTTCCTCAGAACACTAAGATATTGGCAAAAGAGATAAGCAATAATCCCTAAAGGAAATAAATTAAGGAAAAAAAGAAAATGATGATAGGAGAAATAAAAATAAATAATCACATTGAAAAACATAATGAGGAGTTCCTAAAATGAGGCAAAAGACCTTATTGGCTACTCAGAGTAAAGACTAGAATGATCATTTCTCCAATGCCAGGCAGAAGACTACTGGGAATGGGAAATAAAATCTAGCTGGAGAAATCAGATGGATGTAATTGTTATTTAGACAAAGTAGATATATTTCTGAAAAAGTTACTTATAATACTCTAACACACTAAAAACCCAAAGAATCTGGACAACAAATAATACCAAATAAAATGTTATTGCACAAAGCCAATAATGAAATTCATAAATAAAAATGAGCATAATGAAAAATAAGATAATACATATGTATCTGTGGTTACTCATGAGCTGGAAATATATATACATGCATGAGGTAGTGAGGAGAAAATGGAGTTGCTTATAAAATATATATACTTCCAAGCATTTTTTGAAAGTGACAGGCAACACTAACAATTTTATAACAAAATAAAATATTTCTTCAGATCACATCTCTAGTTACTTGGATACACCTAAAAGCACAATTTCTTAACTACTCGGGATAGCTATATGACTGGTCCAACTTGAGGCCTATGACAGAAGAGGGAGCCTATGCCAGACACAGCCTAGATGGCCAGGAACCAGAGATAGGACATTCACAGACCCAGGAGAGAACCAAACATGACTGGCAAAAAAAAAAAAAGAAAGAAAGAAAGAAAGAAAGAAAGTCAATGAAATGATTCCTAATGATATTCTGCTATACTCATAGATCAGTGCCCAAGTGTCATCAAAAAGGTGTCATCCAATAACTGATGTGAGAGATGCAAAGACCCACAGCCAAACACTAGGTGGAGCCAGGGGAACCCTACGGAAGAGTGGGGAGGAAGGATTATAGGAACCAGAAGGGTAGAAGGCAATATGAGAACGTGGCCCACAGAACCAACTAAGCAGGTATCCTAGAAGCTCACAGACACTGAAGAAACAAACATGGACCCTCTATGGATCTGAGCTAGGTCTTCTGCAAATACTTTATGGCTGTGTACTTTGGGGTTTTTATGAGACTTCCAACAATGGGAATGGGGGTGGGGTGTCCCTTTTGCCTTTGCTTAAGACCCCTTTCCTCCTACTGGGTTGCCATATTCAGGCATGATATGAGGGTTTGTGCCCAGTCTTATTATATCTTGCTAGGCTATGTTGGGTGGATATCCCTAAGAGACCTGCTCCTATTTATTTATTTATTTATTTGAAGGGAAACAGAGGAGGAGTGGATCTAGGGGGGGGAGGAAGATGGGGTAGGAATAGGGAGGAGTAGAGGGAGGGGAAACCATGGTCCTGGATGCAAAGTATGAGAGGATTAAAGTGAAAGGAGGGGAAGGAGGGGAGGGGGAAAGAAGGGGGAGAGAAGGAAGAGGAGAAGGAAGAGAAGGAGGAGAAAGAAGAGGAGGAAGAGGAGGAGGAGGAAGAGGAGGAGCAGGAAGAGAAGGAGAAGGAGGAGAAGGAAGAAGAGGAGGAGGAAGAAGGAGGAGGAGCAGGAGGAGCAGGAGGAGGAGGAGGAGGAGAAGGAGGAGGAGGAGGAGGAGAAGGAGGAGAAGGAAGAAGAGGAGGAGGAGGAGGAGAAGGAGGAGGAGGAAGAAGAGGAGGAGGAGGAGGAGAAGGAGAAGAAGGAGGAGAAGGAGAACAAGGAGGAGGAGGAGGAGAAGGAGAAGGAAGAAGAGGAGGAGGAGGAGGAGAAGAAGAAGGAGGAAGAGGAGGAGGAGGCCTGCCTTTGTAATCCTATTGGGAAAGCAGACAAAGGAGAGTCCCTGGGGCTTACTGGCCAGTCAATGAGCTAAATCAGTAAAACTGAGAGACCCAGCCTCAAAAAACTAAGGTGGAGAACTGAGGAAGGCACTTGAGGCTACTTCTGGTCTCCATTCACACCCACACCTACATGCAAACACAAAAAGCAGACAACAGCAAACTCGGAATTAGGACTAGAAGTCCAAACAAAACGCTTGCAATGGAACTTAAAAATGAGCAGCACAGAGAGACAATGGCATCAAACTGGATGACCCTCCTACATTATCAGGAAAGCAGGATCGGCCTGGGCACATCAGCTTCAGGGCAGCATATGGCTGAATGCCCAGAGACTGTGAGCAAGTTAAAGCACAGCATCCCCAGGGAAGCCCTGGACCTGGTTCCTTCTGACTTTCAGCTGTGCAGCTCTCCATCTCTCTGCTTCTGTATCTGAAATGCAGGGATGGTGGCTGCATTTAACCCAAAGGTCGTTACAGGGGTTGAACGCATTAACACAGGTAAGAAACAACCACCTCGGGTACGTACACAAAAGCTCAGAGAGTCTTTAGTTTATCTATCTAAAAATTTTTGCAATTATTTATCTCTAGCAGGTTGGTCAACATAGTGATTTCCAGGGGATTTTCCCATATCAACAGCTCTGCTACAAAATAAGCAAGCAAGCAACTATGAATAATTAAACAAAAGAAGAGACTGCATTTTGAAAACACCTGAGCTGCAGAATGTCTGTAGAAGGACTTAACGGATTTACAGGCATCTCACGGGTAGCCAGAAGAATTCTAGCAAGCAAGGAAAAGTAGTGAGAGTTTAATTGGGCACTAACCATTTCGAGATGTGTGAAACAGTATTGCTAATTCTTTTTATTTACATTGTTGCATTGTTTAGATTAGCTAATGCTTATCTCCCTGTTGAGCGAATTTTCTCTAGTGTCCATTTGACTTGCTTCCTGACATATTTTTCCCCATGATTCTTTCAGATTTCTTAATAACCATCTTCTCATACAAAGAGAGAGGGGAGAGAGAGAGAGAGAGGGAGAGAGAGAGAGAGAAGGAGGAGGAGGAGAAGAAGGAGGAGGAGAAGAAGAAGAAGAAGAAGAAGAAGAAGAAGAAGAAGAAGAAGAAGAAGAAGAAGAAGAAGAAGAAGAAGAAGAAGAAGAAGAAGAAGGAGAAAGGAGAAGAAGAAGAAGAAGAAGAAGAAGGAGAAGAAGAAGAAGAAGAAGAGAGTTTTGCTACTAAGCAGTGGTGGTGCACACCTTTAATGCCAACACTCTGGAAGCAAGAGGCAGGCAGATCTATGAGTTCAAAGCCAGCCTGGTCTACAGAATGAGTTCCAAGACAGCCAGGGCTACACAAAGAAACCTTGTCTCAAAAAACAAGACAAAACTAAAACAACAACAACAAACAAACAAAATCAAAAACAAAGAGAAAGGTTTTGAAGAACAACCTTCAAGTAGGCATGAGCGATCCTTTATTTTAGAGGTGAATTTTAAACATTTATCTTGATTCCGTGGCAAAGTACTCTTACAAGGAAACCCCGGGAACATGACTTATAATAACTTTTTGGAGACACAAAAGCATCAGAAACACATGTGCAGCCTCTGCAATGTGCTGTTGGCACTACACTCTGTGCCTGATTCTAAACCCAAAGGTCTCCCCTCTAACACAGAATTCTAGGTTGACAAATGGTAAGACAGTTTTCTAAGCTCACATCTTAGACCCACACTTATTTGCTATATACTAAATTTAAGGAAGTCATTAAACATTACTGAACTCTTCTGTAACACTTTTGTTTCCATTACATGTAAGGCCTATGTAAGCCCCAGGAAAAGGAGTTACATGAACTCCTGCAGCCTGACTGGAGATGGTGTACAAGTAAGATCATGGCCGCACCACCTTCACCCTCTCCCCAGAAAACCTAAACAGAACAAAGACAGAATCAACAATCCGTGACATGTGGGCAGCAGAGTAGAGTCAAGGATAAAGACTCTCTTCCCTCCTCCATTCTTCTCACTGTTAAAGCATGGCATTTACAGTTATATAGTATTAAAGGGGGTTAAGAAATGAGGGAAACTTAGGGCTGGCTGGGTATCCTCACAGTCCATCTTCCCTCCCCTCATTTTGGACAGAGGTCTACTATAGCAGACCTCCTGGCTTAGGAACAGCAAGACAAGCCAGGATTGTTAAAGGAACTCTTATGCCTCAGTGGCTTAGGTGATTCTAACTGAATAGGAGTCGATGCGGTGAGGTAAGTCATTACCAAACGCTTGAAAGTCTCACTAGAGTCTCAACTAGGGAGGCAAGCTTATCCAGGACCATGGACTGTCTTGGTTTATGTCCTTGCTGTAAACCAGCATCCTTTCCACCATGTGACAGCACACTGCTTCACCACCTTCCTCCCAGAAAGGAGAAGCTACATGTCTCTGTTTTAAGCTTGCTTATAACTAACTAATATTCTTGAGATTTTAAAATTACTTCCTAAAACTATAAGTAAAGATGGTCCCAGGATGACTTGGTCTTTGAATTCATTATACAAAATTTTAAGTAGGGCTTTAGACAGAGATTGGGGCCAGAGAAATGGAGAAAAAAACATTCATTGCTCTTCCATTGTTCAACTCCTAGCAACCCACATGGCAGCAGCAGTTATAACTCCAGTCCCAGGGGATTCTGTGCCCCCTTCTGATCTCCACAGACTGTGCATATGTGATTGGTGTACATGCATACAGGCAAAACACTGATAACACATGAAATAAAAAGTAAAAATGTTAGCTAGAGATTTAGTTTGGTTTTATTTGCTGTGAATGGGCAAACTTTCAGCTAAAAGTCGATCTGATAATGACAGTGGAAGCCATGAGTCAAACTTTCCCAAGATTGATGAGGAAGTTCACAGCCAGCAACACCAAAAATAAAACGAGATGTTTCTCTTTTTCTCCCTCCCCCTCTTCCCTTGTTCCCCTCTCCCTGTTTCCCCCCTGCCCCTCTCCCCCTCTACCCCTCTCTAGTTGTCCTTTTCTTAAGTTGTTTGAAAGTAGGTCAAATCACTGAGAAACATCAATTCAACTCACTAATTAAATTTTTATCAGTCCTTGGCAACAGATGGGTAATAGATAGTTGTTAATTCTCTTTATGTCCTCTTCCCTCACATTCTAGTTTATTTTTATAGGTGCTAATAGGGACTCTACAGCTTTGAAAATGGATTAAACTATTGATATTAGTTTCCAGTTAGCTATTAGAATGAGGGCTGTGTTTCTATCAATAAACCCACACGGAGGTAGAGGAAGGCTCCTTAGATGTGTCCTAGAGTGCAGAGATATTCAGAAGACATGGGGAGATTTTAATACAGCAAGTTTGAGAAGTACAAAATCAGTCATGAAGTTAAAAGAGAAGTGGTTGAAGAGTCTGTTTGCAGCATAAATCACACAGTAACTGGTTCTGTCTGGAATCGATGTGTTTAGAAAACAGTGTAATTAAAAGGTAGGCAAATGTAAAAAGGTGTAAAAATTAAATTTCAGGAAACTCACGGGTGCTGATAGACATATGAAAATGAGTTAGCAGCAGCAGCATAAAAGCAAGTGTAATAAATAAGGTTAGTCCAGCTTTATTTGACTAAAATGTGAAAGTGATAATATCACATAATGTGACCCCCAGAGCTGTGGGGACATTGCTCTCACCACGCACTGAAGGATAGGCAGACTGTAGGAAGACTTGGGGTAACAATGCTCAAGCCACTCCTAACGTTGTCAGCACATACTCACATGGGCCCAGAAATCCCACGCTTCATTTAGAGAGAGGGAAAATGGATACAAAGGACTGAATGGATAGTCTAACATATACACCTCATATGTGGCCCTAATATGTAGCCTCCAAAAACAGCCAGATCTCATGCATGAAAAGGAAATTGCTAACCAACACAGACTTGCAGTCATACATTTAAAACCACAAAATATTCTGGTTTTGAAGTGGAAGCAGACAAGCTACCCCTAACATTGATAATAGTGATTCATTCTGAAAAAAAAGAATAACATAGATCTGGAAACCCGGGAAGGAAGGTTTGTAGGAGGGCACGTTCACCTTGTCTGTTATTGAAATTTCCGCAGCAATATAACCACGCATCACTTTTTAAATGCAGAAGATCATTACCACGAACTACAGGTCACATGATGTAAGAAGCAATCTTCCTAGATTTACCAGATACTAAGCATTTCTCTGATTCTCTTATTCTACACCCCCGCACAGTGCCCCATAAATTCTCACTGAACAACTCAGCTCCCTCATGCAGAATTTATTGTACCGAAACTTTCTTGGCTGACCCCTAATTGGAAGCACACTTATCTAAAACCTGTGTTCCTTTATTCAACTGTGGGTTTTAACCCATGGCTTTCAATCTCATAAGTTGACTCACTCTCTTTTCTTTCCTAAAACTACAGGGCTGCTGAAGAACAAAGACAAAATCTACAATCTTGAACCTGAAATCTGGTCCATGCACAAAGGGATGAATGGCAATACTGTATATAATTAGTTGTATCAAACTGTCACTGAAAGCAAACTTCATCTTTCTAGGCTCATAGTGAGATTTTTAATTCAGGTTTTGCTGGTCTTCTTGTTAAAATTGCATAACACTTTCTCTTTCCCTCGCCATCTCTCCCTCTGTCTCTCTTTTCCTCCCTCCATTCCCTTCCTCTGTCATGAGTGCTCCCCGTTTCTCATCTTCACCTTGTTTTGATCATGGCCTCCTTGTTTCTCATGATGTGAATGTACTCAGTGACAGGATTCAAGAGAGAATGAAGATGTGTCTATATCAATAGCCAAGGTGTGTGACTCAATGAACTCCACACTCTACTACTAGTGTTCGGAACAAGCAAAAAGGACTTATTCTAAACACTACCATTTCCCTTTCAGACTCCATTTAAGCATATAGAGAAACTAGATTCAAGGTTCCAGGCCTAGGGGAGCTAGGAACTTCCCTATAGCTGAACAGTTGTGTGAATCCAGACATCCCAGGGACAACTTCTCCATCTTGATGGCAGGGCAAACAAGTTCATGTTACCAGTACAGGTAGGAATGAACACCTATCCCACTACTCAAGAATACAGAAATTGCTTTTAACTAGACTAAGGTGCATAAGTTGTAAATACACACACACACACACACACACACACACACACACAGGTGTGTGTGTGTGTGTGTGTGTGTATATATATATATATATATATATATATATATATATATATATATTACCTGTTATGACCTAGCTAACTGCGTGTATTACCCATTCCTTCATTTCCTTATTACTCTGAGCTCTGGACCTAAGGTCCAGGAGAATGCATTAAGGGCTTTGAAGCCAGGTGCCCTGGATGTGGCCCATTCTCCATTGGCTACTCCCTTGTTGTAACCCATAATGTCAAAATATAATTGGATAACACCCAGTTCACCCCAGCTCACCCCTTGCTTTGTGTTCCCATCCTTTAAAATGCAATACAGCATCCCCTCAGGGATGCAGTTCAGATCCCAAACTGGCCACCTCCCTGAAATGTCAGAAAATAAAGCTTTCTTTTTTTTTAAGCTTTCTTGTCTGGATTTTTCTCAACTTCCACCCCAAACCCAACAGTTACAATTAGTACAGCACTTGTCCTACAATAAGTACTTGATGCGCTCATGAATAATCCCCAAGTCACTAGTCCTCCCTGTCATAACACTTTCTCAACACCAACGCCCAGGACTAGAAGCTCAAAACCTGTTAATACAAGCTAACAATTCTGCATGAGTGAAATAAGTTATAGTCCACACATTAAATACATTGACTTTGTAGAAACTGTCACATCCCTTCTGAGAAAGCTTGTCATATACAGTCTGAGCTTCAATGTCAGTTACAATGACCAATTTCAGGAACCGGCACCTCTGGTTTTGAAGCCCTTTGGCAGCACTTGCTCCCTGTGCCAGTGTATTTGGGGCATGCTGTTTTCTCTGACCATCTGAAGAAACATGAGATTCTCTTTCTCAAGGACTGCTGTGGGTTGGTGCACACAAGGTGCTTAGCGCAGCAGCTGGCACCTGATCAAGTGACATCAGCTATGGCAGTTGGTCCTTGTTACCTGATTTTCTGCTTCATAGTACAAAAAAGAAAAATAAAGAAAAGTAAAGAAAAACAAACAAACAAAACAAAAACTAAAACAAAAAGCAGGACTAGAGACTCAAAAGGAGCTCCTGGGATTTATAAAGCTCTTTGTTCTCAGTACTTTTGAAGTATTTCAACAGTCTTGAAAGCGCCAGCAGAGTTACAACACAGAGGAAAAACCACTGCCCACTTTAAAGTCAGAGAGAAAACAATGGTTTTTCTCACACTGAAGAAAAAAAAGCAACAAATTATTGTGATAATAGATGCTTATATAGGTGTCCAAGACTTCCCTTGAAAAGGAAGTTTTGTTTGCCAAAGAAATGTGTCAATTATTCCCACAGACACCTGGAGGTCATGGCCTCTTCAGGTCATGGACTACAAAGTAACCATAAAACAAGACAAGAAACTATTCTGACACAAAAAAAGTTAGTGCTGATGGCTGGAGGTGACCTAAGCCGGTAAGGATGGAAATGAGGAAGCAGATGTCATTTTAACTTGGCTACATCTATAAAGACCCTCTCTCTGTCCAAACAGGGTCCATTCTAGAGTGCTTCAATTCTAGAGTGTTACAGCTTAGGATTTCAGTATGGAGGCTTAGACACAAGATATCTCAGTCTGGAAAAAAAAAAACATTGATGTTTGGAGTGAATGCCAAGAACCAGATGTGGTTAATGTGCGTGCTGCAAAAAAGAGAAAGAAGGGATTCGGTACAACTCCTTTCTACTTATTCAGTTAAGAGGAATTAACATGGATGAACCCACTTAGGAGGCAAAACCACACCTAAACATACTTAGAGTTTTTTTTTTTAATTAGGAGGGAAGATACACTTTGAGATCCTCTGTGTCTTTGTATCTGATAGGTATTAATGCATTATTCACAATGTAATTCCACTCCTCTGATGAAAGAGCTCATAAATCCAGCCTTCAGGGAAGCAAACATCCTCCTTCGTGGCTCCAAAATGAAGAGGTCATGAATTGAAAGATTCAAAAATTTACTCTAACAAGAGATTTGGGGCTTTGTCTATTTATTATGTCCACTACCTCTTTCCAGCAACCAATCTGCCAAAAACTCAAAGGCCACACTTGAATTGATCCTCATGTTTAATATTTATAGACTTTAGGAGAGCTAATATAAAAGTCAAGTACATAAGTCATAGTACAAACATTGCCAGATGCTTTTTACATTGGCATTTGCAGAAATCAGGGTACAGGTAGTTGATAGACATCTGGAGAGGTACAATGCTTTTTGCCCTATTTCAATGCTCCAGGTCAACTTTAACAGTGAAAACTGACTACTCCTCAAAGTCATACTAGAGGGCCTCTAGAAAAGCATGCTGGGTATCTGAAGAGAGGAAGGCTATAGCTATGGATTTCATTAATTCATTCAGACTTTGTAATTGATTTCATCTCATGCACTTGCAGGTAGTCAATTGCACTTGACTTTTCAATGCTCTCTTTTACGTATTTGCATTTATTTACCTTTAAATTCTTTATCTTTTATACCTTTCTGCTAAGTGTGAGTTTGTGTATGTTCATGTTAATGTGTGTGTAGGTACATGTGTGGGGGTGCATGTGGAGATCAGAGGTTGACATCAGGAGTCTTCCTTGCTTAGTCACTCTCTACTTAGGTATTTTTGGTGTGCCACCCTGGTTAGTCTAAAATTTGCTATGTAGATCAGGCTGGACTTCAATTCACAGATATTTATCTCCTTCTGCCTCCCAAGTGCCGGAATTAAAGGTGTAAGCTACCACTTCTAGTTACACCTTACTTTTTGAGACTCATTCTCTTATTGAACTTTGAACCTACCAACTCTGCAAGCCCTGGGGAATCCTCCTGTCCCACCTCCCTAGAGCTGAGATCACAAGACAAAAGTCACAATGCATAGCTTTTTCATGTGGATTCTGGAGATCAAATTCAGACCTTTGTGAGAGTGAGGCAGGCACTTACCGAATAAACCACCTTCCAAGTCATTTTGATTTCTTTTTATTAACAATACCTGTCTATAATATTAACTAATTTAAAGCAGCTGTGTTGGGGTATATGCCAGAGCCTGCTGGTCAGTGAACATGGGAACCATGACTAGAGGGGTGAGGATGATTATAGGAACAGCAGAAAGAAGATTCAAGAGACAGATATGGGAGGGCTTACTTTCTCAGTGTCTTTTAAAGATGAGTAACAGAAAGCAGGACTCATTCCAGGAAGTTAAACAATGATCACAAATACTTACATGATGAATTTATAGTACACAGTATCTATATTTGACTAAGGCTATTTCCTTCAAGCTAAAACAGTCTCTCAATAACGTATGTTTATGCAGAGGAACTTGGCAGTGTATAATGCACGTTTTAATTATAAAGACACATGTCAGCAGACTCATTCATGATTTATGACGAGCAAGAAGTCAGCTAAAGCTAACTCCAGACGTGCTCCCACCATGTCCCCCTTTTATATCTGTACAAGACAAATCTGTCTCAGCTATTGGCACAGAAAGACTTTGCCTATCTTAGGTGTACTCTCAAGATGTGTGAACTTTACCTGTCATTGGTACATGAATCCTAGCATTCATGCCGTCTTTGGTTCATCCACCTCTGAGAGAATCTTACCCATCTCTTTTATCTATGAGAGCCAAGCAGTTTATCAGTCATGGAGCAGAAAAGTTGTGCCTGTCTTAAGTTGCCATCTGAAAACACAGCTCTTATCCATCATTGGCACATGAATAATCTTGTATTTGTGGCCTGTCTTAGGTTAAGAAGGTTTTCAGGATGATCTTGCCTATCATTAACTACCAACTTCTACCAGGGAAGATGTTGGAGCACTGACTTTATATAACTCTGCTTTGACATCTATAAAAGCTCTGATGATTCCTCTCAAAAGAATATGTAATGGACATGCCATAACAAGGATCATTGAAGCCAAATCTTGCTATACCCTGTAGCTGCCTGCAGCCACACATACAAATGGGTCTTCTGGAATGGGAGTCAGGGCCTGAAAAAATTAAGGGTACCAGAATGCGGGAAGGGGTTTGAAAAAATGAGACCGGGACATGGTGTGAATTCAGTCCACCATCATCATTCAATTCTCTTTTATTTTTACAAGCAAATAGGTAGATAGAGCAAAACCCCTCCCCCAAGTCCGTCAGCAACTCTTGACCCAATCAGGAGCTTCATCTTCAGTCTCTGGGGGCAGGACTTCCAGCATAACAGGAACTTGGAGAGAGGTGTGGCTATTAGCAGGAGGTTGGAGAGAGGCGCTGCTATTTGAAGCAAGGCAAGGTCTGACAGAACCAGCCCTCTGCTGTAGGAGAGTCACAGTTTCTCTTTATTTATTTACTAAAAATTAGCGGGGCTGGAGCATATTTATGCACCATAGTCCTGCCTGGGAATTCTTCAGTGCTTTGGCGATCTCGCCTGTAGCTAAATATCTACTGGCAACTCTCTTACCCGTCTTTGGAAATCATGTACAGCTAGTTTGAATTCTACAAACTGGGCTATTTCCGTGTTTAAAAAAAAAAAACACAGCCACTCAGCACATGATCCTGCCTTATGTTGAGAGTACCAGAGACCTATTCTGCTGAACATAGGTTTTCATTATGCTCCTTATTCCCATACAGCCAATGCCACGACAAGCCTTATCACCTACGATGTCAAATGGTCACATTCTCTCTGTAGTCCATTCTTTCTGAAGTCTACGTGAAGCAGCACTGTTGTGCTGATGGGCAGATGGGCGTACACAACTAATTGAGTTGCAAAATATTGGCTACCAAGCTAGGAACCTTTTTAATAACCTTGCCTCGAGAGTAGGCCTTTAATTCAGTTGCAAAATAGTAACTTTGAGGCTAGAAGCTCTGGGACTGAGCTCTTATTGCTCCAAAAGCAAGCTCTCAAGTGAAGGGGGAAGGTGCTCCCAGAGTGAGGGAACTTTGTCTGTCTGTAATGAACCTGCTTGAGATAAAAGCTCAAAAGTTTAAAAATAACAAGTTTGACATTATCTTGAGGATGTCTCAGGCACTTTAGTTGCAAATTAGCAACGTTTAGGCCCAAGGCTTGGCCTTAGGTATAGAGGGAAGCCACTGTTAACTCTTAGAAAAAGGTGGAGGGTATTTCAGCCAAGTGAACTTTGTTGGTTAATAAAATGTTTAGCCAGTATTTTGGTAGAAAACATGTTTATTAAAACAATTCTGGATCTATATCCACTTCACAAATCAATGTTTCAGGTAGCCATTGTGTTCCAACACAAATGGAGCCTCTTCCCCAGATTAAAGTGGGGTTAAGATCATACCACGTGTTCGTAAATAGAGTGACACACCATTTTATCATGGGATAAGAACTGGAAATGTGTGGAGGCCAATGGCAATCCACAGCAGACTGACCTTTAGCATCAGACTGCAAAAATATATATTTTTTTAAAATAAGCAAAAAGCAAGATATGCCTTTTAAAACAAGTAAAAAGTAAAATATGCTTTTTAAAACAATCAAAAAGTAAAATATGTTTTTTAAAACAAATAAAAAAAGGAGATATGCTTTTGGAGGTAACTTTGGAGTGGAGGGCATATTCATTCTCCCTCCTTTTATTATTAAAAAAATCAAATTCTCAAAGTGCACATTGAGTAATTTATTGTCTCTGAGAATTATAAATTATCTCAGTAATATGGGTAACATTAAATTGTTGACAAAATGTCTTAAATGCTTGACTGTAATAGTCAGTTCCATAATCTGTTTTAATCTGATTAGGACCATTAAATATAGAAATATAATGTAGGCAATAAGCAATTAATATTTTATTGTTTTTTTACATTAAGGCAATTGTAACTTGAAAGCCTGAGAAGGAATTAATAGTCACATGTGTTGTAATAAGGACACATATTCCATCATGTTCATAGAAGCCTTATTTATAATAGCCAGAAACTGGAAACAACCCAAATGTCCCTCAACAGAGGAATGCATACAGAAATTGTGGTACATCTACACAATGGAGTACTACTAAGCTATTAAAAACAATAAATTTATGAAATTCTTAGGGAAATGGATGGATCTGGAGAATATCATCCTGAGTGAGGTAACCCAATCACAAAAGAACACACATGGTATGCACTCCCTGATAAATGATTATTAGCCCAGAAGTTCGGAATACAGGAAGAACAACCCACAAACCACAAGAAACTCAAGAAGGAAAACCAAAATGTGGACATTTCATTCCTTCTTAAAAGGGGGAACCAAATACCCACAGAAGGAGTTGCAGAG
>NW_022196906.1:68057802-68071078 GCF_008632895.1 Mastomys coucha | reverse complement strand
TTGGAGGGGATACTGGGAAAGGAGAAATCATATGACATGTAAATAAAGAAAATATCTAATAAAAAAAGGAAAAAAATAGTCTCATATGTATATTTTACTTTTAATTTTTAAATCAAAATTATATTTTAAAAATGTCTAAATATCATAAGTAATTGAAAGCTCTGATACATGTAGGTATGCATATATCAATATACAAATTAAGGCTTAATTTTAGTGCTTGATAAATGGTGACTACAGCACACAATTTAATTATTTGTGCTGTGACTACAGCACACAATTTAATTATTTGTGCTGAGGTGGGGGGAAAAATCATGAAGTTAAACATGTGAGTTATATATAATTTTTTCTTATAAAAGGGTTGTAGAAGTATATATTGTTATGGGGTATATACATAAGTTTATAGGAAATATAAAGTCATGTATACAAATGAATTTTAACTATTTGTTTATTTTAGATAAATGTCAATTTTTGTCTAAAAATCTTTACTAAGTAATAGGCCAAATATCAATTAATAATTTATAATAGCCAATTTAATTGTTGTTTGAGGCAACAAATAGCCTGAGGCAAGGCAGCTTGTCTAGTCTGAGATAGAGGCATTCCATCTTAATATTTTGCACTACGTTCTTAGAGATAGTCTTCTGCCAAGTCTGAGGGTATACAGAAACACATCCAGCATTGGCACTATTTCTAGTAAAAAAATAAGTAGCTCCTGACCCTTAGTGGTGCGATTCACCAATTATACTGTTCCTCTCAGATGAAGAGAATACCAACAGCTGATGCAAATACTTCTGGCCTTGGCCATACAGAAGGATGTAGCAAAGGTGGGTCAGGGACATATGCCCAGTACAGCTTTTCTGTAGCCATCATCAGGACACACAGCAAGATCATGGCCAACATCACTCTTTGTCCCAGTATCAGCATGTCTTACCAATCACTCTGGCAGCCATCACATTCCTTCAGCATCCTGTGGAAAAACACAAATATGCCCTCTTCCCCATATTAGTACCCAATTGAAACCATGCCAGTAAGCAAATGCTTCCATTTCACCTGGACGTAAGTATGCCAAGTTGTAGGGTGCCATAGACACTCAGCAGCAGAGAGTCCTTTGGCATCGAAGGTCAAAAAATTTCAAATTAAATTGTGTAGTGAAGGAGTATACAACTACCCCGTTTATACTTTTTGAAACTAATATTTTAGAGCTTCACTAACTTGTTCCATAATTACTTGTCCTTGAGAACATCCAAAATTATGTATTTTATATGGATTATAACTTATACTTTATAGATTCAACTCACATTTAATTCATATTTTAACATATATAATATTTAATGCATATAATTTTTATGTAGTGTATATAATATATTAACATATATAAATCATTTTCAATGTTTATAACTCATATTTAACTTATTTCTATTTAATTTATATTTAATGTGAATTTATAGATATATATAATGAATGAATATGCATGTAGCCATTATATATATATACATGTTTTAATGTATATAATTTCTAACTTATATGATATACATTAGTTTATATAATTTATATTTGGGTCCACCTGCAGGATTGGATTAGAACAGACAGGTAAACTTATCTGGACTCCATTTGATCTGTTACAGGCAGGTCCAAGTCTTAGGACACTTGATAGCCTGAAGCTTATGTGAATTTCAGTTTATACAAGGATGTACATTAGTATTTATCATTGCATTGAAATCCATATTTTAGGAATACAGTTAACAAGTGTCTGTTAGTCAACAGGAGTAGCCCAATGCCTATGAGACCTAGTGAAAGCTGTAGGTCTGCAGCTATGGACACACAGATTGAATAGAGATGTTTTTAGCATGATGAGAAACACCTTTAAGTTTATGTTTAGAAGACAATCAAAGAGAAATTAAAATCTTAAACTTGTAACTGAATTGCAAACTGCCAATGTTCCATTAACTTTTCAGAACTCCATTGATCAATGTTAAAATTCTGAAATAATAATAGCATTGTAGAGAAGATAAAACATTTCCCATTTTTTCTTTAAATCATTTCTTATATCTACATAACTTGCATTTATATACCTTAAAACATCTTTTTAGACCCCCTGACATTTACAACATGCATTTACCAACTTTGAACATCTTCACTTACATTTACCAATTTTAAACACATCTTTCATCTGAAGCATTTTTTTATTTCTTTTTTTGTTTGTTTTTTTGTTTTTGTTTTTGTTTTTCAAGACAGGGTTTCTCTTTGTACCCTTGGCTGTCCTGGAACTCACTCACTCTGTAAGACCAGGCTGGCCTCGAACTCAGAAATCTGCCTGCCTCTGCCTCCCAAGTGCTGGGATTAAAGGCATGCGCCACCACCACTCGGCTGCATTTTTTTATTTCTAAATCATCATCATCCAAGTTCTTTTACATCCTTTAATATTCCCCACATGCTTTCATCAATCTCAAACATTTTTCATAAACATTTTTTCTTTTTTTAACTTTTATTGCATTATGAAGAGAAAAGTTACATGATTTCAATTTATCTGAATTTGTTAACATTTAAAAACATATTTTAAGTAAATAGAATTAAATCACATTCTTGTTTTCCTTTTGTACCCCAACTCCTTCCAGAGACCCCTCTCTTCAATACCTACAATATCTTTTTTTATCATATTCTTTAAAATTTGTAAAATATTATAACAATAAAAGAATATTATAAAAGTTTGATAGAAAACAATTTAACATTCTTATGTAGATGCTTGTTTATGGCAATACTGAAAATATATACGTTTTTCTCAATGTTATAAATAACTCCAAATATATTATATATTTTAAAATAATACATTGCTACTAATGTTTACTTACATAATAAACATAATGAACATAAATATATAAAGTGTTTTTGTTTGTTTGTTTTATATTTACTAGAGCTTAAAATCTTGACTCTTACTGTGGTAACTTGATACAAGAGTTACAAACATCAAGCAAAACATTCAGTCTTACTCTGTTGCTCTCTTATAAACCCCTTCAAAATTTAATTGTCTACATTTCTTTTGGGTATATAAATACTTTTAAAATATGTAAACTGTTCTGAAAAACCATAGTATAGTGTAAAAACATGAAATAAACAATACTACTAATAAAGAGGCTGAGATAGGAGAAACAAGATATCAAGACCATTATGTTGTACACAGCAAGACATTGTCACAAACAAGCTGAAAGTGTATATGAAAATATTTACTGGCTCATTACCTTGGGGGTCTTCACTCTCTTCTATACCTATTACCCTTGGGTTTGGTCTCCTCATTTTGTCCTGGATTTTCTTGATGTTTTGGGTTAGTAGCTTTTGGCTTTTTGCATTTTCTTTGACTGTTGTATCAATGTTTTCTATGGTGTCTTCTGCCCGAGATTCTCTCTTCTATCTCTTGTATTCTGTTGGTGATGCTTGCATCTACAACTCCTGAGTTCTTTCCTAAGTTTTGTATCTCCAGGATTTTATCTCTTTCTGATTTCTTTATTGTTTCTATTTCCATTTTTAGATTCTGGATGATTTTGCTCATTTCCTTCACCTGTTTGATTGTATTTTCCTGTAGTTCTTTAAGGGATTTTTGTGATTCCTCTTGAAGGTCTTCTAGCTCTTTACCTGTGTTCTCTTGTATTTCTTTGAGGATACTATTTATGTCTTTCTTAAAGTCCTGAATCATCATCTTGAGAAGTGATTTTATATCTGAATCTTGCTTTTCTGGTGTGATGGTGTGTCCAGGACTTGCAATGGTAGGAGAATTGGGTTCTGATTATGCCAAGTAACCTTGGTTTGTGTTGCTTATATTCTTACACTTGCCCCGAATCAGCTGGTTATCTCTAGTGCTTCCTGCCCTTGCTAAATCTGACTGGAGCCTGTCCTTCCTGTGATCCTGATTGTGTCAGAACTCCTCAGAGTCAAGTTGTTTCTGTGATCCTGTGATTCTGGGATCCTGTGATCCTGGGCTTGTTAGAGCACCTGGGAGTGGAGCTTCATTTGGGTGTTTTGGGAATGACTGCAGAGTTTGAGCCCAAGGTCTGCTCAGGGCACCAGCTGACCCACACAGACCAGAAGCAACCCAAGCCACTGGGCTGGCAGTGTTCCTGTGTGCTTGGTCCTGCTGGTCCCAGTTACTCCTGGTGTTGCAACAGATGTTATGTCCACCTCACCTCTGATCCTGGGCATGTTAGAATGCCTGGGAGTGGCTAAACATTTTTTTTCTAAGACCTTAACAGTCTGGGATTATCTCACCCTTGTTCTTTGTCCCCATCTTCCTTGTAGTCATCACCAGTCTTAAGAATTCTTTTTCAGAGGAAATGGTGGCTGCCCATAACAAACACTGCCAGGATCAGGCTAATAATCACCTTTCCTTTACTGACCCCATCCCACTTTCTCTGGGAAAGCAGAATCATCTCAGTGATGAGGATGAGGATACCTCTGCTCCGTCCCTCTAGTTGTTAGGCTCCAAGAAGTCTTCTAACCTTGCTGTCCCAGGTCCCTCACTCACTAGCCCTTCTGCTCCTGTCCCATCAGAGGTACCCCCCCCCAACTTACCCCTGGTGTGATTTAGGGGGACTTTGCCTTCCCGCAGTCACTCCTGCAGTGATCACTCCTGCAGTGCCTGTCCCTCGTGCTGGATTGCCTCTTCCCTGGGGGCCTCATTTTCCTCATGTATATCAGAAGGCTTTCTCTGTCAGTCTTTGCTATGATGCAGTGACTAGGCCCTGGATTCCAACTCCTCTGGCAGACTTGTCACTAATCAGAAAAACTGCCAACAACTCTGGCCTAGATTCCCCTTATTCTGAACAAGTACTAAAGCTATGGGCCATGCACCTCCAGACCTATTATGATTGGTATTGTCTCCTTAAGGTGGTGCTAGACCCCACCTTGTCCCTTAATTGGAGGTCTGCATATCATGACTTGGCTGAGAATCAGGCTAGGATTAACCTGAAATATAACCCTAATGTTACCTTTGATATGCTTACTGGCCATGGGGCATACATTAACCCTGTCACTAAGGCCACTATCAGACTGCAGGCTTACTTTAACCAGGTTGCTGATCTTGCCTTTAAGGCCCTTAAGGCCTCCACCCCTCAGGACCCCTCTGCTTACTTTCGAAACCTTGTCCAACAGTCTGGATAGTCCTTCACAGACTTCCTGTCTCATGTGACCGAGGCAGTGGTTGGGTCAATGCTGGCCCAACCAGAGACATTCTCATCAAGCAGCTTGCATGGGAGAGCCTTAATGTCCCCATTCTCAATGCTGTGGCAGCCATAAGGAATGATGATACCCATGAACGGGTTGTTGACACTCATGATTTGGACCCTGGAATGGGACCCATTGCAGCCCTGACTGCTTCCATTGACACTGTAGTCATGGAACATGTACAGAAGATGCACCATCTTCCTGAAAGGCCCCCTGATGGGGCTGTGGCACACCTGTTGGGGCTGTGGCAAGCCTGGTCACCTCACAATGGACTGCTTCTCATCTAGGCCTAAGACCAGATGTCCTTATTGGTCATTGAGATGTCCTCAATGGTACCAAAGGTTTCCACTGTCATTCTCAAAAGCAGGTAGACAATTTAAACTCCAAAAGGGACACCCCTCAGCCATACCAGTAAGAGGGACCCCTGCTAAGCCAGGAGTCTTTGGACCTTGCCTGTGTTTCCTCACTCCCTGAAGATGACTATACATTTATACAGTATACCCATTTAAGGGTTGGTTGATATAGGGGCAGATTCCATTATTTTTAAAAAATGAATCATTGAAATTCCCCCATTGAATGTTCCAGCCTGGTCCCTCCATTACAGGAATTGGAACCCAATAGGCCACCAAAATGATTACCCAACCTGTCCATTGGCAGGACTTGGACTGCAATCAGGCATCTTTTATACCTATTGTGGCTGATATTCCTCATACCTTTGGGGAAGAAATATTCTGGAAGACATAGGTGCTGTTCTTACTACAGACAACCACACCTTTTTTGATTACATTATGCAACATGACCAACTAGACCTCACAGATCACAAAGTCAGGGATCACCCCCAATTCTAATGGCCACTGCCCACCCAGAGTCATTTGACATTAAGGTACTTGACCCTATACTGTTGGCCTGACTGTCTAAAACCAATATCTGGGTGAACCAGTGGCCCATTTTGGAATCTAAACTTTCTGCTTTCAAGGAACTGGCCTTGGAACAATTAGCTTTGGGTCATTTGGAACCAGCAGATATAATATTCCCATTTTTGTCATTAAAAAGAAGTCAGGGAAATATAGACTTCTACAGGATCTGAGAGCCGTAATGAACACATGGAAAAATGGGGACTACTCAAGCAGGACTGCCTCATCCTAGTGCTATACCACCCAAGTACCATGTGATGATCCTAGATATTAAGGATTGCTTTTTCTAGATCCCTCTGGCTCCCCAAAATAAATGCCATTTTGCCTTTACAGTATGGGAGCCTAATATGAATAAACCAGCTAAAAGGCATCAGTGGACAGTCCTGTCTCAGGGCATGAAAAATAGCCTGACCATTTGTCAACTATATGTGGATGAAGTCATACAGGAAGTCCCCAGGGATGTCCTGTAGTCAATTACATGGATGATATGCTTATGTACCCTAGCCTGACTTATCTTGAAAGGGTATCCTCTCAACTGTTTACTTAACTTGGAAAATCTCAACTTGAAGATTGCTCTGGAAAAGATTCAGAGAGTTCCCCCATATGCCTTCCTGGGCTTTTCTGTTTCTGACAAGATTAAGCCCCTGGTCTTCTCCATCACAACAAAAGTCTCCTACTCCCTTGTGGAACTACAACAATTGTGTGGAACTGTTTACTGGCTCAAAATTTTCTATTCCAGGAGAATAGAAAAGGAGATGAGGGACCTCTTCTCTCTCTTGGAGGGGACTAGCAGCCCCTCCACCAGGGTTAAACTAACATCTGAGGCTACCAACCTACCACAGAAAGTTATGGTGCTCCTTTCTGTATCAACTCTGGAAAGGTATGATCCAAGGAGACCCCTCCTGGCCATAATTTTGTGGTTCCCTGAGGGGGTCCTAGGACTGTTAATGGCAGAATGGGCCCATCATGTGGTTGCACCAGACATACTCTGATTTACTTAAGGTTACCTCAGAATTTGAGATTGCATTCTACCTTTCCCTTAAGGCAAGAGGCTTAGCAAGGAGAACTTATAACAGGAAACCAAGCAAAATAATTCTACCAGTCTCCTTATAATAGTCTCAATCATTATTGGCAGATTCCATAAGCTTTCAAGAAATGATGGCAGGATTCACATGCCACCAGACAAGCATCTTACTGCTTTGTCCCAGCTGCCAATTACAGTTACACCCCATCGAATACCTACCTCTTGTCCCATTCCCAAGGCAACTATGACCTTTTCTGATGCTAATAAAGCTAATAAAGATATGGAGTTCTTATTCAAAGACTGGGGTGGGATGGGGGAGAGGAGCGATGGAGAACACAACTCACATTCTCCCTAATCCTGGCTCAGTGCAACTAGGTGAGTTATTTGGACTCCTGAAATTTTTTGAGTGTTGCCAACAGGAGCCAGTTAATATTTTCTCAGATAGCCAATATGCAGTACAGGCTGTTTTTGCCCTGTACCCTGTCCTTCTCCTATATTAAAGAACAAAATGGCCCTATACATGTCTGCATGAGATCTACCTAGAAGGCTCTCAAGAAGAGTGCACCTCCCTGGTTCACCTCACACATAAGATCACATTCTAGATTGGCTGGCATATTAGCAGAATGAAATGAGAGAATTGATGCCCTGATTATGGACTGTATACATGGAATTGCTAGAACAAGCCAGAATGTTACACCAGAAATTTCACCTTTCCACTCAGAATTTACATAAGCTCTAACCTGAATTGCCTACATCACAATGTAGATATCTTGCAGGGTCCTGTGCAATGTGTACACCTCTTCCACCATTGGGGCCCTTGGCAGATTAGGAGCTAACCCTAGAGGTCTACTCCCCAATGCAATCTGGCAAATGGATGTTACCCATTAACCAGCCTTTGGTAATCTCAATCTTCATGTTGTGGTGGACACTTGTGGCCTTTGTATACACAGTAAACATGGTGGGTAAAAAGGCCTCTCCTCTCATGCTCTTAAGACCATGAAATCAGTAATTCTGGTAATGGGGGTACCTTGGGTACTCAAGACCTACAGTGGACCTGCTTACTCATCTCACCAGTTCAACACTTTCTTATCCTCATGGAAGGTCAGTCACTTCTTTGGGATAACCTATAATCCAAAAGGCCAAGCAATCATAGAAAGAGCAAATCATTCCTTGAAAGGAGCACTTTGCTTAGGTCACCTCCCTAGAGTCCAAGAGATCCACACCTAGCATTGGTGGAGGTCCTGTTCCATATCAACTTTCTCTCCTTAGATGAGAAAGGGCTAAGCCCTGCTTACAAACACTGGGCATTTTTTGCAGAGGGACACTCCCCTCCCATTGATTAGATGAAGGGACCCAATAACCTCTCAATGGCAGCTGCCCAATTTGCTTCTGAAAAGGGAGTGAAGTTATGCTTGTGTTTTCCCCCAGGATGCAAGTATGTCAATATGGGTGCCCTCAATAGATATTTGCCTGGCAATGAGCCAGGGAGCAATGAAGGAACCAGAAGAAGACCAGGACATGAAGACATAATGTACATACTGGGTTTATTAATTTTTCTTCAGCCTGGGAGGGCCAATGAGCTCTGAGCTTTAGTGCTCCTGCCCCCCATTCTTTTGCTTATGAGAGTTAACTCTCTGGTCTAACCCATTCTTTTCTCTTCCAATGTGAATTGGGTTTGTCCTTCATGGACTTAGTCACTACTACATGATGATTAAAGGGCACCTGACCCACAAAGGGAGTTCTCTGCTTTACCACCAATGTCTCCTCCATCGGCCCTTGTATCCAACTACACAATATGAAAATCCACAGTGGATTTTTATGGTAATCTAACTTATGGCACTATGTTACATATGGAACTTCATGTTCCAGTTACTGATTACAAATCCCCAAAGGATCCCCAAAGCATATCACATCCACCCCTACCTCGCTATCCAAGGGTCCCTCAAATGCCCACTTACGTGGGACTTCCTACTCCTTGGGAGCACTGCCAGGCTGCCCTAGGTATCAAATTCTCTGGGGACTACCTGATATTGTCATCTAACCTCACACTTGGTGTATGGAGGTTTACCTCACATGATACTTCCAATATTACTCCCTATGTTAACAGGGATCCCATTAGATTCTGATATGGCCCCATTATAAGCAATTGGGATTTGCTTATAATGTCTAATTGTCTTGATTTACACCCCCTTACGCTCCTGGAAGGTGGTCATCTCTTTAATGGGATATATTTCCATATAAACCAGCCAGCGAAAATGTGGACTGGGGTGATCCCCGTGAATGTGACCATTGGCAGCCAATATTGGAAGTATCAGGACCCCAGTCTGTGTCCAACCTCCATTTTTCTTTTTGGTTACCAAAATAATCCATTGTCATAGGCAACTTTAATTGCTTTAATGAAAAATATCTCCTGAATGCCTGCTGGATGGGGTATTCAACAACAGCTATCCTGATGAGAGAACCAACCACCATTTGGATGCCTGTGGTAAATACTACTCACTTTCATGTCATCGCTCTGGTGGCTCAGACTCACTTACAACCCAACACCTACACCAGGGAAAGAGGGATTTTGGTATTACAGTTGCTAACATTGCAGCCATCATTGCAGGCATTGCTGGGGCAACAACAGCTGCTGTTGCCTTGGCCCAGACAGCAACTATGGTGGTCAATGTGGTAGTCTCTAAGTCAGTTGAGGCACTACAGGTGCAGGAGATACTAAATCAACACCTTTATCAAGCCATCCATATTTTACAACAATACATTGACTTGTTGGCAAAAGAGTTGGCCCGTGTTAGGGACATGTCTCTATTGACATGCAACCCCAGGTTTCACTCAATCTGCCCAACCCCTTGCCAAGTACATAATGCCATTGAAGCCTAACAGCAGTTGGCTCAATATCTTAAATGTACCTGATCAGACAAATTCCTTAACTATTCTTTGCTGTTAAGGGGGAACATAGTGAACCTCAAGGTGACCAGGGTATCTGTGCTAATTGCTGGGTTCTTGGGAAAAGTGTGGGACAATATTAAGAGGCTGTTTGGCCCCTTGTGGATAGCCACTTATGCTATGATGGGAGGAATTGTCATACTAATAATTATTTTAAGTGTCTAGCACAGGATATTTCTGTGCAGTGCTTCATAAATAACTAACTCTCCAGGTGCTGATGGCTCTTGAAAATCCCAATTGCAGACCCCCCTCCGAGGAAGTGATCAAAGCCTGGATGGCAGAGATTCATGATTCTACCATGTAGTTTGTTCCTCATCTCCCCCTTGCATGACATGCCTCCAGAGTAGTATGTCTTTGAAGGCTGGTAGTCAATGATATGTAAGATCATAGAAGACAGGACAACCTAAGACAGGCACAATCCAGTATACTGGGAATCCTCTGAGGTAGAGTCAACAATGTCAAGGCAATAGCACCCTGACTCCCACTAGGCTGTCAAAATCTAAAAACAAAGTGAACAGCACAACCACCTCTGCATAAATGCCAGGCCACACAGTTGCAAAAGCACCTCCTGCAGGAGAACCTAATTGAGGACTGCCTGAGAGACCAAGGATTGCTGATGCAGATAATGCCAAGCCAATCGGTACTGCTGTTTAGAAGAGATGCTTTCTTGAGACCAATGTGGTGTGAGTGGAGGGTCTTAGAAGAACTTGCAGCAGCATTCAGACAAGTTTGCTGTGGTGTTTCTCACCTGCTCCCATAGTCTGCGCCATTGACTCCACATCACCTCACCTCTAACCCCAAAGGCAAGTAAGGTCAGGCAGCAGGAGTTCCAAGGCACAGGCAGCAATAAGAAACCATTAAACTCTGAAAATACCTACCCAGGAAGAAGCAGAATAGGCATTCTTTATGAAGCATAACCATGTGGCATGACAGGACAGAACAGTGTTGAAAGTTACATGGGATATTAGCCAGGTAACAGAAAAGTACCTTACAAAGCACAATTAAAACAAGTCACTTCTGAGACACTGGAACAAAGGGGAGATTCAAAGCAAAGGCTCTGTCAGTTGTAGAATTAAGAAAAAAAAAAAAACCTCAACAGGTTTTCCCTCTTGAGCTTCAATGCTGAGCATCACACAGCCACCCCCTCTGTATTCTGAACAGGCATTCTTCTTTCTGCATCCTGTGAGCCACCTGCTCAAATGTGACAGCCTCACCTTTCTGTGCTTTCATTTCTAAAACTGTCCTTAGTGCCTCAAAGATGTCTTTATTCACACACAGTTTCTAAGACATTAAGGAACCTGAGAAAAAAAGAGTCATCAACCAAGCCCCAGGCACATCAAGATTGAGCAGAAGAAAAAAGCATCATTTCCTGACCCCCCTCTGACCTCTCTAGAAGAGATTCCATCTCTTTGCATCAGCCTGTGGTTCAAGTTGTGGCCACCACAGAGGTCAGACAAAAGCTACGAGGTGGAGAGTAAGAACGTGATGTAAAATTAATGGAAACTAAACTATGCTAAAGGGTATTGTTTGGTGTCAGAATCTCATAAGAATCAAGGTATCTGCCTAGAAGTAAGATGAAGGGATGCGAATGTGGGCCTAAAGTTCAGAAGCTTGAATCCAGTCCCAGTCCTGCCGATAACTCACTTTTCTTGTTGCTAAAATGAGAGCAGTAAAATTCAGCTTCAGGGCTACTGTGTGGACTGAGTTCAGTTATTGATATGAATGCCCTAAGTACACATTAGTCTCCCAATCAACATGTATAACTCCAAAAAAAATAAACTTTATCTCTTTTCAAAAGGAAATGAATAGTTGACTCCAAGTCCCCTGAAGCTAGAGTTACAGATATTTGTGAGTTGCCACATGAGTGCTAGAGACTGAACTCAAGTCCTCTGAAAGAGCATAAGGTCTCTTAACTGCTGAACCATCTCTCCAGCCTCCACAATACTAGAAGTCAATGAGTGACCAAGAAGGGGAAACACATAGACCTTGAGGTGGTAATTGAGAAGTAGATGTACCAAATTTAGAAAGCCTATCTCCTCTCCCCTGAGTCATAGGGGTAGAGTCTAGTCTTGCCAATGTCTTGCTCTTCCCTCAGCTAACCCATATGTACATTGAGAAATTACTGAGAAAAATCTATGCTTACATTGTGAGTCTATCACTTGTGGCTGTTCCTAACAAGATTTCATGGTCATAGAAAGTTGGAGGCTAAAGTCTACAGGTGTTAATCTTACCAGTCAAGAATAAGATCACTACCATAGTTTAAAGCCAAATTTCAAGCAAGGTTTAATTAAATACTGACCAGGTTGATAAACTCTCTGGCCAGGTCCATCTCTGGGTTCCCAGAAAACGGCCAGAGTCACCTTGAAGAGGCTTAAAAAGGTAACACTACAAGGCCATTGTACTTCCCATCAGGTCCAATCAGAGGCAAGCCTCTGATGTACTTCCTACCTATATACACACACCCCCCACCTCATTACTCCACCCCCCACCTGAACCCAATCAGGGACAAGCCTACATCCCTATATACTTCTTGTCCATGCGTCTCCTGACCATAGCCGGTGCAGGTGGAGATGGGTCAAACAAACTCGTTTAGGGGAATGAAAACATAAATATCCCCCAGCATTTAACTTTGGTTCTAACAGAATACCATCATCCCAAGATTTCTGCATCTTTTTAATATTTATTGAAACAATGATATTTAAAAGCAAGTATGACAGCTCTGACACGGGCAGAAAACTACCAGCATTTTATTAAGTTTGGATTATTAAAATAGTCACTATTCTTATAGTATTAAGCTCAAAAAGATAAAAATAACCCCTAAGCTGAAGAATGTTTTCCACTGCCCTTAAATTTTATATCTTAAATCCATGAAGGTTTTATCATTGTAGAGTCTACCCTTTACAGACTATATCTTGAAAGCACTAACTTAGTTCAGACATCTTCAGTGATATGGCCAAAGTCCTACAAGATTGGGTGATTCATCCAAATTCACGTAAGTGGTGGACCAGCCTGGGACTGCTTCTAATATATCACACTCATTTTTATAAATTTCAGTGAAGGCCCTTCACAAAAGTTTTTTTTTTTCATGTCACTTTTGTTTGTCATTTTGTCTGTTTTGGTTTTGGTTCTTCTCGTAAATGGCAAGACTATCTTGTCAGTACCTGCATTGTGTTTTCTTTTCTTT
>NW_022196906.1:68054722-68057792 GCF_008632895.1 Mastomys coucha | reverse complement strand
CACACAACCAACCTTTGTCCTATTTGTTTGTGGAGTTTTTGTTTTTTGTCACCTTGACACAAGATAGAGTCATCTGGGAAGAATGAACCCCATTTGAGAAATCATCTCCATCAGATTGGCCTGTAGGCAAGACTCTCAGTCAAGTTCTTGATTAGGGATTGATGTAGGAGACCATCCTACTATAGGTGGTGCTAATCCCTATGCAGATGGTCCTGAGATGTACATAAGAAAGTTCCCTGAACAAGCCACAGAGAGCCAGACTGTAAGCAGCACTCATTCATGGCCTCTGCTTCAGTCCCTGCCTCCAGGTTCCTGCTCTTCTGCCATGCCATCCTTTCATGATGGACTATTGCTTTTGGTCATGGTGTTTTTTCATAGCAAAATAAACTGGAAACAGCCTTACCCTAAAAACTCATGAGAAAAAAGCATTGTACACTCCTCAGTTTTGACTAAAGAGTTGGAAATGCAAAACTTTTCAGTCTCAATAGGAAAGAGACTTTCTTGGGTTTTAACTCCTGCAGCACATCAAACTGTTTGGGATAAAAATACATGAAGCTACTTGATCTGAGGAGTAAAGAAACTAATCAGAATTGCTCCCAATGCAACATTGCTTAGCTTGTCAGTAAGAACCAAGAATAAGTTCTCTAGGCCTTGCAGTTATGGTCTTACATTTGTATGATCTCAGTTTGTGTAAAAAGACAAAATTGCTCATGCTCTGAAAGTTATTTCATGCTTTAACCATCAGGCAAACTGTCCCCCAATGAGCCAGAAATCTCTCTCTAGGCCAGGTATTAACATATTAACTTAAGCTGCTTAACCACATAGACTCTAAAGTATCTAGTAAAGAGGTCACAACAGATTCTGTTCATTTTTGAGGAATGAGGCTTAAGGACTGAGTCTCAGTCTCTAGTGACACTAACTTCCAAAGTAATTCATACAAAGTCATTGGTACTGATTTAATTCCATATGAGCAATTAAATTATTTGAAGTCATGATTATCATTTGGTATCATTATTAGTGACATTTATTAGATCCTTGCTGATCTTTTTTATATCCCATAATAACTATGGAGGCTTTGAAATAGGTAAGAATTTATCTTCCTAGAGCTAGGGAAGATAGATCAGTCATAAAGTGTTTACCTTATAATATGAGGATGTGAGTTCAAACCCCTCACTTACATAGAAAAGCCCAGGGATACTAATGCATGCTTGCAGTCGAGCACTAGAGAGGTGAAGACAAGATGCTCTTTGGGACTCTCTGGAGAGCCAGCCTAGCTTACTTTGTCAGGCCATGCAGCTATTCCAAGAAATAAGACGGGGACTGGAAAGATGGCTCAGCAGTCAAGAGCACTTAGAGATGCTCTTGCAGATGACCCAGGTTCATTTCTCAGCACCCACAACACAGCTCTCAATTATCTGCAACTCTAGTTCCAGGGGATCTGGCACCTTCTTCTGGCCTCTGAATGCACCAAAGATGTATGTATTGCACATCTAAGCACATACAGACAAATACTCAGACACATAAAATGAAACAAAGTCACTGCTTAAAAAAATAAATAAATAAAAAGCAGACAGATCCTTAAGAACAACATTCAGGCTTGACCTATAACCTTCTCACATGTACACACATGTATAGTCATGTGAACATACACATCAACAACAAAATAACATGATATAAAGTCATGTGCACACACTCACTCACACAGCTCCTTTAAACAGGAAGAAAATTCAGGGAACTAACTACAGTCTACTTGGTGGGTTGTAACCACTGTTTTTGAAAGCTCACCCCTTTGTCCAAAGACACTCTCAGCTGAAGAGGATCATGCAGTGATAAAAGCTGGCCAGTGCAGGGACCACTGACTCCTCAGCACTGTTCACACAGAAATGAATGCAATGGGAAGCAGTACTCATTTATTCTTTAGCTGAACTGGCCTTCAGGAAACTGAAACTACCCACAGTTTCAGGCACTGGGTTCTCCTCAGCCAGGAGAGAATAAAGGACCAGAAATAAAGGGTTTGAAATGCAAAGAGAAAACATGAAGCCAAGTTGCGTCCAATCAAGGCTCCAATTTACTGAGAATAAACCAGGGTTTTTATAGTCACAGGAGAAATTGAAAACAAGTCTCTAGATTACACTACAAAGAAAGTTTAAGTGCCAAAGTCCCCAGGTTCAGAAGATCTTCAGACCGCTAGCTGGTGGACTCAGAAGGTGGGCATACTCAGGCTGTGGGCATACTCAGGCAGTGGGCCTACTCAGGAGGCTTCTTCAAAGACAAACAGTCAACAGAGAGCATCTGTCTTAGATCCCAGGTGTTAGACCCCAAGCAGAGGCTGCTAGAAGTCTGATGACTGAAGTGAAGCAAGGAGGTAACAATTCCTCCCTTTTTATTGTAAAACATTGCAGAACAAAGACATAATCAAACATCACGGTTTTGCACAGGGAATTTTCATGGTGCCTGGGTGAATATCAATCATCTGCAGTATAATATCTCTTGGCAAAATATCTGACCCGTCTTTTTTTTATTATTATTAGATATTTTCTTTATTTACATGTAAATTTCTCCTTTGTTTCCCCTCTAAAAAACAAAGAAACAAACAAAAACAACAAAAACAAACCCCTGTTGACTCCCACCTCCCCATGCCTGCCACCCCACCCTTTCCCACTTATTGTTCCTGGCATTCCCTACACTGCAGCACAGAACCTTAACAGTGCTGAGGTCCTCTCCTCCTATTGATGATCAAATTTCCAATCCTCTACTATACACATGCTGCCAGAACAATCAGACCCACCATGTGCAGTCCTTTGTTGGTGGTTGAGACCCTGGGAGCTCAGAGGGTACTAGTTAGTTCGTATTGTTGTTCATCCTAAGGGGCTGCAAACCCCTCAACTCCATTGGTCCTTTCTCTAAGTCCTTCATTGGGGACCCTGTACTCAGTTCAATGGATGGCTATGAGCCTGTACATCAGTATTAGTCAGGTACTGTCAGAGCCTCTCAAGAGGTAGCTATATTTAGGCTGGCTTGTCTTTCCTTCAGTCTCTGCTCCATTGTTAATCTTTGCCACTCCTTCCAT
>NW_022196906.1:68052222-68053552 GCF_008632895.1 Mastomys coucha | reverse complement strand
CTGCATTTCCTTAAGGGATTTTTGAGTTTGCTCTTTAAGTGCTTCTACTTGTTTACTTATGATCTCCTTTATTTCTTTAAGGGAGTTATTCGTGTCCTTCTTAAGTTCCTCTATCAACATTGTAAGATATGCCTTTAGGTCCAATTCTTGCTTTTCCAGTGTTTTGGGATATCCAGGACTAGCTGCAGTGGGAGTACTAGGTTCTAATGAAGCCAAGTAGTCTTGGTTTCTGTTGGTAGGATTCTTGCGTTTGCCTTTCACCATCTCTTGATTTTTGGTGATAGATGTTCTTAGTGACTCTGACCAGAGCTTGTCCTGTCCCTGCCACCCGGCGGCTCCCCTGCGACTCTTGGGGTCTGTGCCTCCCTGCTGACTGCTCCCGGCTTAGGAACTCACCAGAGAGAAGACAGCAGCTCTCACTGGAGGCTCCAAGTCAAAGAGGTCCCTGGAGGCAGACCCTCCTCGTGCAAGGGAGGGGCAGCTAAGGTCACTGATCCACCTCTGCCACTTGGAAGCTGAGAGGATCCTGTCCCTGCCGCCCTACAGCTGCCCGGCGACTTATTGGGCCTGTAGTCTATGTCTTTTTATTTGAGAATTGAGTGCCTCCCTGCTGACTGCTCGGTTCCCCCTTTTAAGAAGGAATGAAATGTCCATCTTTGGTCTTCCTTCTTCTTGAGTTCCTTGTGGTTTCTGGGTTGTTCTTCCTGTCTTCCAAACTTCTGGGCTAATAACCACTTATCAGAGAGTGCATACAGTGTTTGTTCTTTTGTGATTGGGTTACCTCACTCAGGATGATATTCTCCAGATCCATCCATTTCCCTAAGAATTTCATAAACTTATTGTTTTTAATAGCTGAGTAGTACACCATTGTGTAGATGTACCAAAATTTCTATATCCACTACTCTGTTGAGGGACATCTGGGTTATTTCCAGGTTCTGGCTATTATAAATAAGGCTGCTATGAACATGGTGGAGCATGTGTCCTTCTTACATGCTGCAGTATCTTTTGGGTATATGCTCAGGAGTGGTATAACTGGGTCCTCCGGTAGAACTATGTCCAATTTCCGGAGGAACCACCAACCTGATTTCCAGAGTGGTTGTACCAGTTTGCAATCCCACCAGCAATGAAGTAATGTTCCTCTTTCTCCACAACCTCTCCAGCATCTGTTGTCACCTGAGCTTATTATCCTAGCCATTCTGACTGGTGTGAGGTAGAATCTCAGGTTTGTTTTGATTTGCATTTCCCTGATGACTAAGAATGTGGAACATTTCTTTAAGTGCTTCTCAGCCATTTGGTGTTCATCAATTGAGAATTCTTTGTTTAGCTCTGT
>NW_022196906.1:68050104-68050501 GCF_008632895.1 Mastomys coucha | reverse complement strand
CATGGAATACTTTGGTTTCTCCATCTATGGTGATTGAGAGTTTTGCTGGGCTAGTAATCTGGGCTGGCATTTGGGTTCTCTTAGGGTCTGTATGACATCTGCCCAGGATCTTGTAGCTTCATAGTCTCTGGGAGAAGTCTGCTGTAATTCTGATAGGCCTGCCTTTTTATGTCGCCTGACCTTTTTCCCTTACTGCCTTTAGTATTCTTTCTTTGTTTTGTGCATTTGGTGTTTTGACTATTATGTGGCAGGAAGAATTTCTTTTCTGGTCCAGTCTATTTGGGATTCTATAGGCTTCTTGTATGGACACCGGCATCTCTTTCTATAGATTAGGGAAGTTTTCTTCTATAATTTTGTTGAAGATATTTACTGGTCCCTTAAGTTGAAGGTCTTCATT
>NW_022196906.1:68031996-68039335 GCF_008632895.1 Mastomys coucha | reverse complement strand
CGCTTTAAGTGCTTCTACCTGTCTACTTGTATTCTCCTGTATTTCTTTAAGGGAGTTATTCGTGTCCTCCTTAAGTTCCTCTATCAGCATTCTGAGATATGTTTTAGATCCAATTTTTGCTTTTCCGATGTTTTGGAATATCGAGGACTTGCTGCAGTGGGATTACTAGGTTCTGATAAAGCCAAGTATGGTTTATGTTGGTAGGATTCTTGGGTTTGCTTTTCTCCATCTCTTGTTTTTGGTGATAGATGTTTTTAGTGACTCTGACCAGAGCTTGTCCTGTCCCTGACGCCCTGCAAGACCCCTGAGATTAGTGGGGCCTGTGTCTCCCGGCTGGCTGCTCCCCACTTAGGAACTCACCTTAGAGAGGATGGAAGATCTCACTGAAGACTCTGGGTCAAGTCGGTCCCTGGAGTCAGACTCTGCACTTGCAAGGAAGGGGCAGCTAAGGTCGCTGATCCACCTCTGTCACTTGGAAGCTGAGAAGATCCTGTCCCTGCCGCCCTACAGCTGCCTGGCCACTCGTGGGGCCTGTAGTCTATGTCTTTTTATTGGAGAATTGATTCCATTGATATTAAGAGATATTAAGGAAAAGTAGTTTTTGCTTCCTGTTATCTTTGTAGTTAGAGCTGGCATTCCATTCATGTGTCCATCTTCTTTTAGTTTTGTTGGAAGATTACATTTTTGCTTTTTCAGGTATGTAGTTCCCCTTCTTTTGTTGGAGTTTCCCATTTGTTACTCTTTGAAGGGCTGGTTTTGTGGAAATATATTGTGTGAATTTGGTTTTGTCATGGAATACTTTGGTTTCTCCATCTATGGTGATTGAGAGTTTTGCTGGGTTAGTAATCTGGGCTGGCATTTGTGTTCTCTTAGGGTCTGTATGACATCTGCCCAGGATCTTGTAGCTTTCATAGTCTCTGGTGAGAAGTCTGCTGTAATTCTGATAGGCCTGCCTTTTTATGTCGCCTGACCTTTTTCCCTTACTGCCTTTAGTATTCTTTCTTTGTTTTGTGCATTTGGCGTTTTGACTATTATGTGGTGGGGAGAGATTTTCCCAGGTTCATGAATTGAATGGCTTAGTATTTTGTAATTCTTCATACAACCTAAAGCAGTCAACAGATTCAATCCAATCTATATCAATATCCCAACAACATTTTTCACAGAAGGTTAAAAGAAAAACCCTTACAACTTCTACGACACTATAAATGGCCTTGGGGGATCCAAACATAATAATAAGTTAAAGGAACAAAGCTGAAGAAATCACATGCCCTGGTTTCCAGTTTCCTGTTTACCAGTTATAAAGGGAAGAGCATGATACCAATGTAAACACCAATATAGTATCAATACAACAGGCTAGAAAAGCCACAGATGGGATGAAAAAAATTGAGACCTCAAAAGCCAGGGTCAAGTCTATAGCTCTGTTCTCACTTTACAAACCCCATTTTCCATTAAAAGCACAAGAAGCACCTAGGGGAAATAACTGAATGTCTTGAGATTGAGAAAATAGAAAATAATTGTGCACCTGACTGATGTTACCACAAAGCAATAAAGTTCTAAAAAAGCGATAGGTCATTTGACTGGAAACAAAGAACCAACCTGAAGGGGTTGCTAAAGGCAGAAAGGTGGGGAGATCTGAGCAATAAAATTAGTCATGACAATTTGGGGTTACAGCTGGAATCCAAGATAAATATCCATGAATCTATATAGATGCAAATAAATAACTGAAGAGATATATGGGGGAGGGGGGATCCTTCACATAAGAATTCTATTTAGAAGCAAAGGCAGAAGTAGAAAGTTACGTCAGGCAAATTCTACAGTAGTATCAGTTATAGGCAGGATCCATCAGTGAATGCTATGATTAGTGGACCAAAGGAAATGAGAAACAATGTGTCTACTGGCTTTGAATCTCTCCGCAGCATAATTAGTATCTCTGTGGGCTCAAGGAATAACTCTACAGTGAAGAAGCCAAAAGGTCACCTCCTTGACCAAGAGCCAGGTTTCATACCAATGATGGTAGCCAGAAAAATACTTCTGTACCATTTTTATCACAAATGCCTAACCTTAATTGAATCATGAGAAAATATTAAGAATCTAGGAGCCAAGGACATTCTTCAAAGTAACTGATCAGCATCCTTTGGGTCAAGGTCAAACACACGCACACACACACACAAATCTAAAGAGGAATGAAGAGAGCTGATTAGCAAAGTTAACCAAATATAATGTGATTCTGAGTTGATTCTTGGGCCAATCCAGGAACTTGCAACAAAATAATAATTTTTTTTTAAATCTCAGCAAAATTTGAATGGTCTCTAATAACATTATACCAATATGAATGTACTATGTATAGCATGTTGATTAGCATGAGACCTATCAGAGGTTCCTCAGAGCTGGAGAGATGGCTAGCTAGCAATAAAAAACATTGGCTGCTCTTTTGGGGAACCCAGGTTTGGATCCCAGCACACACGTGGCGGTTCATCACTATCTGTAACTCCAGTTCCAGGGAATCCAGTACCCTCTTCTGGCATCCCTGAACACTACACATATGATGTAGACATTCATGAGGTAAAACATACATATAAAACAGCAATAATAATTAAAATACTAATAATAAAAGCTTACATTTAAAAAAAGAAATCAGACTATTTACATTATTAAAGACAAGTTCAGAGTAAATATCTGTTTTTTTTTTTCATGACAGAGGAAAACCTAACCTAACACAAAACTTTCATTGATCAAGTTTTCTGTTAAAACAGCCAAGTGGGCCAAAATTATTGATTTTGTACTACAAATTTGAGGTGTTCGTCATTTGCATTAACAGATGGAAGGAGTAAGGTTGTGACTGATGCTGTTCTCATCTTGATATACTTAGGGTCTGAAAGGCATCTAAGGAGCACAAAGGAGCCAGTCTGTGACCTGAAGTCGGCAGGGGCGTAGTGCGGGAGGGGCACAGTGCAGATCAGAGATGCACAGACATCATGCCCCCAGTGGAGGAGCACACTTCAAGGTAGGCTACCTACAGTTTGCTAACTTCATTTTCGAGGGAAGAGTAAAACTCAAGACTGGCCACACACAACTTCTCTTCCTACCTGGTAAATGCTTGGGCCTTTCACAGCATCCAGAGTCTGCCACCTCCAAAACCCTGTACTGGCCCTGTTCCCATCATCTTGAGTGTGAAGATTGCACTAACCACTATGAGAGGTTCACAGCCAAAGGACTCTTTGCTGAGAGAGTCTAAATATGATAGAATACAGTATAAATGTATATGAAAGTATCATAAGGAAGTAAATCGTTTCTGTAATAAACATATGCTAATGAAGGATTCTGAAATGCAAAGAATCTCTTACAGCCCCATGCAAGACTGGAGCCCCGTGCTGTGCCTGTGGTCTCCAAGTATTACATCAAGGCAGTCTCTCATTCATACATAGTAGGAGGCATCTGCCTTGTACCTCTAGAAATCAAAAAGTAAGGAACCAGGGAATTGTACTACCTTGTAATTCTTCAGACACATGGATTCTGTATGTGCTATATTGGGATAGAGACATTGTGGGAATTTTTTCTGTGCTTTTTAACTTAAGTGTCCTATGCTAGGTACCATCTATTCCTACAAATAAAGTAATATGAACTACAAGCCTAACTTCCTATCTTTGCTCTCATCTGTAACGAAAAATATCTCCTCTAAGAATCTCCCTTTGAGAGCTTCCACCTGATGTTTGAAGGGCCTCGGGGTATCTGACATGAATACACTAATGCGAACAGCTGTCACCTTGAGGCAGCTGCCAGGCCTTCTCCCCCACTCTCCCAAGGAGGTTTAATGATGGTTAAATCAGAACAGCGCCCGGCTCCTGTTATAGAGGATGGCCTTGTGTCTACAAAGATGCTGTCTCCTAGCTATCATGTGTGTCAATACTGCTGGGGTTTCAAAAACAGCTGTCTGCCTGGAAGAAGCCTGGTTTTGCTCTGTGCAGTTTGTTTCTTAGACATACACAATCTGTCTACCACCAGCCAATGTAAACAGCAGAAAATGGTCTGAGGGGCTGGAGGTGTAGCTTGGATGGCAGAGTAACTTAGTCTTAGTTAGGGTTTTTGTTGCTGCAAAGACACACTGTGGACAAGGCAACTCTTATAGTGGAAAAAGATTAATGGGGATTGGCTTGCAGTTTCAGAGGTTCAGTCCATTATCGTCTTGGCAGGCAGACATGGTGCTGGAGAAGGAACTACAGGTTCAACATCTGTATCCACAGGCAGCAGGAAGAGACAGTCACACCAGGCCAGGCTTAAGCATTCTGAGTCGTCAAAGCCATCCCCTAATGACCCACCTCCTCCAACAAAGCCACATTTCCTAATAGTGCCACTCCCTATGGAACTATGTGGGATATTTTTTTTTATTTCTTTATTTATATGCGAATTTCTCCATTCCCAGTTTCCCCTCCAAAAAACAAAAAAACAAACAAAAACAAACCCCTGTTGCCTCCCCCCTCCCCATGCCTGCCACCCCGCCCTCTCCCACTTTCTGGCCCTGGCATTCCCCTACACTGGGGCACAGAACCTTCACAGGGCCGAGGTCCTCTCCTCCTACTGATGATCGATTTTGCAATCCTCTACCATACACATGCTGCCAGAACAATCAGACCCCTCTATGTGCAGAGTCCTTGGTTGGTGGTTGAGACCCTGGGAGCTCCGAGGGTACTAGTTAGTTCATGTTGTTGTTCATCCTAAGGGGCTACAAACCCCTCAGCTCCATTGGTCTTTTCTCTAATTCCTTCACTGGGGACCCTGCACTCAGTTCGATGGATGGCTGTGAGCCTCTACATCTGTGTTAGTCAGATACTGTCAGAGCCTCTCAGGAGATCGCTATATTTAGGCTGGCTTCCCCTTCCTTCAGTCTCTGCTCCATTCTTATTCGAACCACCAGACCTGGCATGCACTAAGCCCTGGAATCCATCCCCAACATCACGTAAACTGAGAGTGGTGGGACATGCTTATAATTCCAGTGCTAGGGAGATTTATCCTTGGATAGTCAACAAGTTTGAGGGCAGCCTATGCTTTTTGTGATCCTTTCTCAAAAAAAAAAAATAAACAAACAACAAAAAAAAAGGCTGATAGCTGAGGATCTATCTCAGGGGTAGAGCAATCTCAAGGACCTGAGTTTGGCAGGGGAGAGGAAGTCTTACAGCCCCCCCACACACACACACACACACACAAAAAAGATGGGGTTGAATGTTTTTGTTCCTCTATCCTAATCCACTCCAAACCCTGAGGACACAAACCCTCCTTATTTTGTCAAAACAGAAAGAAAATATGCCTTTCATGTTCCTCCAAATGACACTGGAGACACAGTCACCCCTGTGGAGTTCATCTGGAGCCCACTCAAGCTGTCAATAGAGTTTCTAGACAACTTCCTTCTGCAAGACCAGAATGCACTGGGCCTTCTTGATGCATGTGAGCCTATGTAGAGAAGCAAGCCACAAAGTATACCAGCCCTGAGTACAGCGGGTGAAACTTATCTCTCTCTCCATGTTGAATCATTTCAAAGTAGAAATTCAAGATGTTGTAGCTGCCTTTTATATAAAACAAAACCTTTTG
The DNA here is from genome assembly GCF_008632895.1 of Mastomys coucha. Lineage (NCBI taxonomy): Eukaryota > Metazoa > Chordata > Mammalia > Rodentia > Muridae > Mastomys > Mastomys coucha. The sequence continues at coordinate 68,033,752 of NW_022196906.1, read as the reverse complement.
CTAATACTTTTCCTTCTAAAAGAGGGTAAAATGATTGCTTCTATTAAATCTTTTTAAAAAGAGTCTGTTAATACAGCTAACAACTTAGAGAAACAACTGCGTGAGCTTAGATAATTGCACTCCGCGGCTTATGATATTCAAAGAGCTTTCCCATCCATTATCGAATTTATTCCTCAACACAGCTAAACAGTTCCTACCTAGACAAGATGGCTGAGTGAAACCCACAGGCAGCCTCAGGCACTGACTGAGTGACCCGCAGCTGGATGGGAGCTTCTCAAAATACACTAGGAAGCCCCAGAAGCCTCTACCCACAAGGTCCCAGAACCCAGTTCCCGTCTCAGAGGAGGAAGCGAGCTCTGTACTAACTCAGTGCTGACTTAAGAGCTGAAGGGTTTTGGTCCGCTTATCCGTACTAAATCTTCAGACTACTAACAGGGGCTAGATATCCTTCCTCACGGAAGATTGATGGAAATGTCCAAACACCCATAGCATAAAGAACAGATCTCCAAACTTCCCTCCAAAATGAAAAAGTACAAAAATTGCTTACATATAAGAAGGTATGTCAATCAGCCTGTCATGGGAGACATGGCCAGTCAAAATCAGAGAAAACACTCCAGCTTTGAAAAAGGGAAACTGTAAACAATCCAGAGGCTGCCGTCCCCCAATCCCCATGTCCCCAGCCCCAGAGTTCATTTATCATGGACAGGTGCACTTCCCAAAGAAAACCCTCTTCTGCCAAATTGACAATCTTTATGAAAGTTTTTCTACAGTGGCATTTTAAGGTCTGGGGATTTATTAATAAGTCATTTCTCTTTCAAAAAACTCACAAGAACACTCCAGATTTGGGGAAATACTTGAGTTTAAAAACTGCATGTGATCGAGAGATGGTCCATTGGTTAAGGGCACCCGCTGCTCTTCTGGAGGACCTGGCTTTCATTCCCAGAACCTACATGCTAGCTCATAACCTGTAAGTCCAGTTCAGGGTTCTAACTCCCTCTTCTGGTGAATGGGAAGCAAGATTCTTTGATTACAGATATTTTCTGACTTAGAAAAACTAGAGAAGGAAAACCTGAGACTTTCACAGACTAAGGAATGATAGAGTGGTTTGAGAGAAATTTCTAGAAGCCCTATCAGATTATAAATAGCATGGTGGTCTAGGAGAACTTTCTAGAACTTTCCAAGCAGGACTTTGCAGGGGCTGAAGCCCTGCATGAGCCGAAGAGTTAAAACCTCTGAGCAACTCCTGGGGTCCTCTGTACTTCTGCATTATTCTTGGGAGAGAGGCTCAGAATGATGACCCACCCCAGCCCCGCCCATGATATTAATTGTGGAATAACTCAAAGAGCTTACAGCCAATTGCAGGTTCTCAACCTGCTCCCATCACCTGACTTTATTAACTGTGTGACTCATTTCACATGAGCTCTCGTACCTCATCCCTCTGTCACTGCCCTCTGGTCATTGCCAGCCTCACTCAATGCTCTTTCCACAGCTCTCAAAACCCTCCTCCATTACACAGCACCCATCACTTTCTACAAAACTACCCAGAGCTCCTCCATGGTTTCCCTGTACACCAACCAATCTTCCCTCACAAAGCTCATCTTCCATATTGCCAGAGACGTGGTCATGATACTTTTTCAGATTCATCCAGATGGAACTCACCCTCCTTAGAGAGAGTCCCATCTCACTCCAATGAGAGCCTCAGCCTGTTGCTCTCTGTTCTCAATGCCTTGGCAAAATCTGACATAAAACTCATTGC
>NW_022196906.1:68028441-68031986 GCF_008632895.1 Mastomys coucha | reverse complement strand
AAAAAAAAACAATAAATGTATGGTGGGCAGAGTGATTGTGTGAATTTTCTTCATCTTCTAATTCCTCATCTACAGCCTAGGCAGCAGCCAGCTTCACAAACACGATGTTGCAATCAGAGATTAAGTTGAAATGTCAAAGAACACTTATCATTCTTATTAGACTAATGGCCACCACTATTCTTAGGCCTGTCCATTCTCTCTGATTGCTGTCTCCATAGCACCTGCCCTGCCTGTTCCCATACTTGAAGTCGTCCCACCATCCTTCCACTCTGCTGCTATTGGCCACCTGACTGCCCCCTCCTATTGGAGAGAACTTCCCCAAGAAATTAATCAGCTCAGCTGTACATTTATGGTCTTGGGTGTCAACTGCTTGTCTGTGCCGCTCAGCACTGGTGTGACAGTTTGTATTAATTGTCAATATGACAGACTCTAGAATTGCCCCGGGCATGCCTGGGGGGAGATCATCCTGATTACATTGATTGATATGGAGAGACTCTCCTTCATGGATTGGGATGAGGGTGGTCGCAGGACAGACCATTTCATGGTCTGGGTTCTGGGCACAGTGAAGAGGAGAGAGGGACCTGAACACATGCACCCATCCCTCGCTATCTGCTTCCTTACCAACTAGCTGCCTCAAACTTCCTCCAAAATGAAGGAGTGTAGCATTGAACAGAAAGGATCCTTTTTCCTTATCAGATGCTTTTGTCATAATACTTTACCATAGCAACAGGAGAAGCTAAGACAACTGGTCTTTCACTGGCTCCCTTCTCATTTCAAACGGAAGTTCCTAATGTGTTCCCCAGCCTCCCTGCAATCCACCTCCAATGCCCACTTATTCTCAACTTATCACAACATCCATTTGGTAAAATACCCTGAAGTCCACTCTTAGGACCAAACATCATGTTGCTTTTATATCTATCTCACATAAGACCTCTTGGGCAGGACATGTAGCTTACTGTTAGAGTGTGTGCCCAACACATATAAAGCTCTGGTTCAATCTCCAGCACAATAGAAGACAAAAGAGTTTCTTTTAATTTGTTCCAATATTAACTCCTCAACTGATTGGGCAGACATCTTTTAGCTACTTCTTAGGCCTCAGTCCTCTGCTAGCAGACCATAAGAGGGATGATGTTAAATTGAATGCATAAACCTGGAAATTCTTTGTCAAACTCTGGTCTCCAGTCAAATGGGATGTTTGGGGTCAAAATGAGGATTCAAGGGCAAGTCAAATCAGCTAATGTAATTGTGAAGGCCTAATTAACTTAAGCAGAGGTCCCTTGGAGAATAAGGTTCAAGACTGGATGTTTTGCTCCCACCCCACAGGACTCAAAGACACTCTCTCTACTGCTATGTACAGTGTGGTCCTAATCCTGGGTCCCTCATGGCTCTGGGTCAGTAGCATGCCATAGCCAAAGATTCCTGACTTGTGCATAAAGGGAAGAGAGACCCAGTTCTCTTGAGGCCCTGTGAAGAAGTAATGTTTCCCAGATGCCACAATGAACATCAAATCGCATGCCCACCTCCAAGCCAATTGTTGACAAGAAGGATGAAAATACTTTTAGTTCACTTTAGAGCTAAGAACAAGTATCCAGTCATCATTACAAAAGAGTGGAAATGCTCTCAACAGTGATGGTCCCACGTTATACCCCACCCCCATCCCTGCCTCCCCCACCCCGCCCCCCACAGCATACACAGAGCACACTCTCCCCTAAGGGCTAGTTCCTGTAGCTAACCAGACAGATTTCCTCCAGTCTTCCCAGGCACCAGCCCCTCTCTACCTGAAGTTCACATTGCATAAAACCCTGAAGAGTGAACCAAAGCCATGGCTGCCATTATCCTTCAGAAGTTTTTTCCACTAAAGCACTTCCTCTGTTGGGTTTCAGACCTGGGACAAGCAGCTGAGTTGCCTATTTAACAAATTAAAACAGACCTGGCCTCTAGGTTCTCCCAAATCCCAACATCCCTCAGTTCCTACTGGTTATAAAGTAGGGCTGACTGGCATACCTAACTCTCTACCCTGATTACTCAGTCCCGCGTGTGCCAGACAACAGAGGGCTTCATTCCCATAGGAAGTCCTGTGTTCTCTAGGGATGTAACCTGAAAAAGATAACGAAGAATGCACTGTCCTCTGGCTTGCCTCCCAAGCAGCCATCTTTGATTTTTTTTTTCCTCTTTAACAACACTTTTATGCTGAGAACCTGTGAAAATGCCCGCTATCCCACCCTCTCTACTAATCCTTCTAAAGTGCACAAACATACCTACAGGTACACCACAACAACGGATCTGAGCTATAAAACCTGAAGGAGAAAAAAAAGCAGTGGCTATGGGGAAGCCAGTGTTAAAGAAATTGTAACTCTACTACAAAACACTTAGCTCCCACATATGAAAACTGGGGTAAGGGTCAACGTCACACTCAGCTGGGAAATTTTTTTAGTTTTTGCTTTCCACTGTTGAATGTGGTTTATTAGAGGGCCCCTGGCACATCAGACAGTAAATACAGCATCTGGAGAGATGCCTGGCTCAATCGCTGTTGCCCTCACCCCAGTCTTCATTATCCCTCATCCGAATGAGAGTGTAGCAGGGGGCAGAATTGAAACATAATTCAGAAGTGGTAGACTCCAGGTCTAGAGGTGCAGGGAACAGTAGGTCCCCGCTAACAACCTGCTAACCCATCTACCCCTGCCCAAACTAGATATGTAGAGAAAAAAAAAATAGCAACACCCAAGCTTGCACAACAACCTGAAGATATGGCAAGGTCATGTCCTGAAAATCTTTACACTACAAAACATGAAGAATGTAGAGGTAAATTACACACTGTCAGAAGCAGTTTTATCTGATTATTCAATGAGAAAAGAAGGGGAGACAACCTTTCCAGACAATGCCACCAGGTGAAGACCAAATATTTTACACACATGAAACTACTGGGGGCGGTTTCACGCTCAGACCACAGCAGCTAAACATATTCCTTAATATGTTGCTAACCTCAGACGCACCTCGGATGCACTCAGTGAAGTTTATTTTTAAATCCCGTTAGCAACTGAAATCCAAGCTCCATCTCATAGCCGTGTCTTTTCTCTCAGTGCTCCAGACAGACCTAATTCCAATTTCTCCACATACCCTTTGCAGCCCTGATAACCCCACAGTATCCATTTCTGTCCAAGCTGAGAAAGTACTTTCCACCCTGTTTATTAATCAAGATGAATCATTTATCCACCTGTATTAGTCAGGGTTCTCTAAAGTCACAGAATTTATGGTAGTCTCTATGTAGTAAAGGAATTTATTGATGACTTACAGTCTGTAGTCCAACTCCCAACAATCAACTCCCAACAATGGTCAGCAGCAGCTGTGAATGGAAGTCCAAGGGTCCAGCAGTTGCTCAGTCTCACAAGGCAAGCAGGCAAAGCAGAGCCAGCCTTCCTTCTTCCAATGTGCTTATATAGGTCTCCAGCAAAAGGTGTGGCCCAGATTAAAGATGTATGCCACCACACCTTTAATCCCAGATAACCTTGCTTGAACTTGTAGATCTTCCAGTCTTAATCTTCTAG
>NW_022196906.1:68021698-68027881 GCF_008632895.1 Mastomys coucha | reverse complement strand
ATGGGTCTGCGTCCTTTGTCATCCTGCTTGGATTAGGCTGTTGTAATTTCCCATTGACTTTAATCACAAGACATGGAAGTAATAAGAGATGCCCTAAGGGATCTCCTGCACTCCAGACATATTCCTGCTTACCTCCATTGTGAAGAGGCAAACCGATTTCTCCATGGAAACCCTGACTAATACACCACCCTTGCCCTCTCTGGCTCCTTTGTGACAAAGACTTTCCATAGGAGTCTGACTAGGAATCTAGAGAGCAAAAATAAAGACAAACTAGGATGTTATTAAAGTTACTAATGTATTGATTGTCTCAATGTGCATTTATTACATTCAGACCTTCTTCTCAATTCTGAGGGTGTCTTGGTGAAGTCTTGGCCACTGTCCTTTATGATGCAAATATGAGGAAATCAAGTACATACTCCATTCAAACAAAGTTCTGTGGGCTATCACAGAAGGAAGAGCCTCAAAGACCACTGGAATATGTGACAGACTGTGGCAGAGAGATGTCCAGGGGATTGGAGAAAATCACACATACAGACAGGAAGCACAACAGACACAAGGGAGCTAAAGCCAAGTTCTAGAGTTGACCTTCTTAGTAGCAGAAATGAGCATCTTGCTCGGTTACAATAGCAGAGTGGACATTATAGAAATGCTAGGAAGAAATTGTGAGAACAGAGCAAGAGAAGCATCCATTGGTGGCAGAGGAAACAGGCTCAGTGTCAGAAGGATCATCCTGACCCCTCTAAATCCAGGAGTAACTGGAGCTTCCAAGAGAAATGAAGAAACACTCAAAATGTAGTGTTGATGGGCAGTGGTGGCAGAACCCTTTAATCCCAGCGCTCAGGAGACAGAAGTAGGCAGATCTCTGAGTTCAAGGCTAGCCTGGTCTATAGAGTAAGTTCCAGGACAGCCAGGACTACATAGGAGAAACCCTGTCTGGAAACAAAACAAAACAATTAATAGCTATACTTCTTCCAAATATCATAAAAACTACAAATCCACAGACACGGGAGCTGAATAATCCTAGAGCATAAAACAGGAAACTGCTGAGGACCTTGCCAAGCCTGCAGGGCTGGGCTTTGCCTCAGGACCTACATGGTGAAAACACAGAACTGATTCCACAAGTTGTCCCGAGACCTCCGTGTATATAGTTGTCAGGCACTCAAGAATGCACACTCTCTCACTCTCTCTCTCTCTCTCTCTCTCTCTCTCTCTCTCTCTCTCTCTTTCTCTCTCTCTCTCTCAAATGCATGCACAAACACATGCACACTTTTAAATCAAACCTCCCAAATTAGGAAATCACAAAACTAGAACATGCTGTGAAAAAGTGGAGGATGTGTACTATATAAAGAGAAAACTGGGGTATGGGTACACTGGGCAGACATCTCAAAAACTATTCCAGCATGAAGACAATGAAACATTGTGGAGCCACTAAAAGTGACCACCAGACACATATAGCCATAAACACATCTGTGAACATGAAGAAGAGAGCATTTCCCAGATCAATGAGAGCAGGGATACTGTTCTTTCAACAGCATGTATGTGCTACAAGAAGTATTGAGGGAATCTCCAGGAAACACAAACTTTTATTAATAAACATGTAAGTGATCATCACATCACTGATATATTAACCACACTATCTCTTCTAAAATTTCTTTAGAAGTCAATTGGCTATGTAAAGCAAAAATTACTATAAAGCCAAGTCTGTAACAGATTTAAATTTTTGAATTTTAAAAAGGAGGGGGAAATGAAACTGTAGTCCCACAAGATACTTACTTATACATGAAATGATAGAATATTATTTTAATTTTTCCTCAGGCAAAGTGTGAAACTGTGAACATTCTAAACCCATGGCAAGAACTAAAAGATGCCAAAGAGATATAATTAATAACTCAGTAGAAGATAAAGTAGAAAAAAGCTCAGTTAGGCACATCTTAAATAATGCTCATAATTTAAAAATAACTCAAAAAAGAATTAAAAATAATTGTAAATAAATTCAAATGAAAAAATATCAAAACTCATGATATGTGGGTAAATTAATGTTTAAAACAAAATCAGTGGCTCCTGGTACTTTATTTTGAAAAATGAGATATAAGTTAATGATACAGAAAAACAAACGCAAACAAGATGAGAACGAATGTTAATAAAGTAGGGAAAAATAGAAATAAACTAACAAGACAAAGTTTCATTTTGGAAAAGACTGATCAAAATAGCAAATCTTTAAGCTTAATTCAAAGAAGGAAATGAGAACAAATCACCATTATTGAGAACTAAAGGAAACAAACTGCGTTTAAAACAAACAAACAAACAAACAAACAAACAAAAACAAAAACCTGTTAAGAGAATGCATGGGAAATTTATTTTTCTTTGAAAGATGCAAATTACTGAAGTCAAGACAAAGGGGGAGAATTAAATGACCCACTTAGTGTTCCTCTATGCCAAAAGCAATGCTTCCCCCTCTCTGGCTGAGATCTTCCTTTCTGTTTTGCTTCTTCTATAAAGAATGGTTTCCCTGCATGACAGATCTTCCAGGTGACTTAAATCATCCACAGACAGCACTCAGCACCACCCCACACATGAGAAGCTCTATGCAAGTGCTTTAAAATAAACCATTGTTTGGAAAAACAGTCTAATGAGAGAAGTCAACACTTCCCTCCTCGTTTTTCTTATTTATTTATTTGTTTGTTTGTTTATTCTCTCATATATTGCATCTCAACCACAGTTTTCCTTCCCTCCTGTCCTCTCAGTCCTCCTCCTCTACCCCCAACCTCCTCTTCTCCTGAAGACCCATTCCTCCCCCCTTCAGCAAAGGGCAGGCCTTCCAGAGACATCAACCAAACATGGCATAATAAATTACAATAAGCCTAGGAACATACCTTCATATCAAGGCTAGGTGAAGCAACCCAGTAGGAGGAAAAGGGTCCCAAAAGCAGGCAAGAGAGTCAGAGACAGCTCTCGCTCCCACTGAGGAGTCCCACAAGAACACCAAGCTACACACTATAACATATGTGCAGAAGACCTATGTCAGACCCATGCAGACTCCCTGGTCACTGCTTCAGTCTCTTGAAGGTCTGCTTAGTTGATTCTGTGGGCGCTATCCTTGTGGTATCCTTGACACCTGTGGCTCCTGACATCTTTCCTTTCCCTCTTCCACAGGATTCCTCAAGCTCCACCTAACGTTTGGCTATGGGTCTCTGTATCTGCTCCTATCAGTTGTAGGATAAAGCCTCTCTGGTGATGATTATGCTAGGTTCCAGTCTATGAGTATAACAGAGTATCATTAGGAATCATTTTGTTGACTTTTTTTTTTTTGGCCAGTTGTATTTGGTTCTATCCTAGGTCTCTGAGCTGTCCAACCTCTGTCTGGTTCCTGGCCCTCCAGGCAATGTCAGGCATGGGCTCTCTTCTCATGGTGTGAGTCTTAAGCTGGTCCAGTCATTCATTAGCCACTCCCACAAGTTCTGTGCCACCTTTATCACAGCACATCTTGAGGACAGGACAAATAGTAGGTCAAAGGCTTTGTGGCTGTATTGGTGTCCCAGTACCTCTACTGGAAGCCTTGCCTGGTCACAGAAGATGGCTGGTTCCATCTCCATAGTCCCCATTTCAGAAGAGAATACAGGTCTGGATTATCTCACTCAGGATGATTTTTTTTTTCTAGAGGTCTTTACTACAGTCACTCTTGTAGGTACCCATTGCTCTAAGTTTCTACCTTACCCCCAAAATGCTCCCCAATTCCAGTCATCTTCCAGTACTCTCTCCCTCCATCCCTCCTGATCCCACCCATTCCCATCCCCACCTGCCCCAATCCACCCACAAAATCTATTCTATTTCCGCTTCCCAGGGAGATCCACGCATCCTGCCTTCAGCCTACCTTGTTACTCAGCCTTGCTGGGTCTGCGGACTGTAGCATGATTATCCTTTACTTTACAACTAATATCCACTTACAAATAAGAACATACCGTGTTTGTCTTCCAGGTCTGGATTATCTCACTCAGGATGATTTTTTTTCTAGTTTCATCCATTTGCCTACAAATTTCATGATATCATTTTTTTTAAACAACTGAGTAATAGTCCATTGTGTAGATGTACCACATTTTGTTTATCCATTCTTCAGTCAAGGGACCTGTAGGTTGTCTCCAGTTTCTGGTTATTACAAATAAAGCTGCTACAAGCATAGTTGAGTGTCTTTCTGCTGGGTAGGCTCTGAGCTCCAGATCCTTTCTAAGCCTTTAGACTGGCACTCAACCAGATCAAAACACACTTTAAGATCTCTATTTTGCGCATCTTAAAATTCAGTCAGTCCTTGAAATACTGGGTCATGCTTAGAGCTTTTCGTTTATATGGTGGCACAACCTCAGAGCAGGAAACAGAAGGGGACTGTGACCCTGGTTCATACCTACTCAAATCTCATGCTAAAAGAAATGAGTTACAGAAACTAACATGAACTATTTTGAGACCTGCTCTAAGGGACATCAGAGGTTCAGGCTAATTTTGGACCCAAATAGTATACAGCCTGTTGTAGCTATTTAAGAGCCCTGTATAGCACTTCTTCCCTAGATACCTCATGCAAAGGTTCGGCACAACCTCCCTCTCTTCTGAAATGGAACTCTTAGAAACCCGCACTAAAGACCCTGTTTTTATGAGTCCCTGGCTTCGCTTCCTTGGGCACTCATGATATGCTTACCAGATTCAAAGCTACATGGCCACATGGTCATGTTGTTAAATTGTGCACACCTAGTTTAAGTAACCCTAGCATGTCTTCCAGTGACCCCCATGGGACTACATGGAAGAATGTTCTGATAGCTGTCTGTGCGAGGCAGTGGGTATTTAACTTGAGCCCTTGGTGATGGTAGCACTATGATGGTAGACATCTTCCCTTCCATGAAGCAAGCTTTAGTCTTTATATTTGGGAGTGGACCACAGACCCGACACCTGCTGAGCAAGGACTCTATCTGTGAGCTATATCACCAGCCCACAAAGTAAGCTCTCAAACAAGAAGACATCTGTATTATTTTAAGTGCAAGAAAGAATAGGTGTATAACTCCTGTTCCACCAGACAAAATCCAGCCCTTGGCATAGCTCCAGTATGTAAAAAGAAACATGTTTTGCAATTTTAAACTGAATAACATACTTGGGAAAATATGAAGGAAAAAAAATTCCTAAACCTGAGATCATTGCCAAGATTATATAAATCACACTGTCTAAATCAAACACAGTAAGCATTGCTTTTAGGTGTACTGGAAACATTGGATGGTTGCTACAGAAATATCACATGAATGGATACCCACTCTGGGCCAGATGTTCCCTCAAGCTTTCTGTGGGAAAAGACAAGACCAATCCTGTGTAGAATTAACATACTCTGATTCTTTTAAAGCTGCAATGAGACAAGCCATTAACCCAACATCAGGCTCAACTGCCCCTCTAGTTTAATCAGAAGTTTGGGAGAACCTGGGGACAAGTACCAGCTGGACAAGTCTGAAGTTCTGGCTGAAGATTGTCCCTCAAGTCTCATCTACAAGCATTAGTAATTGTGTGTATTTATAATTTAAAGTCATGAACTGCAAACAAAGGGTGGCTCTAGAAATCCCATGAAGACACATCTTAGGGCTTGAGAATTCCTAACAGAGGCCCGTGAAAGACATAGAGCATTTTGAACAAAAGAGGAAGGACAACTAAGAGCAAGTAAATGGGCAGAACCACTTTTTAAGGTTTTTATGACCTAAACTGTATGAATAGATGAGGTATGTGCACATGAGTATGGATGTACCACTGAGTCTAGAAGAGGGTGTCAGATCCCCTGGAGCTGAAGTTCTAGGCAGTTGTAAGCAGCCTAATTGAACTGAACTCAGGTGCCTAATGTGACTGCCAGGAACTGAACTCAGGTCTTCCGGAAGAGAAGTACATACTCTTAACTGCTGTGCAATCTCTCTAACCCCATGAATGGTAATTTTCTTAAAAAAAAATAAAGAAACCTGCTTTGCCATAGACATAGCCATTTTTAAGAGTAGAGATTTTCTTATTGTAATATAAGCCAGGTTCATCTAGCTTGATTGTTTCATTCACATTCCTGAGTCTTTCTTTGGGACTGGACACTTTGGGGCACATATGCACACAATTCTGTGGTAGCCCTGCTGTCTTCACAGAAGAATTCCAACTGACACCAGATACTGCATCTCGACTCGA
>NW_022196906.1:68009281-68017081 GCF_008632895.1 Mastomys coucha | reverse complement strand
ACTTCGAGTTCCCCGTTCGTGGAGCTCCCACGGGATGAAGTGAAGCTGTGGGCCGGCTTCCTTCACAATTCTAATGTAGGCCCCTGAAGGCCCATCCTTTGAGAAACACCCCTTTCTATGCATTTTCCCATATGAGTCAGTTCATCCTTTACCAGAGTAGTTCTTCCAACCTCTTCTCCACCACACCATTCAAGTTACTGCAGTAAGTTCTGTCTTGCTGTCTTATTTTGGCCAGAAAATGTCACAAGTCTTTTTATTGAAGTAGAATAACACTTGACCATGGGGAATGGAAACAATTAAGCTGAGGACTCAAATAGATCCGATGATTGCCTTAAGATAGCTACCCTACAAAATATGTGATGTAGACTCCAGAGGACTCTTAATCTAGCAATATGGCTACTCTGGCAAAGACCTAGGTCTTTTTGATCCACCCGGAATGCAGACACACTTTTAATCCCTCTGGCTAGAATACAGACACACTCCCTTAATACAAAATTAGTTGATAGAAGGAAGCAGCCGTGTTTGAAAGTAACATCTAATTGAGGGACAGACAAAGTGATAAATCAGAGAAAGATTTGACAGAATGAGTCAGAGCTGGGCTACACCCAACTCTCAGGAGAACAGCACAGGAAACAAAAGCTATTCAAGAGCAGAGCAGCAGGGAGAGGGAGAGAGAAATAGTCAATTGGGAAACAGTACAGTGAGTTCAGTGCAGTAGAGTTTATTCATTCAGGAATTCATGTAGTTCAGTGCAAGTCAGCAGAGGCAGAAAACAAGAAGGAGCCAGAAGATTAGAACAAATTACCAGAGTTAGTTTAAGGCCAAGCAGAGCAATTCAGTGAGAAGCTGAGAGAAGCAAGATTGAATCAGTCAGCTTGGAGAGGAGTTTGAGCCAGAAGAGTTGAGTTGAACCAGCCAGCCAGATTTCAGAAAGAGCTAGAAAGGGTGAGCTTATTCAGCAGTAAGTCTCCAAGACAAAAAATTACATCTGGTAAATAAAAGTTAATTTTACATAGACAAACTGTCAACACTGCTGTGGTAGTTAGAAGTTGGCCACTGAATCTCACATAAAGCTAAATTGTGCTGTGTGCTTAGGACTTCAAGCTCCTTTGCTTGATATTCAGAATGCTACCTGATAGGCTAAATGATGGTCACCGCCTAATGAAATATCTTCCATCCCTGCCTCTCTTCATACTCTGGGATAGCTGCCCAGCAGTCCTCTACTTTTCTAACATGTGTAGAACCTTCATTATAGGAATTAGTCTCCCTCTCAATCAACAGCCCTGCTTTTGGCCTGCCCAGTTTTCACATAATCCCCCTGATGCTCAAGGCCGCTTCCCACCAACTAGCCAATTATGCCACAAGGCCTACCCCACATTTCCTGATTCACTCTTCTAGCCACTTGACAAACTCTCTACCCTGACATTTCTGCCATCACTACCTAAGCAGACCTATATCAGACACAGCTTGGTAATCACCTGCAGCACAGAGCTCATTGGGTCAACCTTCCATGAAGACAGAAAAAACAAATCTATTAAATAATGTTAAATAGAGAGTGGTAAGAATAGTGAAGGAATGCAGGGATGCCTGTGACATGGACTGAAAAGTCCCATTCTTCCCAACCTTATCTGGGGAGCAGAGACACTGGGGTAAGCTAGACTAAGCAGTTTTGAAAGAGAAGATGAAAATGTCTGATGAGTTCTTACTTTCTCATTAATTACTTCACTAGCCTTAATAAAAATCAGCACTGAAACAGAATGCTTTGAACCAAAAAGAACACTGTTATCTAAAGAAACTCTACTGGGTTCCCGACTGCCTGATGGTCCTGTGGCTCTAATTAAATCAGCTTAATGGGGAAGAGTATGTCACTGGAGGTCATCTGGTTATAATTCTGAGATTTTTCCTAAGTGCCTTTTGTTATCTCCCCCTCACACCCTCATGTTCTAGCGTGTTTTTCTGGCCAAACATGCTGACCTTACAGAGGATTAACTTTGGGATTTCCGAATACTGAAAATAGCTCCTCAGATATTAGATCACTGTCTTTGGAGACCACAGGGACTCTTCTTCCTACTGTTGCTATAATCTGTCCCCTTCCCTCTATTCAAAGTTTTATCTTAACAGCCATAACTAGAAAAAAAAATAACCCTGTCTTAATCACATGGATGGAAAGAAAGGAGCTGAGACCGACCCCACCAGCTGTTTAAACTGCTGTCAAAAGTCAGTCAAAAGCAAGAGGTTTGAAGGGGGGCTTTGTTTCCTCAAAGAGTTCTTCATGCCCTTGAAAGCATGCATACCCCTCATGACACCCCATCCCCTGCCAGTCTACACACAAGTATAAGATACAGATTGCATGGGGTCTAAAGAGACAGATCTTTGCAAAACCATTTTTTCCAAAACCTAACTATATGGGACAATGAATTCACAGAAAGCCCCAGTTATCCTAAAGTAGGAACTATTCTGTCTCCCAGCACCACAGGTTTTGGATGTTGCCTTTTCTGTTTCCTGTCAAGTGTCATCATGTGCGCACATGACTCTCAAGGTTGCTGTTATTCTACAACACTAACTGTGCGGGTGAAATGCCCTGATGATCCATCAGAATCCTTTTTGCAGAAGACAAATGGGCATTTACATTCACTTAGGAGCAAAGGAGACCACAGTGGTGCTCAGAATACAACCTAAGAACACGGGTTGGTGTTGGTTCTACATAGAACACTAGGGCTCGCTTCCCTCTCCCCACTTCCCTCCTCTGTCTTTCTCCTTGGCTCTTGTCTGTATATGTGGATTCTCCCCTCAGACAATGGTCGCAGATAGCTGTGAGGTCACACACTGAGGGTTAACAGCCTAACTGGAGAGCATGCTTCCTGTTGAGCATGAGGTTAGCAGGGAGGCGGCAAATGTCCAAGGAAGAGGGAAGAGGGGAAGCACTGACAGGCTTAGTGTGATTTCAAGCATGGACATGGGCAGTGAAAGCCAGTTTGGGGAAGGAAACAGAGTGCTGCTGACAGATGTGGATGGGGAGGAGGAGGAGCAGGAGGAAGAGGAGAAGGAACATTACCTCAGATACAGCCTTGTGTTGAAAAAATCAACCGAGATTAACTGAATGGTTAACACTCTTTCCAAAGCAGCACACACAGAATGGAAGTTTTCAATGTGAAGAGCGGAAAATACCATCATCTCCCTTCCTTAATGAATCTACCAATCACTGAACACTTAAAATTATTTTTGTGGCTCTTCCTCAAAGCCTAAGTCCAGTTAATTAATGAACTCTGAAGATTTTATATGTGCACACATGAGAGAGAGAAAGAGAGAGAGAAATAATTAAAGAAAAAGAAGCTATGAATTTGGGATGGAATGGGAGCACAGGAGAGGAGGGGGAGGGGGCAGGAGCAGCATAGATGTAGGACTCATGTGTGAAATTCTCAAAAAATAATTTTTAAAAGAGATTGTGCCTTTCTTCATATTTCGTATCAGGAATTGCTGCTCTAAAGTGGATTTGTTGCCTGCAATTATCTGATCTCAAGCTTTTTCTGTAAAAGCACTTGTCGGAGATTGATCCACACTCTTTTCTCAGCTAGGATGTGAGCAAAGGGGAAAATCAATTCCTAGCATCTGTCCTACCTGTGAAGCCCCTGCTTTTAAGAAACCCTTAGGGAAATCAGAGTCCAGTCTCTAAAACCTGCTTGGAGAACTGAGGGAACCTGCACAATTCGTGTGTTAAGTAAGGAGTAAGTGCCTTAGCCAGAGACCCCGGTGCATGCCTGTAATCCCTGTGGGAAAGGCAGGGCTTGAGATAGGAGAAGCATGAGTTCAAGCCCAACCTGAACTATACTGCAAGACCTAGCTGAGAATGTAACTTCGTGGGAAAACACTGCACCTACCACATCTGAGGCCTTAGGATCAGCAGTGCCCAGTAAGCAAAGAGAAAGAGCCTTTATAGACCTTTGTTTAAATGGCCAAATTTAGCCTGTACATCTTAGACAGTGTTCTTTAAATGAATGTTATTTTATTTGATTGTGTGTGCTGTCTTTTTTATCCTAAAATGACTGCAGAACAAACACTCATAAAGGCATAAACTTGAGCTGAGAGTGACAGACCAGAGACATGAGATACCTCAGACCAAAGGTACTCGATGTTCACCATGAAGACTCTGAAAGAGTTTTGTGGGGAGTTCACAAGAGTCTAGATGAACCTGGGATGTCTGTTTTGTATGGATGAAAACATCTTTGTTCTTAGTTGTGAAATTCCCAAACCATGAACCCTGTTTCCTACATCTATAAAAATAAAAACATCTAGGCTAAGCAATTCCTGGGACCCTCAAATCAAATGCCCTTGGGCTTATCATTCTAGCCTCCTGTATGTCAGGTCTTCAAAAAATAAATAAATAAAATAAAATAAATTAATTCAATTACTGCTAAATATCGAAGATAGAAAGATCCTTGTCAAAATCATGACATCACGTCTTTGTTTCTGATTTCATTAGAAAACATATTTGAAGTATTTTTTAAAGTAGTATCGACTCATTTCATCTTTTTATAACAAAGATTTAGACCAGTGGTTCTCAACCTTCCTAATGCTGTGACCTTTTAATACAGTTCCTAATGTTGTGGTGATCCCCAACCATAAAATTATGCCTTTGCTACTTCATAACTGCAATGTTGCTACTGTTATAAACCATAATGTAAATGTCTGATGCAGGACAACTGATAGAGGACCCTGATGAAAGGGTCATTCAACCCCAAAAAGGTCACAACCCACAGGTTAAAAACAGCTGAACTATACTGATGACTTGGTGATCCAGGAGGCAGGGGGATGACAGGGCGTGGATGAAGGGGAGATGAAAGATGTCTCTGTCTTCTCAGAGAAATAATGAGTTTTGAAAGGCACCATGTGGGTCCTGAGAATAGAACCCAGGTCTTCAGGAAGAACAGCAAGGGCTCTAATCTGCTGAGCCATCACCCCAGGCCCCGAAATAATGAGTTTTAAGTTCTACAAATTTATCAAGCACTCAGCAATCTCTTAGAAGGTCATTTGGTTAGTTACCAACTTAAGTTCCATCTGTAGGGACACACAAAGTTCCAAAGGAAACAGATAAGCTTTTGTACCTCAGAAAACAGTTTAAACAGGTTAACCCTAATTTTCTTCTATTAAAAAAAAAACCAAATAGCTCTATGTGTGTAAAGTTTACATCATAAGATAAATTTCCCAGAAAATGTCCTTTGTGACCATAACTTGTCAAAACAGTGCCTACTAAAAAAATAAAAATAAAATAAAAAAATAAAAAAGTCTGACAAAATAAGATTCTATAGAATCTGCCAAACAAGGAATCAAGACTCCCATGGGTTTCTGCTAACAACCCTCTAGTAATACTGTGTCAGGCTCCATGCTTACCTCAGCATTTACACAGACTAAATATAATACAGGTGACACCAATTACCAACCACTTGAATGCCTAGAAAATCAAGCAACAGAATTTCACTGGCAAATGCAGAACCAAAGAGTATGTCATAGGTGGATAACCCAATTTGCATGCCTAGACCCCAAATGAAGCAGGTGCAAGGACTGCAAGGACTCCACCATACATGTGGCACTGTTGTCAGACCCTCTTCACCCTGATGCCTATGTTCCTCCATGTGGCTTCCTCACCTCCTCTGCCTTCCTGAAGGCTTGGCACATCTCAAGGATCCAGATGTGGATTCCTGGGAGTCACGGTGAATATAAGAGCAGCTGTCAGTGGGAGTCTGCCTGCATTGGAAGATAATCAAGGATCCAAGGGACAGCCTGGTGAGAGGTGTCATCTCCAGGGCAGGCAGAGTATCTTCACCCCTTAGTGGACACCCTCCAGGGCCTCCAAGCTCTAGGACAGGCTACTCAGGAGAATGTATAAGAGCAAGTTTCCCGGACCCATTTCCTTCCAAAACCCAGAGCACCTCAGAGAGATCATTTTATCCCTCGATTTTAAGGTTTTCCAATAGCAATGATCCTCAGTCAGCCCATATGACAATAATAATAGAAAAATGTAATTTCTACATTGTGTTACTGAGCACATAATTTAGCCCAGTATCCCAAAAGTACAAGACACATGTATACATATTTGCAAAGTAATCCCACCTTTAAAAACTAATCTTCGACAGGCCCCAGAAGTCGAAGCGGAGCTGAAGGGCGGCAGGGACAGGACAAGCTCTAGTCAGAGACACCAAGAACATCTAACACCAAAAATCAAGTGATGGCTAAAGGCAAATGCAAGAATCCTACCAACAGAAACCAAGACTACTTGGCTTCATCAGAACCTAGTACTCCCACTACAGCAAGTCCTGGATATCCCAAAACACCAGGAAAGCAAGAATTAGATCTAAAATCATATCTCACAATGCTGATAGAGGAACTTAAGAAGGACATAAATAACTCCCTTAAAGAAATAGAGGAGAACATAGGTAAAGAGGTACAAGCCCTTAAAAAGGAAACAAAAAATCCCATAAAGAATTACAGGAGATCACAAGTAAACAAGTAGAAGTACTTAAAGAGCAGACTCAAAAATCCCCTAAGTAATTGCAGGAAAACACGAACAAACAGGTGAAGGAATTGAGTAAAACCATCCAGGACCTAAAAAATGGAAGTAGAAACAATAAAGAAATCACAAAAAGAGACAACTCTGGAGTTAGAAATCTTAGGAAAGAAGTCAGGAAACATAGATGCAAGCATCACCAACAGAATACAAGAGATAGAAGAGAGAATCTCAGGGGCAGAAGATAACATAGACAACATTGACAGAACAGTCAAAGAAAATGCAAAAAGCAAAAAGACCCTAGCCCAAAACATACAGGAAATCCAGGACCCAATGAGAAGACCAAACCTAAGGATAATACGTATAGAAGAGAGTAAAGACCTCCAACTTAAAGGGCCAGTAAATACCTTCAACAAAATTATAAAAGAAAACATCCCTAACATAAAGAAAGAGATGCCCATGAACATACAAGAAGCCTATAGAACTCCAAATAGGTGGGACCAGAAAAGAAATTCTTCCCGCCACATAATAGTCAAAACACCAAATGCACAAAACAAAGAAAGAATACTACAGGCAGTAAGGGGAAAAGGTCAAGTAACATATAAAGGCAGGCCTATCAGAATTACACCAGACTTCTCACCAGATACTATGAAAGCTAGAGGCCTGGGCAGATGTCATACAGACCCTAAGAGAGCACAAATGCCAGCCCAGACTACTACCCAGCAAAACTCTCAATCACCATAGATGGAGAAACCAAAGTATTCCATGACAAAACCAAATTCACACAATATATTTCCACAAATCCAGCCCTTCAAAGAGTAATAAATGGAAAACTCGAACACAAGGAGAAAGCAAAAATGTAATCTTCCAACAAAACTAAAAGAAGATAGACACATGAACAGAATGCCAGCTCTAACTACAAAAATAACAGGAAGCAACAATTACTTTTACTTAATATCTATTAATATCAATGGATTCAGTTCTCCAATAAAAAGACATAGACTATCAGATTGGGTACATAAACAGGACCCAGCATTTTGCTGCATACAGGAAACCCACCTCAGTGACAAAGACAGACACTACTTCAGAATAAAGGGCTGGAAAACAATTCTCCAAGTCTATGGTCCCAAGAAAAAAGCTGGAGTAGCCATTCTAATATTGAATAAAATTGACGTTCACCCTAAAGTGATCAAAAAAGATAAGGAGGGACATTTCATATTCATCAAAGGGATGATCTACCAAGATGAACTCTCAGTTCTGAACCTCTATGCTCCAAATGCAAGGGCACCTACATTCAT
>NW_022196906.1:67990188-68008278 GCF_008632895.1 Mastomys coucha | reverse complement strand
GTACCTGACTAATACAGATGTAGAGGCTCACAGCCATCCCTTGAACTGAGTACAGGGTCCCCAATGAAAGAGTTAGAAGAAAGGACCTATGGAGCTGAGGGGTTTGCAGTCCCTTAGGACGAACAATATGAACTAACTAGCACCCTCAGAGCTCACAGGATCTCAACCACCAACCAAGGACTGCACATGGTGGATCTGATTGTTCTGGCAGCTCGTGAATAGTAGAGGATTGCAAATTTGATCATCAATAGGAAGAGAGGACCTCGGCCCTGTGAAGGTTTTGTGCCCTAGTGTAGGGGAATGCCAGGGCCAAGAAGTGGGAAATGGTGGAGTGGCAGGCATGGGGGGGCAACAGGGGTTTGTTCTTGTTGTTTTGTTTGTTTGTTTGTTTGTAAAAAAAAAGAAAAAATTAATCTTCAGGCCTAAAACAAAAATTTGATTAAAGCCCTGTGTAAAGGAGGATTAGCCTGATTATTATTTATGAGACCACCTACCTGGAAGAATTTCAATGGAGAAATAAGTCAATTATACCAAGTCAATAATATTAAAGAGTATTAAGCACGAACAATAGTTAGAATCACAGGAAAATATTCATAGTTCAACTGAAAATTTTCAGCAAATAGAAAGAACTCTGAATAGAAAGAACTCTGTTCTTTCTCAAATGTGTGATATACACATGCACAAGGTAAAGAGTAGAACAGATGGGAAATATTGTCTGTGGCTTCCTTTTCATAATGGGATTAGTGATTTAGTACTCTTATGGTTTTGTTCAGTCCTATCCTGCATGGCTTAAATGTGTATATTAGTCCCTGTTTGTCACCATGAAAAAGATATCTGAGATAAATAACTTCAAGGAGCAAATGCTAGTTTAGGATCATGGTGTCAAAAGACTCAGTCATGGTCATCTAGCCCCAACACAGTGAGCTATGGTGGGGCAGCACTTCGTAGTAGGAGGTCTGTGGTGGAAGAGGCTATCTGCTTCATGGTGGCCAGAAGAAGAGAGCCTGGAAGAGGCTGGGGACAGAAAATAACCTTCAAAGTCACATCTACAACAACCAACTTTCTCCAGGATGATCTCATTGTCTACACCTCCCAGTTGTCAGTTTATGAATCTCTCAGTGGACCGATATATTGATTAGACCATAGCCCTTATGACCCAGTCACCTCTCAATGACTGGCTCCACCCACGATCTGAGGACCAAGCCTTCAATACATGAGCCTTTGGGGGAATATTTCCTATCCAAACCATAATGAGTAAGAGCTGGTACTTGGGTGTGTGTGTGTGTGTGTGTGTGTGTGTGTGTGTGTGTGTGTGTGTGTGTAATTAAGTATATGTTGAATTTTAAAATAACTTAAAAATGAATCATGAACATGACTGGATGCTAAAAGTTAAGAGTCCAAAGATTACGCTTTCTCTGCTAATTTTGAGCATTGAAAACATGGAATGGGGTGTTGCCCTGAATAGAGGGGCCACCAGAGGGTGGAGCAAAGAGAAGACAGTTCTTCAGTCCTCAGCAAGCATGCATCCAGACTCACCACTTTACCACCACTTCCTACCAGAGCTCTACCACGGCCTCTGTGCATCAACTGTGCAGCCTCAGCACCTGAGGTCCCACAGAATCCATGAATCTTGGTGAGTGGTGTAGCTAGAGTATCAGCCATTGCTGCGGGTTGTCCCACAAATGTTAAAACAGTAAGATACACAGACCTGCCATTCACAGGGTGCAGAGTGCAGGGAACAGACTCCTCTAGCTCAAGATGCCTCTGCTGGGAACCAGAAATGGGTTTTCCATTTGCCATCAAGAACTACCAACTACATCTGTACTCTTGACCAAGTCCTAAACACAAAGAGAAGTGTCAAGAAGCTAAGGCAACCTTAAAGGGTTCAAGTTCATGTGAAACAATGATGCCCAGGCTGGATGAAAAAGATTCATGCCATGTCTGGGTTTGTTGAGGCAGGACCACATGTAACCTAGGCTGGCTTGGAACTTGTTGTGTAGTCAAAGATGACTTTGAACTTCTGATCCTCTTATTGCTACCTTCTTTTTATTACTATTACTTGTTCTTTATTTTATGTTTATTGATGTTTTGCCTGCACATACGTCTTTGTGAGGATGTTGGATCTCCTGGAACAGGAATCACAGACAGTTGTGAGCTGCCATTTGGGTTCTGGGAGTTGAACCCAGGTCCTCTGGAAGAGCAGCCAGTGCTTTTAACTGCTGACTCATCTTTCCAGCCCCTTCCTCTACTTCTTATGTCAGGATTACAGGAATGTGCAACCATCAGGTTTTATGCAATGCTGGAATCAAACCCAAGGCTCTGTACACACTAGAGAAGCACGCTATCAACTGAGCTCCATCCTTAGTCCCAGCTTTCTATACTTTTCGTGGGTATAAACCACTCCACATAGTAGAAAACATAAAAGGGACAGATGAGCCGAGCCACGGACTTATTACTACTTTACTTTCCTGTTTCAGTGCCCTCCAAAGTTTTTCCTGGCAGGTGTTTCAAATGCAAACCTTCTAAAGTCCCAACAGAGGAGGCACAGACACCAATAAGGAGAAAAGCAATGCATTTAAAAGCAGATCTTCCCATGCAGGGGCTGGATCTAGGACCCCCTACACATTTTTAGTAGATGTGCAGCTTGGTCTTCATGTGAGTCTCTTAACAGTGAAGTGGGAGCTGTCTCTGTTCCCTACAATGGTATCCCCTTCTCTTACATGGACTGCCTGCTAGGACCTCAGTAGAAAAGAATGTGCCTAGTCCTGCTGAGACTAGATGTCCCAGAGTGAGGTGGTACCCAAGGAGGAGAAGGGGACAATGGTGGGAAGGATTTGTAAGGGTGCAACTGGGAGTGGGGCTGTGATTGGGATGTAAAGTGAATAAAAAAATAAATCATTGAAAAAGAAAAATAAAAGGAGAGCTCACAAAGTCTTGAAGGTGTCCAGCTCTTTTTTATTTGTATTTGTGCATCTGTGTGTATGTATATGAACATGTGTGCTGATGCTGTAAAACCCAGAAGACCAGCATCCGACCCGTGGAGCTGGAATTACATGCCTCCTTGGCATGGGTGCGGGGAGCCAAACAGAAACACATTTAAAACCTGAACCATCTCTTCACCCCAAGAAGAGTCGGGCGCCCATTCTCCATTCTCCAACACCCGCTTCTACCAACATGCGGCAAGCCTTTTCCCTGAGCTACAGTTTTTTCTTTCTCCCTAGATGACTATTTCCTCAGCATGGATAAGTTGAGCTAGTTGATGTTAACACTTCAGTGTGCTCCAAGCTTGTACATGGGGCTGGGTTTCTTAAAAAGTGTTGCCAGCAATGTGGAGACGGCAGCTGTGGGCCCCAGAGGACTCTTGATAGAAGCATAAAATAGGAGCAACTATTTTAGGACTGTAGACATCTGCCCACACCAAAGTTCTAACTAAGTGCTGAATGAACTTTTGAATGTGCACTTGAAGGGAAGGAAGACATTTCATAAGTCAACTGCCACATCCTCTGCAGGTTCTGGGGGTCCCAGAGAGACTGCATATGTGAGATAATCTCCTACTTGGCTGTAGCAGAAACCCCAAACGCACAGCTCCTGGGGTGTTGATTTCCAGTTAAGTGCTGGTGTTGAGGAATGATGGTCAACAGGGATAGAGTGTTGACCTTTTGTCATCAATCAAAGCTCCAAATCCTGATTAAACTGAACAAGGTCGTGAGAGAGAGAAGCCTATTAGCTAAGAAATCTTTTAGCATGAAGCTTTTGTTCTGATGTATTTTCAGAGCTTCTAGGCAATAAATTTCAGGCAATATCTTTATTGTCACCTTCTGGAACCATCGCAGCTTCAGGCTCAGAGTGGTTTAAGGATCCCTTATCCCACGCTAGGGATGTAGGGTGCCTGCCCAGGATGCACAAAGCCCTGGGTTCCTCTCCCCCCACTGAATAAGCTGAGGTGACTGCACACACCCATAATCCCAGCATTCAGCTAGTAGAGAAGAGGATCAGAAGTTCAAGGTCATCCTCTTCAGCTACATGGCAAGTGTGGGGCTAGCCTGAGCTACATGAGGATATGTCTCAAAGGAAAAGGAATCCTTAATTTCTATATAACAAATAGCATCTTTGTACCTCTGAAATCTCAGAAAGCTGATAGGACATAGGAGACAAGGGAGGCTGGAAATGTCTCTCAAGGACAAACAATAGAAAGTAAAGACAAAAAAAAAAAGTCTATGAAGGAAAATGGCAAAAGCTTGGCATCTATCATGTCAGACACTACTCTAAGATAGTGTTTCCTTCCAAGAATGTGTTTCACCTTGAGTTTTAGTGAATCCATCTTAATACTTATGCAACCACGGGAAAATAGACAAAAGAAATGGGACTCCTCTCCTCCCTACCCTGCCCATATTTTGAGGTACTCAATAACAATTCAATATGTCTTCTTGGACTAATATTTGTGTGTGTGTGTGTATGTGTGTGTGTGTGTGTGTGTGTGTGCTTTGCTTTGTTAACTAAAATAGAACCATTCCCTGTTGCCCAGTGTCTCTTCTGACTCTTCGTAGTGTATTTTGTATATTTCAAGTCAGACCATACTTCTCCAATTCATTCATACATATACCTATGTGCTAGGAAAGGGGAGAAACTTTTGTTAATTTTGGTTTTGCTTTTGATCATACCAATGATTGGAGTTTTTTAACATCTCTGTATAGAGGGAGGAAGCACACACTCACTTTGAAAGCCAGAATTTCTGTATATAAAAAGTTCCACACAGCACCTCCACACAGCACCTTCTCTTGTCCTGCTATATTTGATACTAAACATATAGAAACAGCTCCCATACTATACCTTTGTTTAGTCAGGCCCTTACACAGCTAATAGTCTGATATGTAAATCCAGCTATTTCAACGTCAGAATCAATAAGCTCACGACCTGATGGCCTTCATGAAAATTGCCTATCATCAACCAATAGTCATCAATATTCACCGTAATGGCCCTCCTTTAATAACGCCATCTGCTCTATATAATTCAAATTAAATTTCAGTTGGTTTGCTACTAACATTGTTATTTTGACACCATTTTCATCTGTGCTCTGGGGTTTCCTTGCACTTGTCTTAATTTTTTCTACAACAAGATGTGAGGTGTAGTTACATAAAAGGTTGGCCCTTCTTACAGTGTCGAATGTGATACATTTTTACAAACTAAGGTACAGATTATTTCCTTCACCTTAAATACTCTCTCTCTTTACCCCAAGTCCTTCTGCATGGTTGGTCTTGAATCTTAAGTGTGAGTGGAAAAGAAGCCATGCTGTGCAAACTCCACCTCTCCCCACCGGGCACTTCCACTATTACTTCTCTGGCCTATGCTGCCAAAGCCCACCCACGTTCCCAGGATGTTCCAAGCCTGCAGGACAAGTGGCTTCTTATGGTTCAAACTGAGCTAAAGGAGGAGGAAAAGGAGCTAAACTAAAAGAAATATATCTTCAGCTCCAGGCCTTACCTACCACTTTTTCTCAGTCATAGGTACTTAGAGGCCCTCAGTGTGGTTGTGACTGCCCTTTGATGTAAAAAGAACTCAAATGATCTCCCTGATGAATTATTATTCCCAATATTTGCAAGCCAATGCTTGGCATTTCCAATTACTCCCTGAAGGAAGCTTGAGTGTCCAAAAGGTGACTAGAGATGGCACAGGGCCCACTGTCACAGGTGGGACTGAAATTACATCTAACAATTAGCTCAAACTTGGCAGCATTCCATCTATAGCTCTGGGCAGGCATTACCTCAAGGGCACAGTAAAAGATCCAACAGCATCAAATGTTGAAATAAATGCAAGTGAAGCTACCCAAACATATTTGTTTTAATCTATAAAATTTTAGATATAAAATATATAAATAACATTGCCCTTATGTTTTGTTAACTTGTTTTCGTTCAAAAAGTAAAACATGGTTACCCATGTGAGGCCCCCTAAATGTTCCTCCTGACTCCCCCTACTCACCCACAGCCTTAAAAGTAGCCACTCTTAGAGGTGGATGCACATCAAATAACACACACATAAAGCCAAACACAGTGACATGTACAGAATCCTATGCTACACAAGACAGAACTTTTTACCTGAACCTAGTGACACTTGACTGTAATCCCACTACTCCAGAGCCAGGAGGATCACAAGTTCAAGGCAAGCCTGGGCTACAGAGTGAGTTCAAGGCAAGCCTGGGCAACTTGGTGAGAAAATGTCAGAAAATGAAGAGTAAACTGAAGGCTCAGGATGTAGTTGCATGGGTCTGAGAGCTTTGCTAGCATGCAGAAGATCTTGGGTTCAATCCCCAGTCTGAGAGGGGGGAGGAGGGAGGGGCAGAGAGAAGCTACAACTTTCTAAAATTCTATACTCATCATACGCTGCTCTATGTTTTCTGAAGTTTGATTTCTCTCATCTGCTTTTCACATGCCAACCTTGCCCAAGCTCTACAGCCTGCTCTCCCATGCAGTACAATCATTTATCCACAGTCCAATCAGGTTTCTATTACACACAGTTTCTGTGAATACCGTCTTAGGTGTCCCCTGCCCCCACTCCCATGAGTCTAGAATGTGTATCTAGCACTGGTTTGTTCCATCAGAGAATTGGCTCAACATTTCTAGAGACATCCAGGTTACACACAGGACAGAATGTGACAATTTAGATTTGTACCAGAACTGCAGGAGAGCCCTCACTGTTCTCCACTCCCACTAACATTTGCCATCCCGGTGACTGGGAAATAGCATGAGGACATAGTTTTATTTTAAACTCATTGTTGGCGACTGAGGACAGGGTTTCATGTAGCCTAAGAGGAGCTCCTGATCTTCCTGTCCCCACTTCCCAAGTACAAGGGTTACAGGCATACTCTACCACACCTGGCTATTTTGAGGGGTTTGTTTTGTTTTGTTTTGTTTTGTTTAAAGATATGGTGTGTGTGTGCATGTGTGTGTGCATGCATGTGTATGAATGCATGTCCATGCATGCCTCATAGGTCTAAGTGCCCATAGAGGCCAGATAAGAGCATCATTATCCCCTGAAGCTGGAGTTGCAGGCAGCTATGAAGCATTGGAACTGGAAACTCAACTCAGGGCCTCTCAAGAGCAGGAAGCGCTCTTCTCTACGGAGTCATCTCTCCAGTCCTATTTTAAATTCTTCTGAGTAAAGGCACACAATTGAAGGACAAAGTTAGGCACTGAAGTACTCCTGCCTGACAAAATTGAGGTCTAAACTCAACTACAAAGAAACAAAGGGCAGAAGTGTTCTTAAGCCCTGGGGTGAGCTAGCTGCAAGTACTGGGAATGTCAGGTGTCAGATACGGAGCTATCCAAGTGTGTGCTGTCCTCAGTGACCGGGTCACTAGGCTTGCTAACTGGTGCCCATTGAAGTTAAGTGCCTACTCTCCCACAAAGACTGGACTCAAGGGCACTATGGCCCTTGAGGATCACATTTCAAAGGGATTAGTAGGTCCTTAAGAAAGTGTTTCTAGACTGTAGAACTTACAAGAAGCTTTTTAAAGGCTTATATATCAAAAGGACAAAGGCGGAATTTAGAGTTAGATGTCTTCTAAAATAAATGCCCTAAGGGACAGGAGATTGGAGCTGAGAAAGAGGAAGGTTACTCAGGTTTAGTCAAGGGCTGGGGAGAGAGCTCAGCCAGCAAAGCATAAACATGCAGGCCTGTGTTCAATACCCCAGAAGCCACCTTAAAAAGCCAAGCACTCCTCAAGAAAATTTCTCTTAGCAATTAGATGGAGACTACAGAAAACCACAACCAATCAAAATGCGGAGTTGTGGTGCTCAGTCCGAGTAAATACATCTATAATACACTCCCTCACCTGAGTCTCAGGGAATACTTTGAAGGAGGAGACAGAAAGAATGTCAAGAGCCTGATAATCAGGGAGTTTGCTGTAAGACTGTGTCTCCTAGTAATGTCAAGAGCTACACCCATAAAGTCTCACCAGCATGATGGCCTAAATGT
The DNA here is from genome assembly GCF_008632895.1 of Mastomys coucha. NCBI lineage: Eukaryota > Metazoa > Chordata > Mammalia > Rodentia > Muridae > Mastomys > Mastomys coucha. Next base: position 68,000,307 of record NW_022196906.1, on the reverse strand, counting down.
AAACTGAGCAAGAAGAACACCAATGAACATGTCATACTGGATGGGGAAAAGCCCAGGAGGCCTCAACCCTACACAAAGAACTATAGGCAACTGAGGCAAGCTGGAAATGGGAGAGAGAGGGGAGAGCACATCAACTGGGAAGAACACATCAACTGGCCGTCCAGTGTCAGGTGGTCAGCCCTGAAAGCATACATCTGGGTAGCATTATATGGACTGAACAAGTTATATTCAGAAATATATATGTACATACATATATACTGTATATAAATACAAATACATGAATGCAGTAATAATTAGTAAAGCAAAAAGGAGGTCATGAAATTGAAAGAAAGCAGGGAGCATATATAAGAGGATTTGGAGGGAGGAAAAGGAAGGGAGAAATATATACAGCAATATAATATATACATATACATGCATACACATGTATGTACATATATACACACACACCCATATACGCAAGCACTAAAGTATGCATTTGTAATCCCAGAAAATGGGATCCCCGCGGCTCACTGGCCAGGCACACTAGCCAAATCATTCAGTTCCAGAATCAGTGTGAAAGCCTGCCTCTAAACATAATGAAGTGAAGAACGTTGAGGAAGACACCTAAGGATGACCTCTGGCACATGCATGTGCACACTTTCATCAGACTGAAGCCAGCTCCAAGGATGTATTGGTGAGAGATAGTTGGCCATTCAGCATCCTGACTGTGTGAGCTACCCGCTGGTATATATTTATCCTACTTTTCTACTGAGTCCTGAATGTTAATGATTAATATAAGTTTTTAACGTGCTTGGCGCCATTCTTTTATCTGTGACATGCATTATGTGTAAGTCTCTTCTCTTTCAACTATCAATATAAAAAATAGTTCTATATCAAAGGTAGTCTTCAACAGTAATGTAACCATGGTCATCCAGTATTTCTCCGTTGTGGGAAATGTTAAAAAACAAACTGGCACATTCTGGCACTTATGCCTCCAACTCTCTGCTCGGGCAGCCTGGCCGGCCATGCACTGGTGGGCAATGGCTGACCTGCTTTTATCTCGTGGAGACTCTGACTCAGAACTGCACAATGTCTCTACCCAGCTCACTTGGTTCCCACCGGCAAGTTGCTACCATGTCGAGCCCATGCACATCCCATGTGCCTTTGTGGTGCACATCAGGCAAACCCTCGCCTTACGACCCTACCTTTCTCTCTTGAATCCAGACGAACCACTACGTGAAGGAAAACTCAACACAAACTTAGTTCTGAAACAATGGTCACTCAATCTCTGGGTGCAACAACTAAAACCTAAACTTGTAAGTTTTATTAAAATCTCATTCCTCTGGTGGCAGATACTTGTGGATCCACCATGATACCAGGAAACTCTAGCAGCTACATCTTACCCTTATGCTGTCCCTGTTCCAAAAGGCCCTAACTCTCTCCTGCTTCCTCTCTTCCTCCATCCAACATGGAAGTCCACCTACTCGCCCAATGGTTGGCTCCTTTATTCATTAGGGGATTTTTGGTTCACAAGAAGTCACCTGAGTATGTGACTCATTCCTCATTCCAGACAACCCCTACCGGGAGAATAACATAAAAATACAAGCAGCACAGAGCCATCTACATCTCCCCTCCAAATTACACATTTTATGTTAAGAGATTTTCTGCTCTAAATTCATGATTATGATCTTTTATTTTATACCAACCTCTTTTTGCAAACTGAGCATTTTAAGATGACCCCTGAGCCTGGTGTGTTTACCTCTGAAATACCATCCCTGTGTACATCAGACTCCGTGTGTATGCAAATCTATTCACAAACAGATTTATTCCATTCACTAATCCACTTGTCTGTACTTATGTCAATAGCACATTGTCATACCATAACAGTAACATAAAGCAAGACCTGACATTAAGAAAGAAAAAAAAAGTGTGTATAGGTATTTAGCCTGTGTGGATATCTACACATATGGTATGTGCCTGTACCAGAAGAAGTCAGAAGAGGGCATCAGAATCTCCTGGAATTGGAGTTACAAATGATTCTGAGCTGCCATGTGAGTACTGGGAATAGAACTCAGGTCCTCGGGAAGAGAAGCCAGTACTCTTAACCACTGAGCCATCTCTTCAGCCCCAAGTCTTGACATTTAATAGGTCAATCATCTTAATTTGTTTTCAAAAAAAAATCTTGGCTTCAATTGTTTTTTAGATGAATGTGCAGTTATTGTGCTTCCAATATTCCAGCAATTGACCACTCAGGAATAGTGAGTCTATCAGAAATTATTTTAAGAGCAAACACTATATGATATATACAAGGGAATGTGACAGAGGTTCACAAAGAGGAAACAGATACCAAGAACCCCAAAGACCATCTCCTCTGCGCCCCCACTTTGGAAAGCCCAGCCTGGCAGTGAACCATCTCCACCCCATACCTAATTGTGGGCTCTGGAAACACGGTAACAAAGCAATGCAGTTTATTACCCTGCAAAGCCCAGGATAGCAAATGGAGGACTCAGAAAGGGAAATCATTTTAACCCTGTATGCATGTCCCTTCCTCTTTTTTCTCATTGGCTGAATAATCATGAAGGTACAATGTCATACATCTGAGTCTTAGTGTTCCCTCTGTCACTGACAGCTATCTATTTCCTAACAAAGACTACACGTGGGTTCATCTGGCTTACTTCCTGTTTACTCAAGTTTATAGGGGCATGACCTTGTCACAGCTTCAGGTCCCAAGGCAAATTTGGCTGGGACCTGAAGTAATATTGTACTCTACATTTTTAATTTTGGTGAGGCTTAGTTAGACTAGCAGATGGTAGCAGGGCCCCAGCGCTTGCTGTTCATCTGTAAATGAACCTAAGCTGGCTCAAGGCACTTTGTTTCTAACATGCACCTTTGCCCCTCTTATATTTTCATTTGGTAAGCCATACCCTTCAGAACAAAGCTAAGCCCCACCCTACCTCTACTCTTAAGGACAGTTGACCTGACTTCTTTATATTCTAATACACATCTATGGAAAACCAGAAACTTGGTTCAACACAAGAAACTACAATCTCATTCTAATCAGCAACTGCAGAGGAGTTTGAGCCAGAGACATTATTCCATGTCATGATTACTTCCTGGAATGCACCATCTTAGCAATCTTAATTTGGACTGTTTTGAATGTAGCCCTTCCAAATGGCTATTCTGCAGATGAAATATGCTGGGGTTTCCCATCTCTTCATCCCCAGCAACATTCCACTATTCCAGGCTTGTTACTAACAAATAAAAACGTGCAGCAGAAATAGGCTAATAAATGCCACATTCTTGTAGCCTTGGCTTCTGAGAGTCTCGTCTTCGGTATGCAGAAGTCTAGCAGCAGGAACTGTGATGAATAAGCAATACTCCAGCAAAGCTTCCTGCACTCCACTTTCAGAAACAGCAACTTGAGTTTCTGCTACTCAGCAGTGAGCTTCTTTAAGTGAGCACATAATCCAAATTCAAACAGATCACTGAGCCATGTGTTTTGACAGCCCTTTGGCTTTCATAAATTAGTATCTCTTCTCCTAACTTGGGTTCTCCTTTCCTACACATATTTGTAGTCTTCAAAATTGTCTGTGTCCAGGCATGGTGGCTATGATGTTTATATAGGTTTGGCCCAGGGAGTGGCACTATTAGGAGGTGTGGCCCTGTTGGAGTAGGTATGTCACTGTGGGTGTGGGCTTAAGACCTTCACCCTAGCTGCCTGGAAGTCAGTCTTCTACTATCAGCCTTCAGATGAAGATGTAGAACTCTCAGCTCTGCCTGGGCTATGCCTGCCTGGATACTGCCATGTTCCTGCCTTGATGCTAATGGACTGAACCTCTGAACCTGTAAGCCAGCCCCCAATTGAATGTCTGTATAAGAGTTGCCTTGGTCATGCTGTCTGTCAACAGCAGTAAAAACCCTAAGACAGTGGCATGCATCTTTAGTCCCAGCACTCAGGAGGCAGAAGAAGGTGAACTCTGTGAGTTTGGGGCCATCCTGGTCCATAAAGAAAGCTGCAGGCCAGCCAAGGCTGCATGGTGAGACTCCATCTACAACTGAAAAGCTGTGTGGATTAAACTTTTACAGTGCCATCTGTAAGCCTGAGCTTGGGCAACGCTTAAGGCCTGCTGCCATTGCAAGGCCATAGCTAAACTCATTCCTCATTCTGCTTATTTCTTTTCCTCACTCTCTAGGGAATAGACAGAACAGCATGAGGCTTGCTATAAGGCAGCAATGATAAAATTGACTTTTGCTAACAGAGAAAGCAATTTTCCACTCCAGAATTGTAAATGCATAGGATTCCTAGAACCTTCAGAATGAGGTCCTTCAGTACCTCAAATCCCTCTGAGCCTCCCTTAAACCATTGTCTGGAGTTTCCATTATAAGATTCAAAACTTCAGGCTTCTTCCACACTCAAGTCCTCCCACTTACTGGCCAACAAATATCAGTAGTGTTTTCCTATTTTCAGTTGACACACAATATTTGTACAAGTCAAAACAAGATCCCACCTTTGTGACCCATACTTCTATCTTTAGAGATAACTGTAGTTAAAATCAGGAACTCTGAAGCCAAGCCTCTTTGATTCAAATCCTAATTTGACATTTCCAAGGCTCTTTTTCTTTGTGTATGACATATCTGCTCCCCGAGTTTCAATTTCCTCATCTATGAAGTGGGCATAACATGGTGAACAACCATACATTATCTAGTACTAAGTCCACACCATGGGTGTTGTTTTGTATGTCTCTACATAAGCATTAAACAATAGAGGGCAAGAACACACTCACTGTGGCAAGATTTATGACAGGAAGAAGATTTTAAATAAAATATGGAGAGCTGGCCCAGTGATTAAAGTGCTTACTGCTCTTGCTGAAGACTAAGGTTCAGTTCCCAACACCATGTGGGCAGCTCAAAGCCACCTGTAACACTAGTTCTGAAGATCTGCTGTTCTCTTCTGAACCCCACAGGTTCCTGCACACATGAGGTGCACATAAGCTCAGGCAAGCAAACATACACACACATAAATTAAGTAAATAAGTATGTTTAAATCTGCATCATTTAAATAAATAAAGGACGACTAAAGAGCCATTTAAAATGAAGGACTGTAGCCATACTGCTTAAGGGAGGCAGGAAGTATGGAGCCCATCCCCAGGCTCAGAGTGTCACAGATGAGAAAGACCACACCTCTGGGTGTCAGCACTCCACAATATCAAATGTCCATATGTCATTGAAGTCAGAATCAAAGAAATTTAGATATCTAGGAATTTAAAGTTATTCCTCATATATAATTTCTGACAAAACTACTTACAGGTGTATTCCAGGAAACAGAAGAAGCACTTTAAACTAAAGGAAAATATGTGTGCTGACTGTTTTTTGACAACTTGACACAAACCTAGATATATCTGGGAAGAGCAAACCTTAATTAAGGAAATGCCACTGTAAGACTGGTCAATAGGTACCAGGCATCTCATTGTCTAGTGATTGATGTGGGAGGGTCCAGCCTAGAGTGTTTCTCTGGGCAAGTGGTGCTGGGGTACACAAGAGAGCAGACTGAGGGAGGATGGGGAGGAAGCCAGTAAGCAGCCTTCCTCTGTGGCTGCTACCTTGAGCTCCTGCCCTGACTCCCCTCAATGGACCAAGATATGTAAGCCAAATAAACCCTGTCCTCCTGTGACTAATAGAGAGGGCATAAGGGTCTTGCTCCCAAAGAGAAGTTCCGAGAGAACCAGGAATGTTGATTACACGGGGGTATCTCCTCAGTGGAGGAGATAAAATCAAATACCTACATTCCTTCCAGAGAGCTGAGAATCAGAAGCGACTAACAGCCAGAGACCTGCACTGTCCATTAGACCAGGCTAGATCAAGCTCCTACAGCCAGGACCAGAGGTGGCTAACATCCCAAATGACGTCTATGCTCTCTGTATGACCCAGAGCAGGCCAGATCCTTCCTTAGGCCCCTAAGCTAATACAGGCAGCCTATCTCTAGAGCCCACCTTCTTGGAAGACATGACAGGTACCCTGGGTTGAGTTCCAGTTCCTTGTGCACTGGGGATTGTATTACACCTGAAATTCTTTTCTTCCAAATTATACTGGGCTTAAATACATTGGGAATAAAGTACTTGGCATTAGACTCCCCCAAGTCTGATCCAGGTTGACAAAGTCAGTCTTCACTGGGTTTACACTAATCTCTTTGAGGATCACTGCCTGCGGTGACACTAGCTGGGACCCTCACAAACTCAGATAATAAAGGATCCAATACTATTTATAGCCAAAGGGTGGTGAAGGTAAGTGGTCCCATGAGTCACCGCAAAATAGAACCTGCCCCAGTCCAGGCACCTAAGTCTGAAACTCTAGGCCTGCTCTTCAGCTTCCTGTGATTTATGTAGAAATCTGTACATAAAGTACATGCAAGACTTTGGAAATATCGACCCAATTTTTAGCACCAGACTTGATTTATTATGGATCTTACTTATTTTTAATTTTTCTTATTAGTCTTATCTGCATCTGCTGGCCTGGTCAAAACTGAATGTGCTAAAAGTCATTTTAAGAAATTGATAGTAATCTGGAAACCCCCTTCAGACATACCCAGAGGCTGGTCTTCCAGGTGAGTCTTAGATCCTTTCAAGGTGACATTGCATGTCCCAGGAGCGACTCCAAGTCTCTGATCAGTCTGCAGCTTAAGTCTACATCACTGGGAGGATCACTTTTTAAACCTCAATTCAGTCCATAATTCTGACCATATGAACAGTGGCTTCCTTCAGAGAGTTCCCACACAACACCATGAACCAGGCTTTCTGTCTGTGTGGTGTGCTCTACATACAAGGCACCAGGAGACACTTCTCTTATCCTCCACACCCGAGTCCTGCTCCCCTGACAGAGGACCTGAAGAACTCTCCTGTTCACATGCTTCACCTAAAATTGAACATTAAGACACAAACCTCAGCAGGGGCTGTTTTGACGCCTGTGAAACAGTGATCGAGGACTGCAATGATTCTAATATCATTAGAGACAGCCTATCATCCACTCTCCATTTAGTATTGAAGAGCCACTCTGTAGCTCCTAAACACTTATCAATTGGAATGAAAAGATCAGCAGCTACATTCACCCTGTCTCCTAAGAGAATTCCACTCTGAACATCTTTATTCTTATGCAGAGAGCTGCTCTTTTGGGCCCCAAAAAGAAAGGTCTCATTCCTCTGAAAACCATTTTTCAGATGGCATCTCCAAAGACTTGCATGACTCCTGCTGGCTCTCAAAACATGAAGGGTGGAGCTGAAGCCCAGGCACACAGCTGCCCTTCTCGCTGCTGCCCCAGTTTGGTGCAGTATAAGCAAGGGCCCCTTAAAACAGATGTTCTTGAGAAGGTTTGCCAAATAACAGGCCAACTGTCCTAAGGTAGCCTGTGGCTTGAGGAGAACAATGCTTGATAAAGGGCTGGTGAGATGGCTCAGCGGGGAAGAGCACCGACTGCTCTTTGGAAGGTCATGAGTTCAAATCCCAGCAACCACATGGTGGCTCACAACCACCCATAATGAGATCTGACGCCCTCGTCTGGTGCATCTGAAGACAGCTACAATGTACTTACATAAAATAAATAAATAAATCTTAACAATGCTTGATAAGACCTCAGTTTGAGCAAGAGACCCAAATGGCTCTATGGAAAGTCAGTTCCGGACTCTTGGGAGTCAGTAAAGCCGGGTAAGGTGTCCACTGCAGTACATACTTACTAACTTCCAAACTGGGAACACCTCCCGAATCAAAATTGTCTGTGATGTTTCCCCAGTCGCTGTGACCATATAAGCCAGACATCGGATACAGCAAGGCTACTTCCCTATTTTAAAAGAAATTTCACAGAAGAATCCTAGCTACATTCTAGTCTCAACCTAAGAACTGTAAACACTTCTTGTGCCACAGTAGGGCTTAAATGGGCCACTGCTCTGGTCTGCTGCATAGCCCAGTGATGTAAGCCCTTGAAAGAAATGGGTCACTTCAAGGCACAGTGCATCAAAAACAGTGATTCTCATGGTACCCTTGAAATGCATCTGGCTACTGAAAAGAACGAGAAAGTTCGAGATCAAGTTCATGTATCATGGGATCTACTAAGACAGAGGCAAGAACTCTGTGGTCTACCACTGGAAGAGTCCAGCCCACGACCATGCACCATTCTCGAACATGACTTTATAGATGACAGTGCCATGTGACAAAAATCAAAAGGCTGGACACACCCACTAAGAGGTGGTGAGCTCCAGATGCACAGCTTATCCCATCTGCTGGGGCATCATCTAGAGGAGTGACTAGCCGCAGTTCCAAACCCACTTATAATCCAAAGACGCTGGAATAAACACTTGAGGATGCAGGACAGGGAAGGGAAGGGGGCAATGATAAAGATACTTTGAGAGAGTTTATGAGCTGACATACATACCATCCAATGTAGAAGCTCACTGAAAGGCTTTTGGGAATTACACCTTCGCACCAAGTCAGTCTGGTCCAGCATGAAGCAGCCTGATGGACTTTCAATTTGCTCCCATCTTGTTAAGCACATCATGGATTTTTATCAGAGGAAATCATGAACAAGACTAAAACTGGTGGCACGTGCCTGTCGGCCCAACATTTTCAAAGGTAAAGCAGAAAAATTAGAAAGTCAAGGCTAGCCTGGACAAGACACCAAGAGCCTGTCTCAAAATAAAACAAACAAAGACTGGTGTAGCTTGATTTAAAATGAAGTATTCCATGAACTCATTAAAAAAAAAAAAAGGAAAAGAAAAAGAAAAAAGAGGAGCTGGAGATGGCTCAGCAGGAGAGCATTTGTGGCTTTTACAGAGGATCCAGGTTCTGCTCCAAGCTCCCACATGGTGGCTCACAGCAACCTGTAACTATAGTCCCAAGGGATCTGACACCTCTTCTGACCTATGTGTGCTTCTGCACACATGTGTGCACAAACATGTACTCAGTTAACACACATACATATAAAATTAATATCAGGAAAAAAGAAGAAAGGAAAAAGAAAAAGCAATCAGTTTATCAGGTTGTTATGGAAAGAAAACTGTCATTTGTGTGTGTGTGTGTGTGAAATGGAGGGAGAGAGAGAGAGAGAGAGAATCTCTTAGCTTAGCCCAGGCTGCCTCAAACTCCCCATATAACTAAGGATAGGCTTGATCTCCTGATTCAACCAACTCCACTTCCCAAGTACACACATCCACCACCATGCCCAACCCATGCAATACTGGACTCAAATCCAAGGCTTTATGCACACTAGACAAGCATCCTATAAACTGATCTAAGTCCCCAGCCCCTAAATGTAGTACATTCTATGTGAAAATAGCCGACTCATTACCTGGTCTTAAACAACGTAAAACACCAAATAGAACCTTGAGAACAAACTATGACAATGTCCAAGTGGATTCTCTGGGTTTGCTTGTGGGATGAAATTAGTTAAAGGGAATTCATGGACTCAACCTAGCAATGCTTAAGCTGTTTCTGTTAAGGACCCTACCCAGTACATGATGCAATGGAAAGTGGCTAAATGATTGGCTCACAAGACAATGCTGCACATGCACAGCTGAAACCCTGTCTGACACAGGGAGTCAGAAGCTCCATCAAGCTAATGTCTATATACTAATGTCTATGAAGTACTTCAGCATTTTGAAGTGAAGATAAATATGTACTGGGGTGGGTCTTGTTGGGGAGTAGTTGTTTTGTTTTGTTTTGTTTTTGTTTTGTACTCAAGATCTCACATAGCCCAGCCAGGCTTTGAACTATGTTATCCAGAATGACCTCAAGCATCTGGCTGCATCTGCCTCTTGAGTACTGGCAAAGCAGTCATATACATAAATTTTGCATATAAATATATACTGGTTCAATTTTCTTTGAAATAAAACTATATGAAAGAGCCTGATCAATTTCAACTTCATTTTATGTAGATACATAGATAATAGACAATAGAAATATTAGGTAGATAGGTAGATAGATAGGTAGGTAGATGACCAAAGGGGGATAAATATATAGAGGATAGAAAGAAGGTTGAAAGATGATGGATGGAAAGCGAGACCAGCCAGCTGGGAGGCACAGGCCCCATGAGTCACATGGGAGTCACAGGGCAGGAATAAGATAAAAGACTCAGGGGACAGCAGATGCTGGAGAGGTT
>NW_022196906.1:67937869-67990115 GCF_008632895.1 Mastomys coucha | reverse complement strand
ACCTGGAAACAACCCAGATGTCCCTCAACAGAGGAGTGGATACAGAAATTTTGGTACATCTACACAATAGAGTACTACTCAGCTATTGAAAATGATGAATTTATGAAATTCTTAGGGAAATGGATGGATCTGGAGAATATCATCCTGAGTGAGGTAACCCAATCACAAAAGAACACACATGGTATGCACTCTCTGGTAAGTGGTTATTAGCCCAGAAGTTTGGAAGACAGGAAGAACAACCCACAAACCATAAGAAACTCAAGAGGAAGGAAGACCAAAAGGTAGACATTTCATTCCTTCTTAAAGGGGGAACCAAATACCCCTGGAAGGAGTTGCAGAGACTGAAGGAAAGACAAGCCAGCCTAAATATAGCTATCTCCTGAGAGGTTCTGACAGTACCTGACTAATACAGATGTAGAGGCACACAGCCATCCATTGAACTGAGTACAGGATCCCCAGTGAAGGAATTAGAGAAAGGACCTATGGAGCTGAGGGTTTGCAGCCCCTTAGGACGGAACAACAATATGAACTAACTAGTACCCTCAGAGCTCCCAGGGTCTCAATCACCAACCAAGGACTGCACATGGTAGGTCTGATTGTTCTGGCAGCATGTGTATAGTAGAGGATTGCAAATTCGATCATCAATGGGAGGAGAGGACCTCAGCCCTGTGAAGGTTCTGTGCCCAGTGTAGGGGAATGCCAGGACCAATAAGTGGGAGAGGGTGGGGTGGCAGGCATGGGGAGGGGGGAGGCAACAGGGGTTTGTTCTTGTTGTGTTTGTTTGTTTGTTTTTTAGAGGGGAAACTGGGAAAGGAGAAATTTACATGTAAATAAAGAAAATATCTAATATATATGTGTATATATATATATATATATATATAAAATCTGGCAAAAAAAAGTCAATAAATTGAAATTTTCTTATTGTTTTACTTTTCAAAAAAAAGAAAGAAAGATGATAGATGATTAACAAGATAGATGAAATGTGAGATAGGTGGCAGGTAAGTTATTGATTGATTTCATAATAGTAAAAGTAAGTAAAATGCATAAACAATACATACATACATACATACATACATAGGTGATAGATACATACATAGATACTAGGGGTAGATACATACATACATACATATATATAGATATAGATATAGATGCATACATACATAAATACATACAAACTACAAGTAGGTAGGTAGACAGATGATAGATAGATAGATAGATAGATAGATAGATGGATAGATGAATCAATCTAAACCATTCAGGTGTGCATAAGTTAAGGAGAACAGCAGTGCCCTGATAAGCTTTATGGCCTTTATATCCGGAAACTGTCTTGCTCAGTCCTGGCTCCTATCTATTCCACGAGGGCAAACACCAATGAGATTTTGTCGCCCTTTGTTCTTGGTGCCTAATGCCCTTCCTGTCAATTAGGAGAGACAGACAAATAAATATTCCTTACACATCCAGTTGAATCTGTCACTCCACCTGAGAAAATACAACTGAAAAAAGAAATCCCCAGCTCCTTTTAGAGTCCTGTGGGTCTGATCATGATGAATGATCTCTTTAGTGTCACAAGGCCAGAAGACATTTGGAGCTAAGGTGTTGGTGTGAGCCAAACTCCCCCAGAGCTCCTGTTATTCAAGCTCATTCCAGAGTAAATGGTACACTACCTTCCAGTTTTCCAAGTGGCATTTATAAATCAACTTTTAAAACACACTAAATTAGAAATGAAAATTTTACTTCCAGAAGCCTGTGATATCCTAAATGGGTATGGTCCTCCAAAAGAGCAAACTTGGGATAGCTTGGCAGGATGGTTTCAAATACAAAACAATCTAATAGATAATATAACTGGAGTGGTTTTTTATGTTGTTTTGTTTTGTAAAGCACGGCAGTACAGTGAAGGTTAGACAGAGTTCCAAGTACATGCTAGCATCCAGCAGCCTTAGCCTAGTGGATCTCCCTGCCTTTTTATTGACTTTTTTTTTCAAAACTACATGTTTTTGGGTGAAGGGTGCTCTCCCTTAAAGGTCATATGGAAGAAATGATCTTTCACACTCTTTTACCAGCTATTCTGGACTGTATTGTCTCCCAACATGACAGGCTGGAGGGCCTTTAGAAAGAATGTGATCCTGCTGACAGCCTGATTTTAAAAGTCTTCAGATCAGGGCTGGAGAGTTGGCTCAGCGATTTAGAGCACTGACTGCTCTTCCAGAAGTCCTGAGTTCAAATCCCAGCAACCACATGGTGGCTCACAACCATCCATAATAAGATCTGAGGCCCTCTTCTGGTGTCTGAAAATAGCTACAGTGTACTTACATATAACAAATAAATAAATCTTTAAAACATAAAAAAATAAATAAATAAAAATCTTCAGATTCAGGAGAGAATAAATAACTGTTTAAAGCTACTGAGCTCTCAGCCATAACAGCCATAGAGTAGCTGAGGCTGGGCCATCCTCTGTAAATTGGCAGGATCTCCTGTATGCCTTGGAACTCATAGCACGTGAAAAGTTTATTTCTAATAAAACCCCAGCAGGTAGCTACCTAACCATTAATATCCTCCCTCCACAAGGGTCTCTGAAAGCCATTTGTCTCAGCTGTATCATTTTAACCATTTCCTCTGTTGTTTGGAACTCAGTGCAGAGAGAGAAAGGCTGCCTCCTCTTTGTTAATCTGATTTGGGTTTTAGCACAAAACAAAAACATCTGGTTCTTCCACCCCTTTCTGGCCTCCAAGGCACTTGCAGTCATGTGCAAATACACACAAACACACACACACACACACAGAGAGAGAGAGAGAGAGAGAGAGAGAGAGAGAGAGAGAGAGAGGAGAGAGAGAGAGAAAGACAGAGACAGAGATAGATTCAGAGACACCAAGAATTAAAAGTAAAAATGTTAAAAACCAACAATAGGTTACATTACAGCATTCTCATCATATATATATAAAGATTAGGCCTGTGCTATTTTAAGCACACACAGCAAACCAAAATGGATTGTAGCCAACCATTCCTGGCCCTTTACTCTGTGTTAACTGCATTCCCCGATTGTTAAGACTGGTCTCTGAGGCTGCGGAGATAGCTCCATGTAAAAAGTCCAGCACACAAGTACGATGACCTGAACTGAGTTCCTAGAAGCCATGTGAACCAGGCCTGGTAACCTGGTGACACACAGTTGTAACCCCAACTGCTGGAGCTGTGGTGACATGAAAATCCCTGGAGCTCCCTGCCAATCCACCAACTCTAGATTCAGTGAGAGGCTTTCAACTCAAAGACTAAGATAGAGTCAGGTATGGTGGCTTAGAAATAGATGATTTTTTTCTTAAATATTTATTTATTTATTCATTTATTTATTATAAGTACACTATAGCTGTCTTCCAACACACCAGAAGAGGGCATCAGATCTCATTATATAGATGGTTGTGAGCCACCATGTGGTTGCTTGGATTTGAGCTCAGGACCTTTGGAAGAGCAGTCAATGCTCTAACCACTGAGCCATCTCTCCAGACTGAAATAGATGATCTTAAGGAGGAGACAGAGGAAGACAGAAAATGGTGGGATGCTGACTGCTGTTCGGGAGGGAAGCTGGCAAGATCCAGACGTAGCTAGAAATGTCGGCAGAATTCAAGAGAGAAGGCAAATCCACAAGGGTAGTTTTTCAGCGAGGGGACAGAGTTTAGAGGCTCCAAGGCATCTGTCTTAGTTTGCATCCTGTTGCTGTGATAAATAAACACCAGGACCAAAACAACTTGGGGGTTGGGGGGAAGGGCTTGTTTGGCTTACATGCCTCATTGTAATCCATCATTGCAGGAATCCCAGGCAGGAACTCAACAGGAGCAGAGAAAGGAACCATGGGAAATCCTGCTCAATGGCTTGCTCAGCAGGCTTTCTTACACATTGCCCCTAGGACCTTGCATGTGAACAGCAGGAGAGTTCCTTATCCAAGGTGCTTGCTTGCACGCCAATCCGCTGCTGCAATCTGCGGGATGATCGAACATGGCAGCAAAGACAGTAGAAGCTCCTCAGAATCCAGTCTGTTTAAAAAGCTTGCCTCCCTAGCTGTTCTCTAAAATCCTCTAACTTCAATTCAGGATTGATTTGCCGAAGCCGTTCGTTCGTTCACACACTCACCTGCCACCCTAGCCTGTGGAACCACGCTGGCTGCTCCTTGGGGATTTAGTGGAGAGGAAAAGGCAGTGTTCTGCTCCCAATATGCCTATAATTTGACAAGTCAATTTTTCTCCCTCTGCTTTTACATCTGTCAAATTTGCAAGGTAATTACGGCATATGACTGCAAGACAAACCAACACATTCATGTAACCAGCACAGACATTTCTGTAACTGTTCATTCTCCCTCATGTTGACACGCATTCACTCATGCTCCTGAGTGAAGTGTGTGTCACGCTGGGGTTCCATGTTGCGATCGATGCCATATCCTTCAGGAAAGAAAGCAATCTCTCAAAGCCGTACCCCCGTGGGGGCAGGGGATGAATGGTATCTTCAGAGGTGGCTCACTGCCGGTGGGTATTCCAAACATAAAATGGGGAGTGCATAGCTCACACCACTGCAGATGATGTTAGAAAGCTGGCCAGGGTGCAGCTTCCCTCCAAGTAAACAGCCTCTCCTCTGCTCTCATCCCACATCCATTTGCATTGCTAAGCAACTCCATGGAGCCCCACTGCTATTTCTGGCTCTGGGTTGATAGTCACAGACACCTACAAGGCTACCTCCCACATGCCAGGGTATCTTTAGGTTTCTCTTGTGAGCACTCATATGCATGACCAAGTCATAAGAACAATGCTTCGTACTCATACAGAAATTGTCACCGACAAACTCGTCACGGAATTTTGTTGACTCCTCAAACTATCCCATGAGGTGGCCTCTGATGCTGTCACTGTACAGGTAACTGGTTCCCGTAAGGATGTGCACGTGAGGAAGGGGAGACTCAAAGCAAATACCACCTCCAAGTTCCCCATCCCTAGCCAGCTTTGTTACAATGCAGTGTGCCTCAGTTTACTTATTCATAAAGTTTGACGCATGTTTGACTCGACTCGGTCTATATTCTGAATCTACAGTTGTGTGTGGGCCTGTGAATTTATGTGTGTGCAGCCACATGTACATACATGTGGCAGAAGAGGATAGCCCTGGATGTCATTCCTCAGGTGCCATCCAATGTTTTTCTTGAGACAAGATATCTCATTAGGAACTGGGGCACACAGACTCAGCCACTAGCCAATGAACCCCAGGAATCTGCCTGTCTCTCTGTCCCTCACATGGGATGCATACATACACCATGCATCTGACTTTCACACAGGTTCTGGTGCTTGAACATGGACCCTAACGTATACGAAGGTAAACACTTTACTGACTGAGCCATCCCCCCAGAGGTGACTCTGTAATTTTTGTGATACGGAACACTTTGTACCCCATGAAGAATTTTAATTTCCTTGCCTCCTAGTGACTCAGAGCCTCCTTGTAACTAATTTTGAAAATGGAAGCAAAGAGAAATTTGTACTATAAAAACAGATTAACATAAGTAGAAAGTCAGGGAGATAACATTATTCAGAGAAGTCCTGGAAAATTCCACAGCAGACAAGAAGATATGCTTGATTCAAAACTTTCATTGTACCTTTCACCCCCAACTTCCTGGTAACCTCCCCTACATGATTCCTGAGTATACTTCGAAGCTGCTACCCATCAAGAGTCAATACACATAGCAGAAGCAAGGCTACTCACAGCATTTAAATGTCTGAAGAGATCAAGCAATGAGGAACAGTGCATTACATTTATGACTCCTAAAAATGTTCTCCACAGGGCCAGAGAGACAGCCCAGTTGTGAAGAAACAATGGCAGCCAGGTGGTGGTGGCGCACGCCTTTAATCCCAGCACTTGGGAAGCAAAGGCAGGTAGATTTCTGAGTTCGAGGCCAGCCTGGTCTACAGAGTGAGTTCCATGACAACCAGGACTATACAGAGAAACCCTGTTCAAAAAAAATAAAATAAAATAAAATAAAATAAAGAAACAACTGTGGCTCTTCCAAAGGACCTGGGTTCAATTCCCAGCACGTCTGTCCGTGGTGGCTTACAACTGGAATTCCAGTCCTAGAAGGTATGATGAACTACTGTGGCCTTGACAGGCACTGCATTCACATGGTTCACATTCACGCATGCAGGCACACCATCCAAAACATAAAATAAAAATATACACAAAGGGAATGTAGCCTGGAGCCCAGAGCAAAAGACTGCCCTTGAAAGTGGCTGCAGGGACTGGGGAGGAGTGAGCGTCCTAGTCCAAGCTAGCAAGTATAACTGGAAAAACAGCAAGAGGCTCCATGCCCACACATCTGCAACTTTCCTAGTTCGTATATAGGTTAATCCATTTGTTTATATCTTGCCTTATTTTTAGAACAACAACACAATCTACGACAGCTCATGGAAAATCATTCTAGGGAGTAAACGGAAATAAACTTTTGACAGGAAACGCTGTGGTCTTAACAACAGTTATCCTTCCGTCTGTGGGTCCAGGAGGCACTTCCATTTTTGGGTGGCCTCCTCAGTTTCTTTCAGCAAGGTCTTGTAATTTTCAACTTCAAAGGTCACAATAGGGGAAAATAAATCTCCAGAAATAACATTATAGCCAACTCACTTTCAACCAACTTGCCAAAAACCTATATTAAATAAAGGACAATCTCTTCACTATTCACTGCCAGGAAAACTAAATATTCTTATGACAAGAAAGAAATTTGACCCTATCTTCCACTCCATTAAAAAGCAGACAAACATTAACTCAAGGGGCTAAAGAGATAGCTAAGAGGTTAAGCACACTAGCTGCTCTTGCAGAGAACCCAGGCTGGGTTCCTAGCACACGTATGGTGGTACACAACCTCCTGTAACTCCAGTTTCAGGAGATTTGATGCCCTCTTTTAGCCTGTCAGCTCTGTACTCCTCTTTCTCTCTCCTCTCTCCTCTCTCTCTCTCTCTCTCTCTCTCTCTCTCTCTCACACACACACACACACACACACACACACACACACACACACACGCACACACAAGTGAATACATTTTTAAAGACTTAAAATGTATTCCACACCTAAATTCCAGATCTAAAGTTATCAAACTAATAGAAGACACTTAACGATCCACTTCAAACTTTAGTACAGGCAATGGATATTTTTTACAAGAGTACAAAAGGAACACAGCGTTGTGGGTCTACCTATTAGGGGAAGAGCTCAAAGCTCTGGATATGCCTCTTAGAGAGAGGAGCACAACTGCCTACTTGAGCCATTGATCCCCCAGGACATCTGAGGGAGGGGGGATGTAATCCCAGCCTTCCCTGGATCTGCTGTGTCTCATGGAGAGACTGTCTCTACACTTCTGAAGTCATCTATCTATTCTAGGTCTAACTCCCAAAGGCACCTTTGTTTCCAATCCTGTCATCTTGCCACCACTTCTTGGCAGCCGGAACCTTCCAGCTCAGGGTACACTGAGTGGTTTTATATCTAATTCCATTCTCAGCCCAGTGATGGATGACGACAGATGCCTTGGCAAGTGGCTGCGTCAGGTGTGATCGTAAACATCTTATCTTTATTCATCAGCCAAGAACCTCTTCCAGGGTTACCTGACACGGTCAAGGTCATGAAGTCTGTTCTTGGTGTGTTGGAGACATCTATTGTAGCACTGAGCTCTGGCTCCACACTAGTCTATAAGCTTCAGAAATACGTGGTTTTAAGTAAGGAGGAGACAGGAGAAGAGGGGAAGTGGCAGGATGCTGAGTGATGCTATCACATTTGGAAGCTTTTGGTGAAAGGGAAGCTGGCAAGATCCAGACGTAGCTAGAAATGTCGGCAGAATTCAAGAGAGAAGGCAAATCCACAAGGGTAGTTTTTCAGCGAGGGGACAGAGTTTAGAGGCTCCAAGGCATCTGTCTTAGTTTGCATCCTATTGCTGCGATAAACACCGTGACCAAAACAACTTGAGGAGGAAAGGGTTTGTTTGACTTACATGCCTCATTGTGATCCATCATTGCAGGAAGTGAAGTGGGAAACAACTCAAACAAGAGCAGAGAAAGGAACCATGGAGGACACTGCTCACTGGCTTGCTCAGCAGGCTTTCCTATACCCCCCAGGACCACTTGTCCAGGTGACACCCCCATCAATCATTAATCAAGAATACGCCTCCCCGACATGCCCACTGGACAATCTGGTGGGGGCAGTTTCTCAGCTGAGATTCCCTCTGCCAAGATACATCTAGGTTTGAACCAGGTGGACAACAATCGATCATCACCGCATCTAAGGTCAGAGGTGTTCTTAAGTGTAGGTAGGTCATTTCTGCAGTCAGCAAGGGTAGTGAGGTAGTACTGAGCGAAATCCCAACTGGATGGGGAGTAGCGGAAAACAAGTCTGTGAGAGCCACTTACTGACCTTACAGCCACAAAGTCGTGAAGCAGAGAGGTGCTGCTCAATTTGTGGGGAGTGATGTCACCTGAGGGAAGGCTTTGGCTTTCATACAAAGTCTCCTGAGGAACAGAGCAGAGCTCAAAAAACTCTCCTACCTTAGCCACGTTCCCTCTGGCTCTCCCATCTAGTCAGTTGCTAACTCTTTGTGCTCCCACTTCTAGCCCTTAAACTCATCCCCCCCTTCCCTTTCCTCCTGCCCATATAATAAAGCTTTGTGTCTCTTTTTTATATTTATTTTTAATTTTTATTTGTGTTATGTGCCTATGTGTGCATGTGTGTGTCTATGTGCCTGTAGGTGCATGTGTGTGTATGTATGCATGTGTGTCCATGTCTGTATGTGCATCTGTGTGGGCACGTGTATGTAAGTGTATGTGTGTATGTGCAAATGCGTGTGTGGGGGCATGTGTGGGTCTGGGTGGGTATGTGTGTGTGAGCATGTGTATGCGTGTGTGTGTATGCATGTGTGTGTATGCATGTGTGTGTGTGTGTGTGTGTGTGTGTGTGTGTGTGTGTATGAGCACATGTGTGCAGGTGTTCACAGAGGCCAGAAGAGGGCATTGGATCCGTAGAGCTGGAGCCGTTTGCAGTTGGGTATTGCATTGGGAATCAAACATCTGACCTGTGGGAGCATCACGCTCTTTCAAATACCAACTTACCAGCACCTTAGCATTTCCTTTTTGTTATAGCATCTACCCAGATCTAGGTGAGTTAAACACCCAGGTCCCAGGCTTTGCGTGTAGTAGCTCTAGGTCCTTATAACAACTGTTTGAGGCTCTAAACATTTTAACCTCACCCACAACTATACATTGTATCACCTCAAAAGCAAAACAGTCCCACTAACCACATTTGCTAACATAAATCAGTCTAGGGCTATTGTTCTCAACCTGTGGGTCGTGACCCCTTTGGGGGGTCTAACAACCCTTTTAAAGGGTCACCTAAGACCATCTCAGGAAACATTACATTACATTTTGTTGCTTAACAGTAGCAAAATTACAGTTATGAAGTAACAATGAAAATATGAAAATAATTTTATGGTTGGAGATCATAGCATTAGGAAGGTTGAGAACCACTGTTCTAGAAGCTTCCAGGAGATACAAAACCACTTTCCAAAGGACAGAAAGGAGGCCCTTTGGTAAGGAAGTTCTTTGGTGTACCACAGGATGGACCTCTTCTAGGGAGCCCCTTTCCCCTAACACAGTGTGGGACCGCTTACTAGGGAAGTCTTCTGCTATAACACAGGATGGGACCTTGCTAGGGAAGCACTTTGTTGTAATACAGGATGAGACACTTGCTTCATTTCTCCGGGAGTACTATTGACCTGGAAGGAGCCTCAACTGAGAGAACAAATTTGTTTTCCATGCAAAATGACTCTCTAAGACAGTGGTTCTGAAAGTTTAATGGCCATGGCATTTACTTTTCCAGCTTATTAAAAATACATTTTCTAAGTACCTAGCCCAAAGACTGTGGTTCCCTGGACTGAGTCCAAGAGCTGTGTTAAGCCCTTTCACTACACCAGCAAACTTGGCAGAGGTGAAGGAGACCACACCATGCAGATGTTGCTCTATGGAAGGGCCAGCTGAGCTCAAGGCTGAGGAGGGACAAGAGTCAACTGAGATGCCAAAACTCAGCCCATGAGTGAAGTAAGAAAGAAAAAACCTTTAACTCAAGTAAAACATATAGCTTCAAGTGAGAGTGAGACTGAAAATTATAAATTAAACCTCAAAGATCTTATTTCTTTTATAGTGCTTGCTGGAAAATCAATGAGGTTTTTTATTTGGTTGGTTTGGTTTGTTCCAGAATATGGATTGGTTTTTTTTTGTTGTTGTTGTTTGGTTTGGTTTTTTGGTTGGTTGGTTGGTTGGTTGGATTTGAGACAGGGTTCCATGTAGCCTAAGCTGTCATGGATCTTACTAGATAGCCCAGGATGACCTTGAACTTCTGATCTTCTTGCCTCTGTATCCTTGGTGAGGGGCTGCAAAGTTGTACACCACTACACCTGGTTTATATAGTGCTGGGGATCAGACTCTGGGCTTCATTCACACTAGACAAGCGCTCTACCAGCTAACCTACATTCCTGGCCTGACTTTTGCCAGTTTTAAATGAGAAGCTATAACGCTTCCAATCTTTCGACAAAAGTAGACTTCTTGTGTTTATTTGTTCCAATCACATTGCAGAAAAGTCAGCATAGGCCTCTCCTTCCTGCCTGGGAGGTTCAAAGCCAAAAGGAGAGACTGAGAGCTCACTTCATTGGTGGGTTTGCAGGACATCCTTAGGTTAATCTCCAACACTGTAAACAGACTTGGAAAAGTCTTGGGTTTTGTTTTTATTTTAAGCCGAAGGGGAAGGAGCCATCTTTCCCCCTCCAAAATGGAGACAAATGACAGAAGCAGAATTGGTCCCTGACAGCATCCTGGGTATATGCCAGTTCTGGCTTTCCTGTCAGTAGTGCCAAAAATAAGTATATCAACCACAAACTTAAAGTCCAATTTCTGTTGCCAATACACAAGGTTGTGATGTGGTACGGTAACATATGATCATGTGATGTGGTAACACATGATCATGTGATGTGGTAACATATGATCATGTGATGTGGTAATATATGATCATGTGATGTGGTAACATATGATCATGTGATGTGGTAACACATGATCATGCCTTTTGTAAATCATCTTAGAAATTCATAATGATGAGAAGACCTTGCCTATACTATAGGTTCTCAGAGACCAAAAACTGTTCTAACTGTTGAAAGAGAGAAGCGCCATCTGTTGTTTCCTGAGAGCTGAATGTTTATTGTTCTCACCCACGGAATTCTGAGACTGTCACTCAAAGAATGAAATAGCAAGCACGATAAAGCAGCAAAGATCCATTACAAACAAGGGTTTTCAGGTTAGTAGCTCTCCCTAATTAGTGGGTTTGTTACATTGATAGGTGTTGGTTGCATTGAAGATATCCCTACATAACAAGGGAAGAAAGTGTAGCTTGGCAGTAAATATGACGAGAGAGGTTCCAAATGAAGACCAATGCCCAAAGCGGGCTGATTAGCCTACGCTGTTCAGTAGAACAACAGCATCAGCATTTTATTAGCATGCCAGGCAAAGAGGCTGAACTCTGTTTATCAACTTGATAAGATATAACAATCGCTAATTTTCTGTATGAAACATTAAAACAATCTCTCAAGAGTTCCTAATTAAGAAAGAACCTTGGGGATGGGGGAAACCTTTAATCCCAGAACTCAGGAAGCAGAGGCAGGCAGATCTCTGTGAGTTCGAAGGCAGCATGGTCTACAGAGCAAGTTCTAGGACAGCCAGGGCTACATGAAGAAACCCTGTCTCGAAACCAAAAAGGAAGAAAAGATAAGAAAGAAAGAAAGAAAGAAAGAAAGAAAGAAAGAAAGAAAGAAAGAAAGAAAGAAAGAAAGGGAGGAGGGAAAAGAAAAGGAAGAAGGGACGGAAGGAGGGAGGAAGGGAGGAAGAAAGGAAGAGAGAAGGGAAGGAAGGAACTTTGCTTTTGCAACTAATGGAGTACAGCATCCATCCATATGTGTATTGCAAAGTGAGTCTCTGAGTTCCTATAAGATAAAGCTGAAATGCCCAAGAAATCTAGCAGCATGCAGGCTGACGTCACGAAGGCCCATTCTCATGGAGCTCGATGATGGATGCATTTAATAAAGGTGTGATGTGTTCGCATCTTGAGCAGCTTGTGGCTCCTTCTGAGCTGAATCTGTGCCTTTCATTACTCCCATTCTCCCTAGAATATTGAAAGCTTACCCCTCATCCCATTTTATTCTTGCTGGGAAAGTGATACTGCAGTCTAGCTCCATAGGGTAGACTGGAGACAGAGATGCTGGGGGTTCCACCTCCAGGGTGTGAAAGGTTGTAAGAGCCAGGGACCACTTGTGCCTCTTACAATGAGCGAATGTATCTTCCCTGCTCTTAACAACCAAGGAGGAAGGGAGAATCTTAGAGCAGAAACAAAGAGAAGGGCAGGTGGTGCCAGCTCCCAGCGACCTCTGCTTGGCTGCTCATTGCCCATGGGAGTCAGATCTTTATTCTTCCCACCCTCAGCTCCCTTATCAATCTGCCTTTCAGGTCCTACCCATCAGTGGGACACCCTGATAGAAACTGTTGGTTAGCCTTTGTCAACTTGACATAAACTTAGACATATCTGGGAAGAGGGGATCTTAATTGAGAAAATCCCCTCATAAGATTTCTTATAAAAAAAAAAAAGAAAGAAAGAAAGCAGACTGAGCTAGCCATGAGGGTCAAGCCAGTAAGCAGCACTCCTCCATGACCTCCACATCAGCTCGTACTTCCAGGTTCTTGCCCTGTTTGGGTTCCTGCCCTGGTTTCCATTGTTGACTACTGTGATGTAGAAGTGTAACCAAATACCTTTCCTCCGCAAGCTGGTTTCAGTCACGGTGTTTTATCACAGCAATAGAAGAAGATGATGGAGACCTAGGAAAGCTAGGCAGGAAACTAGACCACAGCTGCCTCTGTCCCTACCTCAGTACCTCCTCCATTTTGCCTGTCCCTTGGCTCTGCTGCTACTGCACACTCCTCTCTATGCAACCCTCACTTGGTTCTAAACATCAACACCCAACTCTGCTCCCAAGCAGCCCAAGATGGCCCAGGAGCCACATTGTGACCAGTTTCATAGGTTAAAGTGAATCCATTAAATCCCCTAGCACGTGCCTATGTCCTCTGGAGAGTCTGCTGACCTACTATCTCCTCGCTGCCACCTACATGAAGGAAGGAGGATTTGTTTTTAATATTGCACTTAGGCTAGCAGGACGTCTCAGCAGATAAAGACGCTTGCTGCCAAGTCTGCTACCTGAGTTGAATCCCCAGAACCTACATGACTAAAGAAGAGAACCCACTTTCTTTTTTTTTTTTATTAGATATTTTCTTTATTTACATGTCATACAATATCTCCTTTCCCAGTTTCCCCTCAGAAAAAAAAAATTTTAAATAACATAAAATAAAAATAAAAACAAAAACAAACCCCTGTTCCCTCTCCCCCCCCCCTTTCACCACCCCCACCTTTTTCTGCTTCCTGGCCCTGGCATTCCCACTACACTGGGGTATAGAACCTTCCCATTGATGACTGACTTGGCCATCCTCTGCTACATATGCTGCTGGAGCCATGAGTCCCACCATGTGTACTCTTTGGTTGGTGGTTTCGTCCCTGGGAGCCCTGAGGGTACTAGTTCATATTGTTGGAGAACCCACTTTCTAAGCTGTCCTCTGACTTCCTTACTCACACCATGACATGGGTAGATCCACGTGTATGCAGACAAACAGACACACATGCACACGATATAAATGAATGTAATAAAACGTAATATTGTCCTTTTGTGAAATCTGTGATTCGAACAAAATGTACCTCAGGTGTAGCCAGGGATCCTAGAGCTGTGACCTCAGACTGAGACCCTATCCCAAAGCACTGAGAGCAACAAGACAACATCTTGAGGCATCCAGGCCTAGGAAAGAGTACCACCACTCCCTGAGGATCCTGGTGGCACAGAAGAGATGGAAGATTTCCTAAGAACCTGGAGGAAATTTTCTCTGTACTCTGACCTTAGAATGTGACTTCGGCTTTTTAAAACCACACTAAGACCATTTTTTCCGCACAAGTCTCATGATCTGCTATTCCCTCATCATCATTCTGCCTCCTTGATCACACACATTATCATCTGACACTTAGTACCAGGAGAACTAGACAGGAGCCCCTCCACACAGATCCAGAATCCAAGCAAGGCCAAGAGATATGCATAAGCATTCGTCGACACAAAACTCACTTTTTTTCACTTCAGAAAAGTTTCCAGATCTATGGCAGTAAGAAGCCACTGACACTGTCAGTCACATTAATTGGTAGTTACTGTTTTTACTTGCCATAACAAATATAAAACTTAATGTTATCTAACTAAAAGTAAATCAATACCACAACCTTCCATATAACATTATGTCCAGTTCCCCCCCATACACACCTCACTGAAAACTGATTGTGACTGTATAATATTTTTCTTCCAAGGAATTGTTTCCCTTATACCATAATTTTTCACACCATAATATTAATTTTGCCCTCTGTGCTGCCCATGTAACTCATTTTTTGCAAATTTGATATTAACACAAACAATATTAGGATAGCAGAAGAGAAAGAACTAACACATGACATGTTGTTGATTTTCATGTTATCTTTTTTGAAAAAGTCTCTATGCTGTACACATACACACACACACACACACACACACACACACACACACACATACATTCATTCTACTCTGAGAAGCTGACCAACACATACATTTAAACAATATCCCCTCATCCAAAACCGCCTTCAGTATGGTATGTCAGTATAAGATTTTGTCTATACCAACAAATGGAAAGGTGAGGTCATAGCATAGCCATTAATTTCTTTCTCCCAGAAAATGGCTAAAAGCATGAATTCTAAATGAGAAAGGGGATAGGAGAATGAGCAGTAGACAATAAATTTGGGGAGCCAGGGGTCGCCTCCAGAATTGAATGTATCCACCAGAATTACTCAGAGGTGTGTCCAACCCACAGCCCTGAACCACTTATGACTGAGAATCAATGAGACCAAAGCCCAAAACACTTATAACAATATGAATGTTTGCAAGTGTATGCTCTTTGTTTTTGCTTTGTTTTTATTGTTTGTTTGTTTGGTTGGTTGGTTGGTTGAGTTGGTTTTGGTTTTAATTTTGTTTTTTATTTGGTTTGGTTTGGTTTCATTTCTGTAATCCTATATATGGTTGTTGGGTGTGAATTTTGTAGATGACATCATGACACTATATCAAAAGATTGGACATACCTACAAGGTTTGTTACATCACAAACTACAGAGACTTCAGAATCCAATGTTCTCTTCTGGCCTCTGTGGGCACTTCACTCATGCACACACACACACACACACACACACACATAATTTGAAGAGAGAAATGAATACAGAACACATATATGAATTTCCTTAACCCAATTAATATCCCATAACTAAACATTAAAATAATAAATAATTTTTAAACTGAAATATTTTAAGAGCTAAATAAAGAGAGACAAAGCTGATATTCGAGCAGGAAAAACAACACTGTTCAGAACAGAACAACTCCAATACCCCAAGTTACTAATTCTCTCTTTGACACCCTCCCTAACACAGTAGCGTTCATTCTCTTAAGAGAAATCCCAGTGATTTGTGGCAGAGGCTCAGGCTTCGGCTCAGGCTTTGGGCAGGCACAGGGGAAGGGGTGTAATGTCTTTCTCTCATGCCTGGAATGGGCGTCCCCCACACCAGTTGGATAACTGCCCTGCTCCTTCTCTTCCCTCGGGCTAAGTTGTCAGTGCAGCTGGCTCACTCCTGTCCTAGAGAGTCATGGGGAAAGTTTTCAAGGGTGATAATGTCAACGTGTTTCTGAAAAACCCCACCAGAATGTGATGATTTTCATACATACAATGTAAGAGACATAAACCTATAAATAACCATCTCCAATTAACCTTTCTCTACCTTCTCTGTCTTTCAAACTGATCCAAGCTCGCTCTCCTCCAGAAAACCAATTACAACTGGCACTTGCTTTTCTTCAGATGTATCTCATCTTGTTTATGCTGCTTCTGCTGGTTTGTTATAATTCAGTCCTGCAAATTCAGGAGCCAGGCTGATTTTCAGTTTAAGTACATTTTACTTGCACTTTTTTTTCCCCCAGATCTGTTCAACAATCCATCCTTCAGTCAACGACACTTAAGGAAAACAAATGTCCACCAGGACAGATTCGTATTGAAGAATCAGAATTGGAACAAGCCCAAATCCAATTTTAAGAATTAAGCTAGAGTTTATCTCTGGCATCCGGCTTTTCTCTCCAGCTCTTAGAACCGCCCTCTATTCAGAATCCATTCTCCTTCCTGTCACGGTGTGAATGATAATCTCCATCTCTACATTATCATTTTATTGCCTCTCAAGTGCCCCATTCCCACTGGCATATACGTATGTTCAAATACTTCACATCTGAAAATGTTTCTGCTACTCTCATTGCCTTAGCATTACTATGAGATCTTTTCCACATCAGTTCATTTAAAGAGTTTCCAACTGCCATTCTCACATGTCATGGCTAACATTTACAAAACACAACCAACCTGCTTTCCTCCCCCATCACAGAGAAATAACTCTGGTCAAAATTACCAAATTCTCCCTCCCCAAAAAGACAACAGAATAATGTTCAACTGTGAAGAGAAAAAAAAATCATATGGTCAAGGGACAGTCTTCAGCCTCTGCCTTCCTTAGTCCCTGCAGAAGTCTACAGTTGCCGCCATCTCCTTCCCAGAGCTCTCTCTCTCCCAGCTGCCATGATGCTGGGCTCCTGTTTCTAATCCCCCTGTGATTCCTTCATGGCTTGCTTTCTTGAATCTATCTGACTTCTGACAGCTATTCTTCACCTATTTACCTACTTAGTTAAAAAAATCTTTTCTTGAGAGGAATATTACAGAGACCCAGACACCATCCAGACGCCAAGCATTCCCAAATGTACCTCTCTAACCCTAAGCTTGCCCCAGATTCAAACAGAGGACCATTAGCAAACCAGGAAGGTATCTACTTAAAGTGTCCTACTATGTGTCTTAATGTGAAAGTCCAAACTTAATATATCCAAGACACAACACTTAGTTGTCTGCCTGAAGCCTGAGCCTCTGGGTTTCCTAAACTCGGTCAGCTATTGCTTCCTCTCTTGATCTCACCCTACCTGCCATTCATCAGTCTACAGTGTGATACTTCAGATCCCAGCTATGGGATACAAGCTGGCCAATTTACAGGGCTTGCATCGCAACTGTCTCAAGGTAAGGCTCCATCTTTACACTGATGCCATCAGCTCCTACATCACCTCTTTGGGTTTTAACCTTGCTCACCCTACAGTATATCCTACCAGTGAATAGATCAAAGACAGGTTGATAAAAGAGTATGTCTCCAGCACATGGCATTTGATTACATGGAATGACATCTAACCCTTCACTCAGTCCTTATTTCCCTATGGTGGCCTTAACAGCTTCCGCTGGAATGCACTTTCTAGTTTTCATTGTTAATATCTGTTGCACATGGCATTGGGCTACACAGAGATATTTTCATATAAGTCTATATTACAAATTCAGCACATTCCACCCTATCATTTCTCATCCTCACCCCACCCCCACTTAGTCCTCTTTGTTACCCTCGAGAATCTCACTTCCTCTCTCAGGTCATACATACGTACATACATGATTTTAGGTATCTAAATAGAATCTAGAAGGCACAAATACTCCAACATATCCTTTCTTCAGGTTATAAACGTAAATTGGTTATCTGTCAAACTTGAGTGACAAATGAATGATTCTAAGACTGGAACAGGAAATAGGAGAAATGAGCCTAGAGCATCTTGTAGTGCCATAAAGAAAGAAGAATTAACACACACATATAACATATATAGATACAACATATATTAGCATATACATTATACACATGCAGACATATGAACACACACAATATATATACATATGCACATGCAACATACATGCATATACCCACACATACACACAACAAATACATACACATACATTTGCACACACACAAATGCAACCTATACATATGCATACAACATACACAAATATATACATATAACACATACATAGAATACATGCAGACAAGATATATAAATACATACACACAAAATAGATGCACATGCATATGCACATACCACATATACATACATACATACATACACAATACATACACGTGCCATATACACACACACACATCTAGTAGACCAAAGGGACAGAGGAGCCAGCTAGAACTCCCAATGACCAATGCTAAAATCATTTGAGCAACAAAATAAAATAAAATTGGATTTTATAACCTAAAGTTTAAAACCTGCAAGTCCATTTTTGTAAGTCAATATTGCACAAATTAATAAGTGAGAGGAAACCAACTTTTCATGCAGAAAAACTCCAAATATGCCACATAGGTCTCCTGCTTAGAAATCTTACACACCGGATTCAGGCCAGGAGATCAAAGGTGAACCTCATGAATCCTGTGACAGTCACACTCCTGAAGAAAAGAGCATTCAAGATCTGTACTCTCGCCTGGTGGTGGTGGCACATGCCTTTAATCCCAGCACTTGGGAGGCAGAGGCAGGGGGATTTCTGAGTTCGAGGCCAGCCTGGACTACATACAGAGTGAGTTCCAGGACAGCCAGGGCTACACAGAGAAACCCTGTCTCAAACAAAAAAAAGATCTGTGCTCTCCCTCACAGAACCGCAAATCCTATCCTAATCGTGAAATTAATGTTAGAGAAATGCCACTATGGCACCCGTCCAGTGAGTGTTCTTTAAAATGTCAAAATCACAAAGCAGGAAAATCTGAGAAGCGATTATTGAAGAGGAGCCTGAGGAGACATAGCCGAATGCAACTCCTCACAGGAAGAAGACATTTGCAAGGAAGGCTAAGGGATTATCATAATTCTGAACAGACCTTGAAAGCCTATGACTTATTTTTACACTGAATATATACTTAAGACTTTTTTAGTATGCATGAGACTTATGTGGCTGGCTTCTGAAACACCTGATAACTGGACTCGGTCCCCCAGAGTTCCTGATAGCTTCAGGCTTGCATTCCTAATGAGTCCTAAGGAATACACACACCGCTATTCTCAGTACCACAGGTCAAGAACTACCAAGCAAAGCTGAATGTGTTAACCCATCCCTACATGGTAAGAAGATATGTTTCCTGTCTTGGGGAGGAGATCACAGCCTGTGGCCCAACAACCCAGTTTTAGCTACCCAACCAGAATAAGTCAATTAAATAAGCCAAATTAACAGTGATAATCAGGAAAAGGAGATGTGTTTAATGTGGTCATGCTGGGAAAAGAGTGACCACATTCATCTCTAGGGTCCCAAGTTCATCTCTAGGGTCCTTGCATGAGTATAAGATTTAAATAGAAGGTAAGATATATGCATAATTAAGCAGTCTGGCCAAGGTGAGGTCCTGCCTACTGTCTCAGCTCCAAGTCTCCTCCACAAGGTCACATGACAAGTTGTAAATCTCTCTCCAGGAGCTAAGCTGTGTTTAGAAAGAGATATATTCACTCTTTCCAGGTGTCCTGTAACAGCCAGTAAGTCAGTTAGTTTTAGTTAGTTAGTTAGTTAGTTAGTTAGTTAGTTAGTTAGTTAGTTAGTTCCTTAGCATTACCAGGAAGAAACTCACAACACAGCTACCAATGGTATCTGAAAGTACATCTGAAGACTTAACTACCATTAAAGAAGGCACAGAGGTCATTGCATTAATGCGTTAACAGATACTACATCAATCTCAGCCAACCTGAGGCCATGAAAGATGTGGTCAAAAGATGACAGAGCAGGAGTTAGGAGGATATGAGCTTCAGCTACTACGAAGTCTGTCCAACCCTGGAACCTGCACTACTCCATATTCCTATGTGAGATATGTCCTTACTGTCTGAGCAAGTCTGAGCCAGTACTTCTCAGTGGCTTACAGTTAAGGTCACATGGGAACAGCCTTTCAGATCCCATCTCCTTCTGCACACTCATTCACTAGCACCGGCCATCCTGACATACGCTCTCCTATATATGTGGCTCCTCTGGCATCGGGCTCCATCAGGGACAATTCTTACCCTGACATTGTCCTCGAGTCTCCCCAGGGCTACCTGCTTCTTCCCTGGGCTTAGCTCAAAACTTGACTTCTTCAAAGCCAGTTATGCAGATTGTCCAACCCACATGCTTTCCACGCCACCGCCCCCAGCACTCTAGTCTGCCACCCCACTTTACTGTCTTCTGAGAATTTACACTGGTGGATTCCTGTTTCAGTCCCCACAGGCCTCCACCATTTCACACTCAGCCCTCTTTGTTCCTTGTCAGTTTCTGTAATCTTCTGTGCCTAGGAATGCGAGGGATGCTTGACAAATGTTTGCTTAACAAATGAATTAACTGAACAGCTAGCATATGCCCACTTTAAAATAAATTCACACTTTGTCCAAATGTGAGAATTTCAAGATGATTGGCAGCTGACGGTGTAAGGGTATCTACTCGGCGATCTCCTTAAAAAGGCAGTGCTCTGTGTAGGGAACCATATGTTGTATCTGTATATAATGCACTCTGATTCTCAGAAAAAGAAGATCAAGCCAGGTGTCAGCAAAACACCCAAGGGGTAGAAGCCAACAGATCCACACACTGAGCCATAGAGATGCCAAGAGCAACGAACACAAGTGACAGCTTTGACACACAGAGGACCCATAAGAGGAAAAATATACCCACCCCAGAGAGGGAGATTCGTACTACTAAGACAAGACAAAAAGTTAATCTCATCTGTTTGTGGGGTTTGGGGTTTTGTTTTATTTTGCTTTGGCTATTTTTTGAGACAGGGTTTCTCTGTGTAGCCCTGACTGTCCTAAACGTGCTCTGAAGACCAGGCTGGCCTTGAACTCACAGAGATCCACCTGCTTCTCCCTCCTAAGTACTGGGATTAAAGGCGTGCACTACCACTGGCTGGCCTGCTTTCTAAAATCAGCATCTGAGCTGGATACAATGATATATGCCAATAATCCCAGTACTTGGGAGGATGAAGTAAAAAGACTGTGGAAAGTTTGAGTCCAGGGTGCATAGCATAGGACATCCTGCACTACAGGTATAAGACCCTGTCTCAAAAATAAACAAATAAATGAATGAATAGTCATATTATTTTGAGGAGTGAAGTCATTGCACTCACCCTGGGACCAGGAAGGGTGGGGGTGGGGCTTTCCTTCTACAGCATCTCTGAGTTCCTGAGCTTTGGGTGGATCCTCCACACAGAACTCTCTCTCCATAGTCTGAGGACCACCGAGGGTCCAGAGGAAGAATTTGAGTTTTGTGTTTCTAAAATTTACTTATAAACCCAGGGAATGTTTCCCCAGTCTCCTTCTCTAGGAAGAAGTAAAAACTGCCTATTGACTTTCCAGTCAAACCACAACCAGTAACTGGATGCGACCCCTTGGATAGAGTCGATGTTATTTTTCATCCCTCAAGTTGAGAGCTCTATGCATAGCTGTTTCGTGGACAATTTTAGGAGCATTTATAGACAGAATGGTCAATTGCAAAGGGCTTTTAAAACAAGCTATGTTTTAAAACTTATCCTTTGATGAATTTACTACCAATTTTATTGGTTCCTGGTACCTATAACATACCTACATTGATCCCTTTCGGTATCTTATTTGTTGATTGGCATGTGCTTATTGCCCTGTTTCTGCTATTAATGTAAATATTGTGTTTCCTTGTCTTCCAGGTTGTTCTATTAAGCCTCAAAAGAAAAGAGGTAGGGGAGCAGTGCTAAAGAGATAGCTCAGAAGTTAAGAGCTCTTGCTGCTCTTCCAGAGGACCTGGGTTCAGCTCCCAGCATCTACATGGTTACCCACAACTATTTTAACTCCAGTTCCAGGAGATCCAGTGCCGCCTTCTGGTCTCCAGGGCTCCAAGCACACACACAGAATAATGCTGCCTCATTCAGGAGGGGAAAGAGGATTGACTGATTGAAGAAATGTAAAACCACAGGCAAATTGAGAACAGGCAAACCCTAGGTAGAGATTATAAACTTCACATGCACAATCTACATAGTGACACTGGAAATCATCAATCAGGACGTCTCATTTGGCCAGGGCAAGCTGAGAAAGCCACAACTTTCTATACGAAATGAGTCTCTCTTTGAAATCATGAAGTCTCTCATGAAATCATGAAATATCTTTGGGGAGGAGTTTCTCTAACAGAAAATAAAGAGCTGGTTAAATAAAGATGGGCACATCAGAACTCAGAGGAAAATAACCATATAACCTCAAATTTTGCAATAACTACCTTGGATAAAAAAGAAGTTACTCCTTCCAAGAATATGTACCTAAGAGCTGCAGAAGTGGCTCAGTTAGTACAGTGCTTGCCCAGCATGCATGAAGCTTTGAATTTTATACAGAATAAACCAAATAAACTGGTCTCAGTGATGTGTGCTTATAGCCTCAACACTTGGAAGTTGAAGGCAGGAGGGTCAGAAGTTCAAGGACATTCTCTGCTATCTAATGAGTTTAAGGCCAGCTTGCGACACAAGAGACCCTTGAGACAAAAGAGGGGAAGGGAAGAATTTTCTTCCATCTTCCTCAGAGCACTTACCTTAGAAGGCTTTTAATTATTATAAATATATACATATGTTTGCATATTTATGTACTTATACTTATTTATATATAAATGTATATATTTATTTATATTTATACATATATACATATCTATGTGCACACACACACACATACTCACACTTTAGAAGGCCAAGTTGGCTTTTTGCCTGTTGGCCTTGTGTGTATTCTATGAATGTTTTTCTCAAGAGTCTGGGAGATAACACTATGCATTGAACATCAAGAAGAATGGTGCCCTTATCTCAGCTTCTGTTGGAAGCAGGACCCTAATTCAAGGGGCTCTTTGCTTTAAATTGCAAAACTACCTCTTGTTATCAAACACACCGTTTGTCTCTTCTGACTCAAGCTAAGTACCCAAGGCAGATGGCCACTTCTCCTTCCTGGTGAAGTATGGAAATGAACTATGAGAGTCAGGTGGTGCCGTCCAGTCCTCTTACTTGAGGACCAGACATTTATCGTAAGGGACTGTTCGTGTTGCACGGTATCTGCTTGGCTATCTACGACTGAGCTGTCTTTCTGCCTTGGCAGTCTCAGTGAATTCTTGTGGTATACCCCACATTCTGACTTTGTTCTTAGTAATAAAAGTCTTTCCCCTCTTTCCTTTTGCAGCCATCAGGGGCACCGCAGCCGCCAAAATGAAGTTCAATCCCTTCGTGACTTCTGACCGAAGCAAGAACCGCAAACAGCATTTCAATGCACCTTCTCACATTCGGAGGAAGATCATGTCCTCCCCTCTTTCTAAAGAGCTGAGACAGAAGTATAATGTTCGGTCTATGCCCATTCGAAAGGATGATGAAGTTCAGGTTGTTCGAGGACACTACAAAGGCCAGCAGATTGACAAGGTGCTCCAAGTGTACAGGAAGAAATACGTCATCTACATTGAACGAGTCCACTGAGAGAAGGCTAATGGCACAACTGTCCATGTGGGCATCCACCCCAGCAAGGTGGTTATCACCAGGCTAAAGCTGGACAAGGACCGCAAGAAGATTCTGGAGAGGAAAGCCAAATCCTGACAAGTAGGAAAGGAGAAGGGCAAATACAAGGAAGAAACAATCGAGAAGATGCAGGAGTAGAGACATCTCGTGCACAGCTTTCATTAAAGACTGCTTAAGTAAAAAAAAAAAAAAAAAAAAAATAGTCTTTCCTTTCTCATCACCCTCAAGAGGAAGATTTCTGGGTAGAAAATAAACTTTAGTTTTAGTGTATTTCTCCAGCAGGTGCCATTCTTTTCTTTCTAGATGACCAAAAATTAACATCTTCAAATTTCAAAACCTTCAAATCACACTTTGTGGTAAATGCTTATGTCAGGCTCTGCTCACTGCCGCTGGGCAATTGGGAAACTGGCAATACACTTGGATGGAGGATTTTGAGGAAATAATGGCAACTGACACTCTAGTTCTCCCCCCTGTTCCTCTCTGCCTCTCTCTGTCTCTGTCTCTGTCTCTGTCTCCATTTCTGTCTCTCTGTCTCTCTGTCTCTCTCTCTGTCTCTCTCTCTGTCTCTCTCTCTGTCTCTCTCTCTCTCTCTCTCTCTCTCTCTGTCTCTCTCTCTCTCTCTCTCTCTCTCTTTCTCTCATACACACACATTGTGTGTGTGTGTATGCCCATAAGAGGTTAGTTGGGTGTCTTCCTCTATCACTCTTCACCTCATGTTTTGGGACAGAGTCTCTCACTGAACCTGAGTTCACTGATTATGCCAGAGTGGCTCCCCAGTGAGCCCAAGAATCCCCTTGTCTCTGCCTCACTGGCATTGGGATTACAGGCAAATGCCTCCATAATGCTGGGTGCTGAAGCCTGAACCCAGGTTCTTATATTTGTGGAGCAAGCTCTTGACCAACTGAACCACCTCCCCAGGCCCTGAAGCTGACATTGTCAAGGATGTGTTTGTTACAGTCAACTGAAACTTGGGAGAATCTTTTTATGTACTAGATGAATAAAAGTCAGAATTGACCTTTAGTTGAGTTGTGCCCCTAATAGGGAAAAAAATGATTTAAAAAAAAAAAAAAACATGTTGGAATGAAATCTTGAAATTAAGTATTTCCATGGGTGTGCTTAAATGCTACCCATCTGCAGCCCATATAACAAGAACAGCTTCTCTGTCCTAATGAATCCATCATCTTTCTAAAACCTAACATTGTATTAGCACTCATTGAAACCATAGAAACCATTTGGCAACACATCTCTCACCACAAACCAATCATAATCAGCTCTGTCAGATACTTATTTGCTGGTAGAGATGATGAATTTTCCCAGGAGGAGAGAGAACTGATCAGCCTGGGAGCTGCAGGTAGCCATTCCAACACACAGGCAATAGCAGGAACAAAGATGTCCATGTGGCAAAGGGTCACACTGTCTGTGTCACTCACTGAGACTACACAAGTTCACTTCCCTATTGTCAGTAACCAGCGTGCTTTAGGAATATAGAGAACTAAACAAGATTCCCAGAGACATCACAATTCAAAGGCAAAGAATATGGATGGCATAGAGTTTTGTGCCACAGGCTCTCTTGATACCCTTTAGCCTCAAGTCTTTAACCCATTTTATAGCAACGTGATCATTAGTTCTTTGTTGTTTTCTTGATGTTGAGATATAAGAGTTTCCTGCAAGTTTTGCTTATTAATTCTCTAGTGGATGCATTACTACTTCCCCATCAGGAAGTTCCTTTGGCACTGAATGTCCTAGGTAGACCCAATGACAGAGAATAGGAGATCTGATCTACAAGAGAAAGCCCAGAATGGGAACTTAACATGACTGCTGAGTAAGCATAAAGGCTTGAGTTCAGATCCCCGGCTTGCCCACTGGGATCTGGGTATCTGGAGTCACAGTGTTTGAGGTGTTTCTTGGCATAGCTTGGTCTTGTCATTGTTGGGCAGGTATCCCATTCTTTGGTTACTGTTGCCCCTTTGAGATCCTAGGCAAGTGTGGTGGCTTCAAGGTCCCTGATAATGCTTCTGAGACCCCAGTGGGTGACACAATAAGATGGATATGGACTGAGAGGAAAGGCTAAGAGGGGGGTCATGAGAAAGAGCTAGAAGGACCAGGGTCTCTGCCAAGAGTCGGAGTCTCCAGAGAGGAGGTTGAGTAGGAGGAGGGGCTCCTGCAGGTGGACTGCTAAATGGCTATGAGTAAGTCTGGAGAGACTGGAATGGGGGACAGAAAGGATAGTGAAAATCACCTCCCTGCATCTACTTCAGTGTGGCCACTGCAGGTCCCTGGTAGGAAGTGTTTCTGATGATCAGAGGCTAACAGAGCAGCAGAGATGGGCTAGAAGAAATGGATGAAAAGGTCAGTAGGAAAGAGCTCATCTGGGTCCAAAATAAGGGGTGGAGTCCCCAGGGAAGGGAGGTGAAGTAGGAGGAGAGGCTCCCATAGGCAGTAGGATGAACAGTAGGTCTGGAGAGACAGGGATGAAAGCACTAGAAGGAGTTTGGCTCTACACCAAGGGCCTACCTTAAGTATATGGCTGTCTAGAGATCATAGCAATGAAAAAAGTAGCTAACATGCCCACAATCAATGTCCCCCAAAGGACCCATTTCCTCTATATTTTAAGTTTGACCAGACCCTTGGGTATAACCTCCCATGATTCTTCACCTTCTATTCCCAAATATTCCAGAACATAAAGAAAATACAGTATTCTTATAAACTTTTATGACTGGGTTTCTGCTTCATTATTAAGACTGACAAAAATTGAACACTCATGATATTCTGCTTGTGTTTTACAACCTGTGAAATGGAGTTTAGTGGCCAACACTGGAGACCTGGGATGACCTTATCCTTCCCTGTATCTGAGTTCACACTCTCTTTGGATCCACCATAGCTTGTTAGCAAGCTGAGTGTTTGTAGGACTGTGAGCTTTAGAAACCATATCTAAATATAACGATGAAAGAACTTCAGCTCCCTCCACTCCTCTCCAGCCACCCCCTGGGACCAGTCCAAGGGACGCCATCTTGTAATTTGCTGATGCTTTACACTTACAATATTCATTCTCCTCCAGGATTCTCTGAGACACAACACTGTGGAATTCTTATCATAGTGCCCATACACAGAACATTCCAGAAAACATGCCTGAAAAAAGTGTCTGATATTTCAATATTTTTTCATATTTCATTCTCCTTTGGCTTGCATATGCTAGCCCTATAATATCAGAACATGCATTGTCATCAATACCCACCCACTATCACGCAGTGGGCATGCTCCTGGAACGTCAATACCTTCAACATCTAACAATACATGTTTCTAACCAAAAAAAAACTTTTCTCCCTTTTATGAGGCCTTTTCAGGAGAGACAGATTTTGCCAAGAACCTAACAAAAGGCTGACTCACAGTATGGTATTTTCCAAGATATAGTAGACCCCATGTCGGGGCTTCTGTCAGACCATAGCATCTCTGCTTCAGAACACGATAAGCCCAACCTGCAAAGATGAGGTGGCTGCAGGAACCCAGAAAGGATTACAGGGAGGGGCTGAGATCACTAAACTGGCAAATTTATATGAACTCTCAACACCCTATAGCATGGGGAGTCAGAGAGAGGAGACTCCCTGGGGCTTGCTGGGTGGCTAGTCTTGTCCAGTGAGCTCTAAGTTCAGTCATGGCCTCAAATCAAAAAGTAAAGTGGAGAGCAACAGAAAAGTGTCTACCCCTGATCTCTGCACACATGTACACACACACACACACACACACACACACACACACACACACACACACACACGGGGGCTGGTTATAAGGTAGCTCATTTACAGCTACTCACAGCCAGAAAGCCAATGAAGTCTTTGATCTCTCTCATCTTTCAACCTCCCTTTGAAATCTAGAGACAGGGAAATATCTTAGAAATCAAGACAGCTGAGAAAACATTTCTCTCAGCCTTATAACACATTAAAAGCAAACCCAAACCTTTTACTTCAGAATTATAAGTTATACTTAAGGAAATCAATGGCTATTTACTTCTAGTGCTGTGTGTTAAAAATATGGTCCCTGACCCATCTTCCCTGTGACTGTACATCCTGAGAAGCAGAAAAGGAACAACTAATAAGATGTTTAATAACTCTATACAGATACTCAAGAGAAAATATCTAATGTGAACACCAGGAGAAGGCCACCAACAGAGATAACATTAAGGGTAGAGATATGAAGGGTTACCAATGATGTCTGAATATAAACTGACGACAGGGAGACCAATAATAAGAGCAGGAGAGAGACCCTGCCTCAAGGAAAAATGGCAGCACAGGACACAAACTGTCATGAGGCAGAAGAACATCAGGACCAAATTCAAACAAAGGACTCAACAAGGTGGTCAGTAAGGACACAGACACAAAGGTTTGCTATGAACTACTTAAGACACACAGGCTGCTAGCCTGGCCTGACTGGAGCTACTGTTTGTTTTAAACTCATTTATACAAGGTAACTGGGGTAGAACATAGTCATTTAGCTATTTGCTTTGTTTAGTGTCATGTTTCTTTTGTTTGTTTGTTTTGAGTTTTGTTTTTTAATTAGATATTTTATTTATTCACATGTCAAATGCTATTCCCTTTCCCAGTTTCCCTCCCTCCCAGAAAGACCCTATCACATCCTCCCTCCTCCTGCTTCTATGAGGGTGTTCCTCCACCTACCCACCCACTCCCACCTCCTCACCTTCGATTCCCCTACACTGGGGCATCTATTGAGCCTTCATAGAACCAAGGGCCTCTGCTGCCTCAAGAAAAAACAAGAAAGAACAACCCCACGCCAGGGCTGCTCCCCCCACCCCAGGACAACTGGAACTGCATTGAGGTCAACTCCAGCTAGTTATAGGTATGCAGCTACATCCTCTGCCTATTGACCCTGTCCCTGCTGTAGTGACAGATGGGGGTGGGAGCCCCTGGTTCACTTTCCATGGCATTGTCCTTCTCCTCGTTTTTCCTCCTTCTGTCTTGCAGCCACAGTCCTAACACCAGAGAGTATCTGAGTCACAGTCTAATCCATCTCTTCAGAACCTGGCCCTCACTGGAGACTTATTCAAGTTTTGTTGTGGAGTTTAGTTGTTTTCACCCTATTGGGTGCATTAGACTTTTGGAAGCAAACCAAACAATATTGTTCTAAAGAAAGAGTTATGGATGCCAGAGAGATAGCTCAGCAGTTAAGAGCACTTTCTGCTTTTCTAGAGGACTTTTGAGTTCAGTTCACAGCACCCATGCCAGGTGACTCACAATCACCTGTAATTCCAGCTTCAGGGGAACCTGATGCTCTCTTTTGGCGAGCTCAGGCACCTACACTCACATGTATGGAGAAACACACACTGTATGTAGTGTTTACATCAGAATATCCCTGCCCCCATAGGCTCCTGAATTTGAATACTTGGTCTTCACTTGGTAGCACAGTCTAGGGCGGTTGAGAAGACGAAGTCTTGCAGAGGAAGCGTGTCAGTGGGCACAGGCTTTTGAGAGTTGAGTGATTGTGCCCCTTTTAGTTCATTGTCCCTGTTTCAAGGTTATGACAAAGGATGTGAGTGCTGAGTTTTCCACTCCAGCCACCACACCAGTCACCTGTAATCACACCTCTGTTCCCACCCTGGACTCTTATCCCTCTGGAACTATGATCCAAAATAAACTCTCTTGTCTTTAAGTTGCTTTTATCATGGTGCTTTATCACAGCAACAGAAAACCAAACCACACATATAATTTAAAATAACAATAAACATGTCTTTAGAAGGAGCTGATCCTCCCCTTTACCTCCATTCTCTTTTTTGAAATAATCAGTTCAAGCCTTCTATACTTCTCTAAAAATATCTTTCTTTAAAAAGAAAAAAAACTCTATTGTTACAATAAAATTGAAAGAAGAAAATATTTAATATTTAATACTCAGAGCACATTAACTCACCAAGAATTTTTTTAAAAAATGTTTTAAGCACTGTGATAAGTGCTGAAGAATGAACTCAAATAGCTGAACAGCAAATATTAACTGTCATTTCCTTTGGCGGGTTGGATAATACCCCATTCTCAATAAGCTAAGACTCCAACAGGAAGCAGCAGTAAGTCAAATCAGGGATGGGAAGCACTGATGCTGGGAGGGCTGTGAAGCAGCTAAGGCAGTCTGCTTCCTAGATCTCAAACTAAAATCAATTCT
This sequence comes from Mastomys coucha, assembly GCF_008632895.1. Classification (NCBI taxonomy): domain Eukaryota; kingdom Metazoa; phylum Chordata; class Mammalia; order Rodentia; family Muridae; genus Mastomys; species Mastomys coucha. The sequence continues at coordinate 67,960,391 of NW_022196906.1, read as the reverse complement.
CAACCCAGGAGAAAGTCGGAGCTCAGAATGCACCGAGGCGGTCATTGATCACACTCATCCGATAGTGTGCCTCCCTTTCCTTGGGGAGCTACTGAGTGGTGCATGGCTTGTCCTGGCCAAAAAGTGTGGACAGATGCCCATTTACCCTCATAGAAAGTGGACTGCAAACCTAAAATATGGCCTTACTCAAGTCCAGCTTAATGAGTTCACCACACCCACAGGGGTATGGATCTAGATGCAAAACTCTCAGCTTCTTCTCTACCACCATGTCTGCCTTCACTCTGCCAGGCTTCTCCCCATGACGATAACGGACTAAACCTCTGAAACTGTAAGCCAGCCCCAATTAAATGATTTCCTTTATAAGAGTTGCCATGGTCATGGTGTCTCTTCACAGCAATGAAACCCTAAATAAGACACTGAGGAACACCTTTAATTGGTCTAGCACACACTCGGAATCGAGTTCCTGATGGAGAAAAGATTGAAATGGATAGGAGGGAAGGGTACATAAAATAAATACCAACAGTCTCCTGTTTGATGAGAGCTATAAGTTAGATGATCTCATGATGAAGAAGATGTAATTGTTTTTATATAGTTTTTGCTAGATGCTCAACACTCAGCACCAGACACATCTGCCGACTATCTGCTCTAGGTTGAGCAACAACCCCTGAAAAATGTCCTGACATCCTAAACACATAGAAACTATAAATATTACTGCATCTGCATCTTCACTTACGGCTTCGACAAAATGCCTGACAAAGGTGCTTAGAGAGGAAGCTCCACTCCCAGGCGCTCTAACTCCCAGGATCATAGGATCAGAGGTAAGGAGGACACAGCATCTGCCCCAACACTGGAAGCAACTAGGACCAGCAGAACCTGAGCACCCAGGAATTCTGCCCCACCAGTGGCACAGGTTCTTTCCTGTCTGGGATGGTGCCCTGAGCAGATGTTGGGACTAAACTCTGCAGCCAGTCCCACAACACCCAGAGGAAGCTCTACTCCCAAGCACTCTAACATGTCCAGGATCATAGGATCAGAGGTGCCCTGAGTAGATCTTGGGCACTAACTCTGCAGCCAGTCCCACAACATCCAAAAGAAGATCCACTCCGAGTAGCTCTAACATGCCCAGGACCACAGGATCACAGGATCACAGGAGCTTGGTCACACCAGGATCTCAGGGTCCCAGAGGCAGCTTGACTCCCAGGAGCTCTAACACACCCAGGATCTCAGGATCATAAGATCCCAGACTAACAGGATTACAGAGACAGCTGAACTCTGAGGAGTTCTGGCATAACCAGGATCACAGGAAGGACAGGGTCTAGTCAGTTATAGCAAGGGCACTAGAGATAAAGCAGATGGCAGGAGGCAAGCATAAGAACATAAGCAACAGAAACCAAGGTTACTTGGCATCATCAGAACCCAATTCTCCTACCATAGCAAGTCCTGGATACACCATCACACGGGAAAAACAATATTTGGTTCTAAAATCACTTCTCATGATGGTTATAGAGGACTTTAAGAAGGGCATAAATAACTCCCTTAAAGAAATACAGAAGAATACAGGTAAACAGCTAGAAGCCCTTAAAGAGGAAACAAAAATCCCTTAATGAATTACAGGATAACACAATCAGACAGGTGAAGGAAATGAACAAAACCATCCAAGTTCTAAAACTGGAAATAGAAACAATGAAGAAATCACAAAGGGAGACAACCCCGGAGTTAGAAAACCTAGGAAAAAGATCAGGAGTCATAGATGCAAACATCACCAACAGAATATAAAAGATACAAAAGAGAATCGCAGGGGCAGAAAATACCATAGAAAACATTGACACAACAGTCAAAGAAAATGCAAAAAGCAAAAAGCTCCTAACCCAAAACATCCAGGAAATCCAGGATGCAATGAGAAGACCAAACCTAAGGATAATAGGTATAGAAAAGAGTGAAGACTCCCAACTTAAAGGGCCAGTAAATATCTTCAACAAAATTATAAAAGAAAACTTCCCTAACCTAAAGAAAGAGATGCCCATGAACATACAAGAAGCCTACAGAACTCCAAATAGACTGGACCAGAAAAGAAATTCCTCTCATCACATAATAATCAGAACACCAAATGTACTAAGCAAAAAAAGAATATTCCATTCTTTTGTCATGGAAAGAACAAGCCATTCCATGACAAAACCAAATTTACACAATATCTTTCCATAAATCCAGCCCTACAAAGGATAATAGATGGAAAACAGCAACACAAGGAGAGAAACTACACACTAGAAAAAGCAAGAAAGTCATCTTTCAACAATCCCAAAAGAAGATAGCCACACAAACACAATTCCACCTCTAACAACAAAAATAACAGGAAGTAATGATCATTTTTCCTTAATATCTCTTAACATCAATGGACTCAATTGCCCAAAAAAGACATAGACTAACAGACTGGATAAGTAAACAGGACACAGCATTTTGCTGCATACAGGAAACGCACCTCAGTGACAAAGACAGACACTACCTCAGAGTAAAAGGTTGGAAAACCATTTCCAAGCACGTGGTCCCAAGAAACAAGCTGGAGTAGCCATTCTAATATCGAATAAAATCAACTTTCAACCAAAGTTATCAAAAAGATAAGGAAGAATACTTCATACTGGTCAAAAGAAAAGTCTACCAAGATGAACTCTCAATTCTGAACATCTATGCTCCAAATGCAAGGGCATCCACATTCATAAAAGAAACTTAACTAAAGCTCAAAGCACACACTACACCCCACATAATAATAGTGGGAGACTTCAACACCCCACTCTCAGCAATGGACAGACCATGGAAACAGAAACTAAACAGAGACACAGTGAAACTAACAGAAGTTATGAACCAAATCGATCTAACAGATATTTAGAGAACAATTCATCCTAAAGCAAAGGAATATACCTTCTTCTCAGTACCTCATGGTACCTTCCCCAAAATTGACCATATAATTGGTCACAAAACAGGCCTGAACAGATACAAGAAGATTGAAATAATCCCCTGCACTTAAATACCAACAAAAACAACAGAAAGCTGAGTGATGCTCTACTGAAAGATAACTTGGTCAAGAAGGAAATAAAGAAATTAAAGGCTTTTTAGAATTTAATGAAAATGAAAGCACATCATACCAAAGCTTATGGGACACAACGCAAGCAGTGGTAAGAGGAAAACTCATAGCTCTAAGTGTCTCCAAAAAGAAACTGGAGAGAGCTTACACTAGCAGCTTGGCAGCACACCTGAAAGCTCTAGAACAAAAAGAAGCAAATACACCCAAGAGGAGTAGATGGCAGGAAATAATCAAACTCAGGGCTGAAATCAACCAAATAGAAACAAAAAGAACTATATAAAACAGTTGAAAATATCAAAATCATGTTCTACAAACATCATGGAAATATTGATAATTTTTCTCACTGTGCTTGAAATTAGCATTTTCTTACTGTTTAAATTCAAAGAGCTTTTGCTATTTTCAAATTTTTAAAATATACTTACAGATAAAATAATTTCTCTCCTAGAAACACTGATAATCTTTTTTAAATAAACTGATTGTTAGCCAGTGTACACAGATATAGAATGTGTTTTAAATACTCTCACACCATGTCAGGTGGTATCATAAGGGCTTTTGAATATATTTCTTAATGATTCATTTTTAATATTTTATGCTCTTTTACTATGATTAACTCCCAAAGAATATTTTGTATGCTTTGAAACAATTTAGTATTCAACATTAGATATAGGATCCTCAGTTATGGATAGTATTAAATCTTCATTAATGATATTTTTAGGGTATGAAAGGATATGCTTATAAAAGTTGAACAAATTTTATGTATTATTTGATTCTCAAAATACTCAATATTATTAATATGTTTGATGTATAAAATGCATTTAAATAATAAAAAAATTTTAAGAAAAAAAGGTGCTTAAGGAAGAAAGGTTTATTTTGCCTCCAAGTTTTGGGATATGGTCCCAACTATGGTGGGGAAGCAAATAGTGGCAGGAGGAGGAGGCAGCTGGTCATATTCTATCAGCAGTCAGGAATTAGAGGGAGAGTAATGGTGTTCTACACACTCGCTCCTTTGAATGTAATCCAGGACCCCAGACCATGGTCTGGTGCCACCACAGTTAGGACTGGTCTTCCTTCCTCAAGCTAGAAACTCCCTCATGGATGCATCTAAGGGTTTGTCTCTTAGGTGATTCTAGGACTTGTCAGGTTAACACCAATATTAGCCAACAAAAATATCTTATTTGGAAATGGGAAATACAACTCGTGACTATCCCTACAAGGGAACAAAGAGAGGAGGAAGAATACATGGAGAAATGTCCACTAGATGAAGATACAAAAAAATGAGAGAGAGAGAGAGAGAGAGAGAGAGAGAGAGAGAGAGAGAGAGAGAGAGAGAGCTTCAGCAGAACCTCCCTGGGCCCTCTGAGAAAACCCTGACCTTCCAGCAACCTGATTCTTTTGACCTCTGGCTCATTCAACTGTGAAGGGGAAACTGTGTTTCTGTTGCCTTAAGCCACCTTCTTGTGGTCATGTGTTACAACAGTGGTACAAAATCCACATGGCAGAGCCTGGCAGAATCAGCCAGGGCTGTTTTTGTCAAATTCAGCTTGGCACACTCCCCTGCCTGAGAATACAGAAATGTTGCAATCAAAAAGACTTGTTTCATAGGCTCTGAACTCACTACATCTGCCCTCCCTCAGTCTTACAGATGAACTCAAACAGAAAGAGACTCTTGTCCTAGATTACAGTCATTTTCCCACATCCTGACCTGAAACCCACAAAGATGGAGTACCAGGAAAATGGTTCAAAGGAGAGTTAAAATGTCTAGAAAATAATCCTGTTATTCAAAGCTCCTACCAACATTTCCCAAACAAGCTGATGAAGCCCCTAGGTAGAGTCACTCAAGGAAAATGATTTTCTTTGTCACACAAAACTTCTGTACCCTTAACCGGGCAGTGGTGGTGCATGCCTGTAACCCCAGCACTTGGGAGGCAGAGGCAGGTGGATTTCTGAGTTCCAGGCCAGCCTGGACTACAGAGTGAGTTCCAGGACAGCCAGGGCTACACAGAGAAACCTTGTCTTGAAAAAACAAAATAAATAAATAAATAAATAAAACTTCTGTACCCATAAGCAACAGTCAGAGGCTCACAGAAGGAGAGAGGACCTGAGTGGCCTCAGGTACACCCCTATATATACTGTAATCTCTGCCAGTGTGCAGCAAAGTATTTGAAAGTGTGAAGCTCTTTAAACCTGAATGGAATTCAGCCATGGACTCTAAGAATGTGATGTCAAAAACCTAGAGAACAGAGCAGAAATACAGGGAAAGATGGAGGAGGGAAGTCAGGAAAGGGGGCAACTTTGCTGTTCTAATTAGCAGCCAGTCTCATCTATTTCATACCCAGATGTTCAGTAAAACATTACATCTCCAAGGTTGCTGTTTCCACCCCGCTCAGGTGTGGGTGTGTGTGTGTGTGTGTGTGTGTGTGTGTGTGTGTGTGTGTGTGTGTGTGTGTGTGTGTGTGTGTGTGTGTGTGTTGGGAAGGAAGGCTGGTAACTGGGTGTCTGACTTCAGGATTCCTAGGTACAGATGGAGTGAAGCCCGGGTCTACAGCAGCAGCAGAAGCAGCAGCTGCTTGGAGCTGATCTTTGTCTGGTTTATTTTTAGAAGCAATGCACCATGACTCTGCGCTCTCCCCCTAATATAACTGGCAGCAGCAGGATCCCAGTGGGAACTGTAACTACAGCTAAGGACTTGCAGCATCTCAGATCCTCCTGGACAAATAATGAAGCATTTCTAGGCTGCTGAGACGTTCAAATACTGCATATTATTTTCCAGAATTTAAGAGGCAAAAGGGAAGGATATATCAACATTGACTCTTCGTAGGGACTTTTAACCAGTCCCTGCAGACACCACAAAGCCTGAGAACTAAATAAACAGATGCCAACATAGAGCACAACCATGATTAACATTTCCTAACATTAGTAAAAACTGAAAATCATGCTGAGGTCGGCATGAATGCTGTCTCTACGTCCATTTGAAGCTATGGAGCAAGTAGATCTTAGACAAAATAAGTCAATGGTTTTATGATTATTATGATAGTAATGCCCTCTTTAAAGGGGTGCAGTATCATAGACACTATATAAATTAATAAGAGATAGTAAGATATAAGACCACCAAGAAGTAATGTTGTCCTGGAAACTCCAGTTATTTCCTACTTTAAAATATAACAAAAGACTATAGAAAAGTTCAAGAACTCGGAATGTCAAGCCTGGTGTTCTAGGAAAGGGAAAAGCCTTTGATTCGATTAAACAAGGAAAAATCATAATAATTAGAGATTACCTTTAGCAGTAATGGATTGGAGCTGGAGAGATGGCTCAGTAGTGAAGAGTGCTTGCTTAATTCAAGTTCAGTTCCCAGTACCTATATCAGGAGGCTCATAGCCATGTTTAACTCCAGGGAATTTGATGCCCTCTTCTGGATTCTGTGATACCTGCATTCATGTAGCAGCCACACATACACAGATATAAATAAAATTCTTAAAAATCATAATAAAAGAAATCTCACCATGTGCCAAAACATAGTTGAACCTCAAGGACATTGTGCTAAGTGAAATAAGCCAGTCATAAAAATACAAATATTAGCAGGTGTGGTGGTACATAGCACCTAAGCGCTGGCACGAGATCAAAGACTGCTCTATATGCAAGTCTGGACAGTATTGTTCTGATTAGTGATTGATGTGGGAATGGCCCAATTCACTGTGTACCATACCAGTCCTGGGCAGGTGGTCCTGACTTGTAAAAGAAAGCAAGCTGAATGAGCCATGAGGAGTAAGCAGAGTTCCTCCCCGGCCTCTGTTCCTGCCTCCAGGTTCCTGCCTGAATACCAGCCCTGAATTCCCTCAGTGATGAAATGTAACCTGAAAATTGCAAACCGAAATACATGCTTTCCAAGTTGCCTTTGGTCATAGTGTTTTATAACAGCAACAGAAACCCAAGACAGCATTTGTGCGGGGCGGCTAGACATTTGTGCCTCCCCCAGAAAGTCATACCACAGTGAGACAACTCTGAGGCATGTTTGCTGTCTTCTCTGTGGCCCGTGGTGAGAACCTACTCATTAACACAGCATGGATTGGCTTCCTCTCTTCTGTCTCATTACCCACCTCCCTGCTGGTACTCTCTGGGGCAGCCAAACAACGCCGTACATATAATTCTTCATCATCATACTTGCTATGGTGAGAGCCCAAGCAAAAAAAAAAGGCATTTGGGATGATAGCTGCCAAAACCACGTGCTATGCAATACTCTAAGTGTCCAACGAGCCGATCCAGCACTCAGGTGGGACGAAGGAACAGGCAGCAGCTCATCAGAAGAGCCTTAGAAACTACCCCGGCCAGCTTTGATTCTTTCTTAGGTTTATCACGGTGCCTCAGAATGCTTCCGAAAAGCAAAATATAATGCAATAAAGTCACCCTGTAAAATGCAAAGCTTGGGAAACTACCAAAATAGATGATCTGTCATTTTCTCTGGAGCCCTTCTTTGTTCTAACACTTAGAACTTCCATCGACACTTCTAAAAAGTTCATACTTTGGAGAGTGGTCCACGATCACTTTTGTTTAGTCTTTCTAAGCAGAGTTGGGGTTTATCAAAAGCATTTTTCAGAATTATTTCTATTTTTATTTTATATAGTTTTGTCTGCATGGATATAAGTGAACTGCATTTATGCTTGCTACCCACAGAGGCCTTAAGATAGGATCTCCCGTAGCCAGAATTATGAACAATTGTAAACAGCCATAAGAATTCTGGGAATTAAACCCAGGTCCTCTGGAAAAATGGCAAGTGCTCTTAAGTGCTGAGCCATCTCCCCAGCCTCCTAAAACATTTTAATATAGTTCCTAATAAGTACAGAAGTTAATAGAAAGACCAAAACCTAAGGAAAGGATAAGACACACACATATGTCCCTACATTTAATTTTTTTCTATAAACTGTGACAATGGAAGCGATAGAAATGCTAAAGTTGGAAGGTTTCCCAGAAAATTAGAAATGCAACCATTTGGATTCACTGAAACACCCTCAAGCTTAGCAAAGACACCCCAGCCTGGAGAGGACCCCTCCCTTCCAGAAAGTGGATCATTGCTCAAAGGACCTATTTCTCTGCCGCTTCTTAAGGCTTAACCTCAGATAAATGGCTTAAAAGAAGATTCCACCCATCTCCTTATCCCCCAACGGAAACAAATCAAGTACATGATTCTTAGTCTGGAACCTAAAGTTGCTGGTAACTTCCCATTAGCAAAACTGGCTTTTCCCATAGCATCTCATTGTTCAAACAAGGCGTGTCCCTGTCTAATAAACTAGATCACATTTAGTTTGGCCGCAGGGTACATCCTTATGGACAAGCAAATTTAATAATTACCATACCCTGCTCTCTAGCACGCACAGTCTGGCTGCTAGCTGCTGGCTGCTCAGCTCTGACCCCATTAAGGTCTTTTCTCCTGACTGAATCAGTTACCACATGCAAGAACACTCCCTGTCAGCTACACTCCAATGCACAGAAGCCTCTACACGTGACTTTTCCCTTTTGCCCACCTCTCTTCAACTCCTGAAACTGGATTACTGCACCATGTGGAATTCTGTCATTGGCCACGCCCCCTCTGCCTCTGTCTCCCTAAAGACTCCTCTGATCTGGCCAACACAGATTCAGTCTCAATTAAGAGCCACACGTTCTTTAAGCAAGTCTGTCATCTCCATCCTGGTTTTAAGGATTTCTTGCTGACTGTTGTATAGTAGTGTTAGCACAGCTGTGTTCCATATTGATCCCTAGGATGCTGTCAAGGGCTGCTGTAATCCATAATTAAAGAAGGTCTCTAAAGTTGGTCTCTGAGAGCTAATCCCCAGCCCCTTCCATACTGCCTCTTTTACAATCAAACACCTTACAACAGTCAAAGGTTAAACCTAAACCTTTTCACAATTTCTACCAAAATAGAAAAATCATGTTTAAAACAAGCATCTAGTCATTTGAAGTAACCTTTCACGCTTATATGCCCTCGGATTTGTCTTAAGAAGGTTGAGGACTGACAGCGAAAAGGTGACTTTCGAATGCATCTTTCTCTTTATCCTGTCTTTTAGACAATTGTTTCCTGTGGTGCTTTTTAAATAATGGTCTGTTTAACTCAGCAATTCAGACAGGAAGAGCATTGATTATATATTAAGGAAAGGCAGAGCTGAAGTACATGAAGTGCACCAGAGGATGAACAGATGGAATCTAAAACACCACCCCTCAACCTCCCTGCTCCAGGAACCCATTTTGGGCTGCATAGATCCATACTCAGGCTATGCACCAATGGCTGACCCAGTGCCCTGAGGCTGGCCCCTTTGCTCTCTCAGAGCATATCCCTGTCTCTCACTTGGTTGGCCCTTCCTTACATTCTCTTCCCACAATCCTCTGTACATTTCCCTTTCACCCCCACATTTCTTCCTCCCCACCCCCATCTCTGTATATATGCCTATCTGCCCATCTGCCCATTCACAGGTGTGTAGGTACACATGTGTATGTGCATATGTATGAATGTGTGTGGAGCCCAGAAGGCAACTCCTGGTATCTTTCCTCAGGTACTGTCTATGTTTTTTGTTTATTTTGTGACAGGGTGTCCTCACTGGCCTGGATCTCATCAGGTAGATCAGGCTAGATGGCCAGCAAGCCATAGGGATCCACATGTCCCTGGTCCTCATGATGGCAAAGCAAGTACTTTGAGTTGGCTATCTCTTTCATCCTCTGCACTTCTCTCTCTCAGTACATCTTCTTAAAACCTTGCCACTGCAGACTGGGAACCTAACTTAAGCTCACTGATACCTTTAAACCTGAGCCATTAGAAATCACTTTTTAACCCAGCATGTGTCTCCCTGAATCTTTCATGTAGAGGCCCTAGCTAACAGCCTCCGTACCCCTTGACGAGTGCAGTCCCTCTGAGACTGGATCCTTTTCCAGGGCTTGGCCCAAATCTAACAGGTACAGAGGCTACTTTTGCTTGCTAGCCTATTGTGGGAAGGTAGTTGCAACTCAGCCTTAATCACTTTTGTGCCTCTGAATTCCCAATCTTGGTATGTGAGCTTTATAATGCCAGGCTTAAAATGATTTACTGGCTACCAGTCCATCAAAGGTGCTAGGATGTAATTTCACAGCAAGACGGTCAGCCTCTTGGAGACACAGCCCATAACCTATCCCTCCTGTGTCATCAAGAGCAAAGCCTGGCTCACAAAGGGAGCTTTCTGCAAGCCTCCCAGCTGCCTCATTATTAGCCAGCCATGGGAACTACTGGTTCAGAACCTTCCATGATGGCTCCTGGTGTGAGTGTTCTAAAAAGAAACTGAACTGTCTTGCTCTGAGGCTGTGTAGAGAGAGAGTCAACCTTACTAGTACTAGTCCAGAAGCATCTGACTGGGTGGCAGCCATCAGGAGAAGTGCCTTTAAACCTTGAAGCCTCCAACCTTGCCACTGACCCCTTGAACAAATTCCTCCATGGTTAGGATCCAGGCTCTAAATCCCTTCAGAGTTTCCCATGTAACTTGTGTGCTCACCTATGTTTGGAAACCTTGAGATCATTCTGCTTCCTGGATCAAGCCCAATTTCTGCCTTATGGAAAATAGCATGACCCACTATGGTTTGCTTGTGAAATGTCAAGCACAGGCTCGTGTGTTTGAGCCTTTGGTCCCTAGCTGGTGACTTTCAAAAGGATGTAGAATCCGCAGTGAAGCCTCGCTGGCGGAAGTGAGTCAGGTGGTTTTATAGCTCCACCCCACTTCTGTCTTCTTATGTGCTTCCTGATTACAGATGCAGTGTGAGCAGCTGCTTCACACTCCTGCTGCCCTGCCTTCTCACAATGATGGGGTGCATCTTCTCAAACTATAAACCCAAATAAGCCATTCTGCTTTCAATTTGCTTCCTACCAGGTATATGGTCACAACAATGATAAAAGCAACTGTATAAAGGTTCTCTAGAGTAACAAACCTTACAGAATGAACTCATTCTATAATATTCTTTATAGATGGATAGATAGATAGATAGATAGATAGATAGATAGATAGATAGATAGATAGATAGATATGGAATTTATTAGAAATAAAAATTGCAATCCAACAATAGCTGACTGTAAACAAAGTCCAAGAATTCAGTAGTTGCTCAGTCCATGAGGCTGTGTCTCAGCTGGTCTTCAGTACTCGTTGTAATCCCAAAGAAGTAGACTCTAATGCCAGTGAAGGAATGGACTTGCTAGCAAGATGAGGGAAAGCAGGCAAAGAAAAAAACCTTCCTTCTTACATATCCTTATATAGACTTTCAGCAGAAGGTGTGGCCCAGATAAAAGGCAGGTGTCTCAAGGTCCAGATTAGAGGTGTGTCTTCCTGCCTCAAAGATTTAGATTAACAATGGATCTTCCTACTTCAAATGTTCGTCCCAGGTGTGCCCTGCATTTTGAGGTTTTAGTTAATTCCAGGTGTAGTCAAGTTGACCATGAAGAACAGCCATCATAGTGGGAAGGATCTTCCCGTGGACACTTGATAACAAGGGAGAAGGAAGGAGATGGGACTCAGGCAGACAGAGGACTTGAGGAAAGCCTTTGGTAGGAAACACAAAGGTCTGTTATCACAGCAGGAGCCAGAAGAGGACCAGAAAGGAGGGAGCAGAGGCGGGAAGAGTAGATTACTTAAGCGGGGCAACAGACAGCAGAAGCGGTTCAAAGCCTTCTTCCTCACTGGCACCACAGCCTTGGCTTTTAGTTTCCTTGCCTGAGCCCATGCTGACCATGAGTGAATGCTGGGAAGCCCAGTGGGGAGTGCATGAAGGCACACCATTCTCCTTCTGTTTAGACTCTTGAGTGGTGGTTCTCAACCTTCCTAATGCTGCAACCCTTAAATACAGTTCCTCATGTTGTGGTGACCCCCAACCATAATTTTTTTTTAACTTTTTACTAATTCTTTGTGAATTTCACATCATGCACCCCAGTCCCGCTCATCTCCCCATCCCCTCACATCTGCCCTTCACACTTCACTAAAATTATTTTCATTGCTAATTCATATCTGTAACTTTGCTACTATTATGAATTATAATGCAAACTAATGGTCTAATGGTCTTAGGCAACCCCTGTGAAAACATCCTCTGACCCCCATAGGAGTAACAGCCTACAAGTTGAGAATCACTGTCTTGAAACAACCCAAGAGGATGGTCTTTCCTTGAGAGCCCAGTGAGGGACAACCTCTATCACATATGGCACTAGAAGTTTTCTTAATTTATATTGTTTATCAGTATTATTGGGGGGGTCACACACACCCATATATGGAGGTCATACATGATATATATGGAGGTCAGAGGATGACATTATACAGTCAGTTCTCTCTTTCCACCTTTGTGTGGGTGCCAAGACCAAATTCAGACCCTTAGGCCTACCTGGCAAGTAGCTCACCCACCGAGCCTTCTCTCCAGCACAATAAAAGTTTTATATATTGATTTTTTTTCTCTTATTTTAGGTGCATGCTTTAAAACAAATGATAAGATTATATTCTATAAAAAAAAATCTATCTTGACTTTTTGGGTCCCACTAAACTATCAGAAACCTTTTCAAGAGAGCCCAACTTGCATCCAAATCAGACTGCAGGAAAACTGTAACAGATGACACAAAGAACCCATCACTGTTCAAAGCAGAGCGTTTAGAAACTGAAAAAGTGAAATGCTACAAATCCCTCTGAATTTAACACTGGGTCAAAGGCTGTCGATCTCTGTTTGTCAGCTGTCAGCATTCAGAAAGCAACTTGGCCGGTCTATGCATTTACTGCTTGAATTTGCTACTTCCATGATGACCAAAGAAAAGAAGCAGTACCCGTCCACTTAGTCCTTGAAACACTTAGTGATAGCAACAGCTAGCTACAAGAAAGACTCAGAACCACTGAGCAAGCACTTCACACCATCAGCATGCTCAGCTCTGACATAAGCTAGGTAAGTCATTTTAAACATGAGGCCGAGGCCCAAAACCACATGCAAGTAGGAGGTGGCTATGTTGGGAATGCTGGGAAAAAGAGTCCCAGGGGCAGTGCGAAGGGAAAAGGATAGAAGGTGGGGATTGTGATCAAACTACATTACACACATGCATGAAATTGTCAATGAGTAAGGTAAAAATTGTTTTTTAGTATTTTTAATATTTATTTATTTATGTAATTTATGTGTGAGGGCTCTATATGCATGTGTAGCTACATGCTAGAAGAAGGCATGGGATCCCATTACAGATGTGAGCCACCATATGGCTGCTGGGATTTGAACTCAGGACATCCAGTGCTCTTACCACTGAGTCATCTCACCAGCCCTAAAAAAAAAATTTGCATTTTTAAATATACTACTAAATAAAAATTTTAAAGTGAGACACATTTTTAATCCCACCAGAAGCAGGCAGATCTTTGAGAGTTCAAGGCCAGTGTGATCTACATATGGAGTTCCAGAACAGTAAGCAAGAACTACATAGTGAAACCTGTCTCAAATAAAATTTAAAACATTAGAAACAAAGATGCTGAGGGTCAGAAGTATCACATGAGTGACCCAAAGCATCACAGTAAGATGAAGGAAGCAGCGTAGCTCAGAGCCAGCGTAGCTCAGAGCCAGCTGAGGAAGCCACACTGCTAACCCAAGTGACCTACTGCCTCTGTGTGACTCTGTCCAGTCAACAGAACCCCATAGGAAACCTCTGGGGTTTATCTTGTCATGTTGACTGAATTTAAAATCACCATGGAAATACATCACTGTGAGTATCCTTGAGGGAGTTTCCAGAAAAGTTTAATCATGTAGGTAAGACACTCATTAAATGTATGAACCACCATTCCATTGGCCACAAGGAAGAGAAAGTGGACTGGAGAGATGGCTCAGCAGCTAACAGAGCTTGCAGAGCAACTGAGTTCAATTTGCAGCACTCTCACAATCATCCACAGCTCCAGTTCTAAGGAATCCGGTGCCCTCCTCTAATCTACTTGGACACACGGCACACACATGGTATACCCAAATACAAGCAGGCAAGACCCTCATAAATACAAAAATAAATTATAAACAGGAAACTGGGTGTGATCTGAAACCCATCTCACCACCACAGCAGTGTTCCTCCACCGCATCCCTCCGGATCACCCAGTACTTGACTAGTGCTTTGAGTGTACTTCATATACATTTCTTATTTATCTCACTGACTTTAATTATTCATAAAGGTCTTCAGTGCTGTGTGCCATCACCTGTCACTCTTCCCATCATTGATAATAGTATTATTATCATTGATGGGCATATCCCTCTTCTGACTCTTGGAGATGCTCAGCAGCTGCAACTGTCTCATTCATTTCTATTTGCCCAATGTCGGGCACAGCATATGACCTAAAAGACCTCAAAAACATGTCTAAAGCACCAGTGGCATGGCTAAGCAAGTAAAGGTGCATGCCACACAACCTGCCTACCTGACTTCCAGTCCTGGGTTGCACATAATAGGAGGGAAGAGCTGACTCCCCCAAGCTGTCCTCTGACCTCCACACACCATGGCATTTGAATATATGAAGATGTTCATGCATGTGCATAGACACACATACACACACACACACACACACACACACACACACACACACGTCACTGAAAGGGCAGTTCCATTTCCTGACCCTAGGCATAGAGCTGAATCTGACCTTGTCAAGCTTATTTACTTTGAGTTAAACCTTGGGTTGCTCTGTCTCTCACCCATCAGAGTCAGCTGGGTGCTGTCACCATTGCTAGTGAAATCACTGGGAATAATTGATATACACCTGAAATATGGTACACAAGAAGCCAGCAGCACTTGCCACCAACTGGAGGGAGGGCCATTTATTTCCCTCCATTCGCTGTGAGCATGTCTATAGTGCAACCATTTCATAATCTTATTTCCAACTGAAAACAATTGACTGCCAAATCATGTCATCTTTTCCCTAGATCAATTGTGCCTGAGAAAATGAATTATGTATGTCAAACCAATATGCACACTGAGTTTTTCTTAATTTTCAAAGAATTAAATTTCTTTTCATAATACTAATCATGTTTATGAGAGAACATGTCAATATAGGCTACAATTTTACCTGAATCAATTTTTCTGCTGAAATGGATGTATTGCCCTTGTTTTTCAACTCAACTCTGCAGAACTAGTTTTGAACAATTATTCTGGAAGAAAAGCAACATTTTTGTTATTTTTCATCTAGGGATTCAAGTCATATTTAGATGGCTTAGGAACCTGATCTAGAACATCAACTGAAAATGCAGTCTTAATGCCTTAAGGGCAAAGTTCATTTATTTGGGCTAAGAACATCTCCTTAGACTCATCAGATAAATGTTCTTGTCATTGGTGACCTGAGTTCCATCCTCAAGACCCACATGGTAGACTCCATGAAGTTGTCCTCTGACCCCCAGAATTCCCTCACATGCACTCACATATAGAAACAAAAGTCAATACAATACAATTTTTTTTAAAGATCACCTATCTTGACAAAGAAGCTACACATACACATTTTCATCTACCTTACGTTTAAACCCTTAAGTAAGGAGAGATGAGAGAGTTAGAGTTATAAACAGTAGTATCTTCACCTTCATGAGTTTCAGAAATAGCCACTTAAAACTCTCCTAGGCCCTCATTGCCTTCTCAGGGACCATGTCAAAACACTGATGTTCCTTGTACCAGCTCACGCATTTCCAAGAAACATACTCAAGGAATATATGAGCTCTCAGAACACAAGGCAAGAGGGAGCTTTCAAGATCTGGCTTTTAAGCCAGTACAGTAGCCAACCCCAATGAGAGTGTCATGAACCCATTAGCCTGGGACAGTTCCATCTTTTTAGAGCAGAGAGATGCTAAAATAAGCTTTATGATCATTTCAACTTACATCTGAGTTTTTAACTGTTAAAGAAATATAGAAATCTGAAAAGAATTAGTCCTAATACACAGACATTGGAACGTATTCAAATACTCAAGACCCTTGTCTATCTCTGAGGAGTCATTGAATCCATTCTGTGGAGCATATAGGTCTTGTCAGCCTTATTAGGACCATTCTCCACTGTCCATGATCACCCCGTCCACTCATGTTAGAAGATGCATGATCATTGGCAATAAGAGATGTCACACCTCTCTCCCTGAAGCTCAACTGGTTTCTTCCATATGCAATATAAACATATAGTTCAGGGCTATAGAGATGGCTCTGCAGTTAAGAGCACTTGTTATTTTTGGAGAGGACCAGGGTTCAATTCCCAGCACCTGCATAAAAGCTCACAACCCTCTGTAACTCCAGTTCCAGAAATCTGATGCCTTTTTCTGGCTTCTATAGATACAAGGCACACATATGGTACAAATACACACAAGCAATCAAACACTCATACACATAAAATAATTTGATAGATAGATAGATAGAGAGAGAGAGAGAGAGAGAGAGAGAGAGAGACATGCAGACAGACAGATGATAGAGTATATGTGCACCAAGACAGTATCCTTGAACTACTATATTTCTCCAAGGGGTTTGTGGGTTTTGGTGTATATTTCTTATTGGATGGTTGGTTGATTTTGTTTGAGATAGGATCTTATTTTGTAGTCCAAGCTAGCTTATAACACAATATTTCATCCAGGATAACTTCAATTTCACAGCAATCCTCTTGCCTCAACCTCCCAAATGCTAGGACTATAGACCTGGGCCACTATGCCCAGCTGATATATATGGTCTATATACACATATAAGATCTTAGGGCCTTCTGTTCACTTCGAGCCTATTCAGTTAGAGGGGTGGAACCCTAAACTAGTGAAATCGTTTAGTGTTTTCCAGACTCTGTTCCAAGACCAACTATCAAAAACAAATGCACTTCTAGAGATGGAACCTCAGAAAACTTAGAAGACAGTATGAAGGAGATGACAACAATGGGTGTTTTCAGAAGCATACAGAATCCGCATCCTTGTAGGAGACAGTGGCCCAGCCACAATGAGCACCAACAGCAAGAAGAGTAACTGGCTGTCCTCAACAACTTCCAATATGTGATCGGTGTAGGAGTGGGGCAAATGTCAGCTGGACATAGCACTTGACAAACTCATTGTAGGCATATGTAAGGCATATCCTTGAGACTGCAAAATATCTATAGGAACACTTTAAAGAGTTAAGTCAGTGTCTAGAAAGGCTAAGAAATCATTGCAAGGAGCTGGAGAGATAACTCAGTGATTAAGAGTGCCTCCTTCTCATGCAGGGGACCCAAATTTGGTTTTCAGCACCTAACTGGGTGGCTCACACAGCTTATAAATCCAGCTTCAGCAGATCTTGTCAACTCAAAGGTTCTCACCTTTTTTAGCTTCCATGGACACACACACAGCATATATCCACACAAACACACATAAACCATAGTATATGTTATATAATTTATGTTTCATTGTAATTATGATAAAGTACATTGTCTGATTTATATTATATGTATACCACTTAAAAACAAGTCTGGGCTCATATTGGTATTGTATAGGAGACATTCGCATTACAAGCGTCGAGCATCCCTTGATGGACTTCACCCACAAGCATGACAGTGTCCTCCTCTACATTCAGCAAGGAAACCCAGAAAAACATCATAAATATGACTTCTGAATGTTTCTATCGCCCTGTCACTCAGCCCCATATCATGTGGTGTGATTGTTTGAGATATATATATATATATATATATGTATATATATATATATATATATATAACGTCTCAATGCGAAGGAAACGGCCCATGACCAGAATAGACACTTCAGTCACTTCTGATTGCAATTAATAAAGTGACGGACTCAAAGAGGAGGCCATAATTCATGGACCCGATCTGAAGTGGCACCTTGGGGCTTCTCTGGCACTCAAAGTGGATCTATTCTCTCTCCGTCTATCACAGCTTAGGGATAATATGTCGTGGGATCGTTAAGTAAGACATAAATAATTCAGAAGGACAGGTCTCTAGGGATAGGATGGAAGAATTAAGTTTGACTTTATTTTAAGACAAGTCATAAAAGCTGCTTCAGTATCTGCCAAGGTAGATGACAAATGCATTTAAAATACAACAGTCAACCCAGGAGGGTTTTTAGAGCTAACAAGTTGATATAACTTCAAAGCCCCTGCCAAAAAAAAAAAATTTAAAACCACAAGTATTTACTTTGGGTACAGAAAGTGCATGAGAATGAGAGAAACTGGAATCAGGATTAAAGGGGAAATGTCTGATAGTGACCTTGTGTGGAATAAACCCTTTGGCTGAAGGTTAGCTCAGTGGGGTCATGCTAACAGTATTATTTAAAGAATAAAAGCAGTGTCTTCCCAAATCATATGATATGGTTATACTATAGCATTTATCATTGTGATGATGAAATGCCCCCATTTACCCACTTCACAACGTCGTGGGTGAAGACGACCTTTGATTTTGCCCTCAGTTCTTCAAGTTCAGAAAACAAAGAAGTGTCTTACCAAATAGATATAATACATAGTCCCTTTGTGAAAATATATATAATCGAGGTTAAAATATCTGTGCCTAAGATCCCAACGGGGATAATTAAAATGAGGGTGTCCTTGGTCACAAGCAGCCATAACCAGATTGCTTGCCGTGGTTCTCCAAGAGTGAGACAGATTTTTCCACAGTTATTCCAAGCAAACATTCAGACTTGCTGAACACGTCTGGGATTAGCACACGATGTAATGACGGTCGTCCCTCATGCTGATCCAGCTGCCAGAGCAGGAATCAATACATATTACAGCAGTGATTTGCTAAACTTCCTATCTGAAAAAAAGAAATCAGCCTCTATTTAGGCAAGGGAACCAAATACCCATCACTCTCCAAAACGAGTTTTTAAGATGGATATTCAAGTTCCGAAGAAAACCAGCACTGGTGAAACTAGGTTGAAAAATAATCTCAGAAAGTAGGGCAACCAACTTACTTAGGAGGCTCAAGCCATTCTCCTTCTGGCTGCCAGACCCTGTAGTGACAGAAGGGAAGGGCTTCAGAAAACAGAGTCACAGGCAAGCATCAGCTCTCAGGGGGTAGCTGTTCTCTCAGAGAGACGCCCCATCAGCTAACACCACCTCATCTCCACCTCCACCCTGCAAGAAACATTGGGGACTTTGAAATATTTGAATCCCTCCGACCCCCAAATTCATACAGGGACTCCAATTAATCCCCAAGTAATGAAATTAAGGAGTAAGGATTTTGGAAGTTAGAGAGGTCCTGAGGACTCTTCCCTCACAAATGGTTTTAGTTGCCCCAATGACCTAACTTCAATTAACTTCAAAATCAATTATTGTAGATTCTTTATGATATCCATATTGTTGATATTGAAGGGTACTTCCTCCCCCCACACACTAGACAAGGGAAAGCTTGATAAAAATGAACTAACACCAAAATCAATTAACATGTTCTGATCTATAAGGGATACTCATATGGTATATAATTCCTAACTCAGGGTAAAATGCTTTTTCATTTAAACTCCTGGGTGTTTAATTGAACCACTCATCTCCCAGGGCTTTTTCCTTCTCCCAACAGCACCCCAGGCTAAGGACCAAGTTCTTAACAGATGGTCTTTGGGGGACACTTAAAACCTGAATCATAATGCCCCCTCTTCAATCCAGGCTGGGTCCTGTGAGTCTATTGAGCCCTGAGAATCCCAGGCAGCAGCCCTTCAACCTCCCTGCCTGGACCAATCTGTCCATCTGCTTTTAGTCCTTATTCAGCAACCTGAGTCCAAAGGAAGAACTGGAAACTTAGCTCTCAGTCACAACTACCAACACTTACTATTAAGCAAATAGAATTGCAAGATGGATTGGCGTGTAAGAATAATCAAGCTTTGCAGTTGAGGGTACAGAAACCAGGGAGAGCAAATGACTTACAAAGGTTTCAGAGATGGTCAGAGCAAGGTTAGAGACAGCTCCCCAGGCTCCTGACCCTGAACTGAATGCCCTTTCCCAAAAGCACATCATCACCTCTGCAGCCAGCCGCTCACTCGTGCCTGCCACACACAGAGGTTTAAATGAAAAAGTAGTTTATTCTCTGAGTTAAGAATTACATACCATGTGAGTGTCCCTTGTGAGATCAGAACACCTTAATTGGTTTTGGTTTTGGTTTATTTTTATCAAGCTTTTCCTTGTCTAGTTGGGGCTCGGGGAAATACCCTAATATCAACAGTACAGATATCATAAAGAATCTGTAGCAATTGATAATTTTACGAATGAGCATTGAAGTGCTTACTCCCCAGGCAATCAGAATCGGCAAGGGAGATTTCTGTTCCATTTATTCTGTTTTCGTTTTTGAGACAGGGTCTCACATAGCTCAGACTGACCTCAAACTTGCTACAACAGCCACGGCTAGCATTGAACTCCTGATCTTTCTTCATCTATCATCTAAGTCCTGGATAACAGGTATGTGCTTCAGAGGAGACTTAACATAAGGTGTTTCTTGTGTCCTTTTAGATACAGTATGAACAGAGTGATGCTGTACATGCACAAATTCTAATCTTGAAACTTTCTCGCTGCGAGGTAACAGGAGTTCTTGGGTTTGCTTTTAGCAAAATAGTGTTTCTGTAAAAAGCTCATTGTAATTTGGAAAACATAATGCAGGAATTTTGAATTCTATCATGGGATTTTCTTTAAAGTCATTTTTAAATGTTAATTGATTTTTAAACTAAATTTTCTATATGTAACTTCAGTTATTTGGCTTTTTTTTTTTTTAAAGGAAATTAGAGACAACGAAAATGACATTGAGACATCCCGTCCTCTTTCTAGATCTACACAGCAGACCATGTAGGGGAAAAGCCACTTGTACGGGCACCTTAAAGCCTTTCCTGACCAGTTCTGACGCTCATCAGATGAAGGGTATTTTCCTCACACTGCTGCAGCCCCAGAGCCTGGTGTGGGTGAGCTTTTAGGTATCCAATAAAGAAACTCAGTATATTCCAGAAACGTCTTAGCAGCTTTCACTCTTAAGCTAAAGATTCCTAAGTGGTATAAGAACAAGTCATTAGGAGTCCGTTAGGTCCTGTGCGCAGCTATGTGAATAGATCAGTAACACCTGACAGCCCTTAACGCAGACGCTTCTACTTGCCACATAGGGAGATTCGCACATATACCCACAGCCGGTCAGAATTCAAAAAATAAGCAAGTCAACTATTGAATGCTCAGCCCTAAATACAACATCTACACTACAGCCTTTCTGTCCAAGGCTCAGGACCAATGTGAAAGAGAGGGCAGAGAGACTGTTAAGAGCCAGAGGTCATGAATGACCGCCGTAAAGGAAGCAGTGTCTTCTTGCCATAGCACATAGGAACTAATGGCAGTTTGAGCAGCATGCAGGAGACCTGCGCAGATTGAAGCCAGATTTTTAAAAAAATCCCACCATGGGGATGACTGGGCCACCAACTAACCAACCTGACTGAGGAGCTATTGGCAACTGACAGCTACTAGGAGTGGGAGAGCCAGTTTTCTTTGAGAGTATAGCTCTTGGTGGGTTGACCACACTCTAGTGGAAGGCCATTCATCCAAGAGTATACAGGCAGCACTAATAGGACCCAATGAGGTTGTAGGTGCTGTTGTTGTTGTTTGTCGTTATTGTTGTTGGTTTAAGGAACCAAGGTTGGGTGGGTAAGGAATCAGAATGGATCTGGGAGGGGTTGAGGAAACACACATTGTACAAAATTCTCAAAGAACTAATAAAAATAAGCAATCCTCAAACTCGGCATGTAGCCAAGGGTGACCTTAAATTCTCTTCCTCCTGACTCCACTTCCCGAATGATGGGATTCCTGGCACCTACCATGCCCTATCCATACAATGCTGAGTGTCACACAGCCCAGATCCATAGTTTATAGCCGCTGTTTCTCAGATGCACAATCGCATTATCGCATAGTTAGACATAACATTATGTCATACAACACCGCATCATGCTTTGTTTTGCTTTGTTTTGTTTTGACAGTGCTGGGAATTGAACCCAGGGCTCGGGACCTTGCATGCTTAGGAAGCACTGTAACCACTGAGCTACATCCCAACCCTTCTTGCTTTTTCTTTTCTGCTGCTTTATTGTAACTGTGGTGGTTAGAATAAAATGACCCTTTGGGCCCATAAGGAGTGGCACTATTAGGAGATGTGGCCTTTTGGGGGAAGGTGTGGCCTCAGTTGGAGGAAGTGTGTTTCAATCACTTCCTACGGCCTGCTGATCCGGATATAGAATTCTCAGCACCATGCCTGCCTGCACTCCCGCCATGCTTCCTGCCATGATGATAATGGACTAAACCTCTGAAACTGTAAGACAGACCCAGTTAAAGGCTCTATAAGAGTTGCCTAGGAGCATGTGTATTGTAGAGGATTGCAGAGTCGGTCATCAATGGAAGGAGAGGCCCTTGGCCCTGTGAAGATTCTGTGCCCCAGTGTAGGGGAATGCCAGGGCCAATAAGTGGGAGAGGGTGGGGTGGCAAGCAGGGGGAGATGGGAGGCAACAGGGGGTTGTTCTTGTTTTTTGGTTTGC
>NW_022196906.1:67932951-67937859 GCF_008632895.1 Mastomys coucha | reverse complement strand
TGACATGTAAATAAAGAAAATATCTAATAAAAAAAAGAAATAGAAAAAAAAAGAAAAATAAAAGAGTTCCCTAGGTCATGGTGTTTTCTTCACAGCAATAGAAACCCTAACCAAGACAATAACTTTGTGTGACCTTGAGTATATCAAAACCCACATGGGGATGTTCTTTCATCATCTGTCAGATGAAAATCTTGAATCCCTCAGCAGCTGAAATCACATAGTCCCTCTCTCTAGCTCATCTTTCCTCTTCTGTCTGCCATCATCTTCCCTCCTGGTCCAGATACAGGCATACAAATCAATTACAATCATGTTTCAAATATACAAACCAAACTGAAATGAAAGCATGGTCATCATACTTAATCTCTTCGAAAATCAGTAGAGCCAGAGGTTCCTGGGAGTCAAACTAACAGATGAGGAGTCAGTTTCAAGACTATTAACTTGGGCTGGAGACATAGAGTTGGCACAGTGCTTTCCTGGTATGCATGGAGTTCTGTGTTCAGTTCCCAGCACCTCATAAACCATGGTGACACATGCCAAAATCCTAGTGCTTGAGACATAGACCCATAAAAATCATGAGTTCAGGGTCATTCCCCTTTTGTATAGCATGCCAACCGTAAGTGCATGAGAACCAATATAAAAAATTAACAATTTTCACACAAAAGTAGCAGAATCTAGACTCCAACTGGACCTGACTGCTTCCAGAGTTTTCTTCTGTTCAATGTCACCCCTCTTCCTTTAGAAGATTGATGAGCAGCTATGTTTTTGCTACAATTTTGCTTCAGGCTCATATTGCTGGGGCTTGGGATAGCCGGGTCTTAAGTTTTGAATGTAGAAATCATAAGCTTTTGATTATTATAGAGATCTCTTTTTTTCTGTTGCATTGCAGATGTACATAGTCAAGCACACGAATATTCAATAAACAGTGGCATAATGTCCCTTCTGAACCTCCCTTTGTCCAGTACCTCCTCCACATCCTTTATGACACATAGATGGCGAAACTAAGGCCCAGCCTCAGTCCAAAACTCTCAAATCTCAAGTCAGAGAACCATGAGCCCACTCTTCATGCTGCCTTCCCACCAAGTCATTTATAGCTACAAATGATTTTTTAATACACTCATCAATATTTTAAAGACTGGTGAAATCCAATTACAAGATTTGGATGTAGCGAAACCTTTCTATACAGCAGAGAATATTTAAAAATCCACGTAACTTGGACCTCAAAGTCACGTACAATCTTAAAGAGCACAGAACTCTAAAAACACATGCTTTATTACCTATCTCCCTGCACACCAGTTAGTCTGCACGTTAGAAAAGAACGTGTGTGCTTGTGTGTGAGAGAGGCAGGGGAAGAATGGAGAGGGGAGAATTCTTCCTTAAACATTCACAAAATAATTTCACCAAACTAAACTACACTAGGCTGGGGTTAAACCCAGGCCCTTGTGAAACAAGCACTTGTTAAACCCGTGTTAAACAAGCACTCTCGCCACTGAGCTGCAAGCCTAGGCTCTTTCTAAAGCTTTTGATTCTATAGAACTAGCTCTTCAACATTTCACACACTGCCCAACACAGAGAGTTCAACAAACAGTTCTAAGTAACAAGCTGAATAAGAGATAAAAGTATGAAGAGAGAACAAAAGACATCATCAGTACCAACCACATCACTGGAGAAAGATGGGTGCCTCCCATCACTCCAGCTTTGCCTTCTCTTCAACAGCTTTATTGGTCTATAATTCACATACAGTACAGTCATTTAAATGTGCAATTAGGACCAGAGAGAGGGCTCAGAGGTGAAGAGCACATACTGCTCTTGCAGAGGGCCTGGGGTGAGTTCCCAGCATCCAGTTCAGGCAGCTCACAACCACCTGTAACTCCAGCTCCAGAGGATCTTCTGGCCTTCAAGAGTACCCATGCCAGTGTATACATACATATATACATACATGCATACATACAATCAAACAAAATGTACACTTAACCTAACATGATGGTGCACCCCTGTAATTTCAGCAGTGGGAGACTGAAGCAGAGGAAGGAAACTCACATAGTGAGTTTCAAGTATAGCATGTGCTTCAGCTATACAGTGAAACCCTCACTAAAAACTAAAATAATAGCTAAGCAATGGTGGTGCATACCTTTAATCCCAGCACTCAGAAAGCAAATCTCTGAGTTCAAGGCCAGCCTGCTCAACAGAACAAGTTCCAGGATGGCCAGGGCTACACAGAGAAATTCTGTCTTAAAAAACAAGCAAAACTAAACTAATAATAATAATATATACGTACAATTTAACATCCTTTCGTATAGTCATGGGCTGTACCACAATTGCTGAAGTGAACTTTAAGACATCTCCATCACCTCCAAGAAACTGCACATCCCTCAACAGTCACTTCCAAGTCCCCAAGCTCAATCTCTATAGAATTTCCTGGCCTACCTGTTTTCTAGCATACATCTGTAACAGGCTCTTGCCCCAAGTTATGTCTCTAGGTCCATCCATGTTGTAGATCTCTGTGAGTTTGAGATCAGGTGTGAGTGTGTGAGTGTGTGTGTGTGTGTGTGTGTGTGTGTGTCTGTGTGTGTCTGTGTGTGAAAGTGTATGTGTTTTATTTATTTGTTCAGCAATATTGGGGCTATTTTACTTTTTCTTATCATGAATAATGCTTGTATAAACATTCCTAGACTAACTTTTGTGTAGACATAAATCTCCATCTCTCTTCAGTAAATATCTAGGACTGCAACAGCCAAGTCACCTGGCAACTCAAGGCTGAAGTGTTAGGAGCCACCAGCTCATTCCCATCTTATGATTGTAGTTGCTATTCTACCTTTTTCTTAGTCAGGGTTTCTATTGCTGCAGTTTCTATTGCACCATGAACAAAAAGCAAGTTGGGGAGGGAAGGTTTTATTCAGCCTATACTTCCACATTGCTCTTCATCACCAAAGGAAGTCAGGATAGGAACTCAAACAGGGCAGGAACCTGAAGGCAGGAACTAAGGCAAGGCCTTGGAGGGTGCTGCTTGTCCACATGGCTTGCTCAGCCTATTTTCATATAGAACCCAGGACCACCAGCCCAGGGATGGCACTACCCAGAATGATCTGGACCTTCCCCCCATTGATCACTAATTGAGAAAATGCCTTATGGCTTGTGATAGCTATTCCTGGTTGTCAACTTGACTACATCTGGAATAAACTACAATCCAGAAATGGAGGGCACAGCTGTGATCCAAATCTTGAGGTTGGAAGGCACAGGCTTCTGACCTGAATCTTGACATGGAGATCTTGAGATATAGTAGCCATGAAAAGCTTGGCTCAGGCAAGGTAGTACACACTTTTAATCCTAGGACACTGAGGCAAGGAGATCTCTGAGTTCACGATAAGCCTGGGACAAAACAAGTCCCAGATCCAGGCATGATGGTACACACCTTTAATTTGGGCCACACCTTCTGCTGGAGACATACATAATAAAGACATTGAAAGAAGGAAGGTTCACTCTTCATCTCTTGCTTGCACTTACTTGCCAGTACATCTGTTGGAACCTACTTCTTCAGGATTCCAGCTTATACAGAAGACCAGCTGAAACACCCAACCTCATGGGACTGAGTGACTACTAGATCCTTGGACTTCCCATTCACATCTGCCCATTGTTGGGGTAGTTAAACTACAGACTGTAAGTCATCACAATAAAGTCCCTTAATACATAAAGAGACAGTCTATAAGTTCTGTGACTCTAGAGAACTCTAATACACAGCTGGATCTCATGAAGGCATTTCCTCAACTGAGGCTCCTTCCTCTCTGATGACTCCAGCTTGTATCAAGTTGACCCAGAAAACCAGCCAGTACAACCTTGCTGTCTTGGCCACGTGACAGAGGACTACAGCTCTTGAGTCCCTTCTTGCTCCTCTTCACCAGCACTGCCACCTTCTGTCCTCTTTATTCTAGCTACCCCCACCTCCCTGTGACTTTCCTGGGCATTTCACTGGATACATATGGTGTCTTTCCCACTTTTATTTATGATCATCACTAAGCCACAATGTGTTAGAGTGTATCCATATCCCTGCTGAAGATAAGCCTACATAACTACCTAACAGTTGCATTGCTATGTAACAGTTACATTGTGGTTGACTAGCTGCTAAAATGTGATCATTTTACAGACATTTAATTATACATTAATTCCAATGACATTGTTTTCTTTCCTATTTTGGAACTTTCCCAGCTGTCCAAAAGCTCTATAAGTTGTGACTGTGGTGCTTAATGGCCTTTCCTACTTGGTGGCTGATTGAGCTGTGGCATTTCAGGTGACAGGAAAGGTAGTGTCATATTGCCTAAAAGGGAATCTGAGAACTTACTGGAATAACCTTGCCTGGCTCTCACTCTATGTTTTATTTCCAGTTCCTTTGGGAGGAGAAGATGAAAATTATTGTCAGAAATACATTATATTATAATATATAGTATATAGTATATACATGTAGTATAGCACAAATATATAGATACTATCTTCATTTTAATGTGTTAACTCTATCATATTTCTCATTACATTTACATCTAGATTCATCAATATATTATTATTTTTAAAAATTCTTCTATCTTCCTAATATCCCTAATTTTTAAAAATCCTTCCCAGAAAAATTAAAATTTGCTCAGTGCTTGCAGGTGCTATTACACATCTGATAGTCATGTCCTCTTAACTCATAGTTGCCTATACTATAACTGCAAGTTAGTGCATCAATTAAGTCAAGACATATTTCAGTCCTACCATTCAACCAGATTTACCTTTTGCGTGCCTAACATAGAATGGATAATGAATGGATAGATAGATAGATAGATAGATAGATAGATAGATAGATAGATAGATAGATGTGGTGGCCCTGCTGTGTTCTTGGAAGAACTCAAAACCGAAACCAGAGACTTAGCTCGCTGGGGG
>NW_022196906.1:67909790-67922813 GCF_008632895.1 Mastomys coucha | reverse complement strand
GCAGGTTTCCAAATCCTCGGTTCGTGGAACCCCACGCAGGTAGGAGCTGCGGGACGGCATCCTACAGATAGATAGATACACAGACACATACATGCATACATACATACATACATACATACATACATACATACATACACACACACACAGATAGACAGACAAATGATAGAGACACAGGGGTGGAATGAAAAAAAAAAAGAGATGCTTGACTATGTCCTGAGGTTCCTTATGTTTCTATGGTCTCTAAAAATGATCTAATGGGTAAAATCCCCAGTTCAAGAAGGCTGCTAAGTTCCAGGAAGACTGGCAAAATACCCACTAGGACAAGACCAGCTGGGCTACAGGTTCCATGACTTTATCAACCACAGCAGTTTTTCAGAATACAGTTTCCTGGGGGGCGGGGTGGTGCATGCCTTTAATCCTAGCACTTGGAGGCAGAGGCAGGCAGATTTCTGAGTTCTAGGCCAACCTGGTCTACAGAGTGAGTTCCAGGACAGCCAGGGCTACACAGAGAAACACTATCTCGAAAAAAGCAAAAATAAATAAATAAATAACAGAACACAGTTTCCTGGGAAAGAATCGCAAGTGATTTCAACACATAAATCCTAGTGCAGAGCACCAAGCCCTCCTCAGCCAGCCCTGGCAACTCAGAGTCAAGGGGTATAAAGCCAGTTGCTTTCACATCAGCCCAGTAACTGCTTCAATTAACTAAATATCACTGTGCCATGGGGATTGCAACGATGTTTTCCCTAAATCAGACTGGTGTTTCTAAGTCACTTTGAGAATTGGTTCTTCCACACATCTCTGTGGAAGTACACCCACATCCTTACTCTCTGAGGCCCAGTTTCCTCATCTACAAAATGGATAATTTAGTCTTAAAGAACTCTCATAGGGATGAAAAGACCTGGGAGATATACAAATGAAATACTCTGCGTGCCTTGAAATAAGTACAAAGCTATTGCCAGTAGGACATGAAAATATCGTATCTCCCTGGGGAGCCTGAACAATTCTCTAAACCAGCCTTGGCTTAGAATTGGTTTTACAGCAGTAGGCTGATGCGTGACATGCAGAGGGTCCTGGGCTATAATCAGTCAGCTCCTAAATAAAATGATCTCATCTGAACCTTCATTTTACCTTCTGTGCATCATTCTGACTAGAGCAGTGCAGGACTCAGGGAGGTCACCAACTGTCATAGCTTCTTCCCCTGTTACAGAGATAAAGTACCCTGACAAAAGCAACTCAAGGAAGGAGGCATATTTCAGCTCACAGTTCAAGGGGACAGTCCATCATGGTGTGGAAGTCAAGACAGACGTAGCTTGCGGCAGCTGGTAGTGTTGTATCCACAATCAGGAAGCAAAGGGTAATGAATAGCAGTGCTCAGCTAGCTCTCTCTGTTCTATTCCATCCAGGACTTTAGTCCACAGAATGGTACCACGCACAGTGAGAGGGTCTTCCTACTCATTTAATCTAATTTAATCTAATCATGCCCAGAGGCCCATCTCCCAGGTGATTCTAGATCTCATCATCCAGTTGACAAGTGAATGACACCTACCCTCCTGACTTCCTTCTGGACTGACTTGTGGTGGTTTTCTGGCCTCCCCAGATGGTCGGTGCATCAGGGGGCACTCAGCATCTCTGGTTTGCTCAGACACCTTGATGAAAGTCCTCTCAGGCATCATTGCTGAAACATTATGTATGCCTTGTAGGAACACAGCCAGCTGCCATGCTTCAGGAAGAGCTGACTGAGTGACTAGATAGTGCATTCTATTCCAAACTTTGTGCTAATTGGAATAAAATTTTGGTGGTTTGAAAGAGACTCATTAATATAGCCAAGTTGTGCCTAAGAAGCTCAAGGCTATCAATCCTGCTATTGTTTAAAAGACTTGTGGCAATCTAGAACAATTTTTATCTCCACTTTGATTCAGAGTTGGCCTTATAGACACAGCCTAAGTCACTTTAATTAGAAATGTTTGTTTACTTGCTATTAGGTTGCACCATTAATGGAGTGTCAATCGGACCAAAAAGCTCATTTCTTTCAGATTTCCCCAACCAAAGTTTGTGTTTCCACTGGCAAAGGGTAGACAACAAGAGCCTCTACATCATTTGTACCGTATAGCAATCCTCAAACAACTTTTCTTCTTATTTTTGATACTTTCTTTTTTTGTTTGTTTGTTTGTTTGGTTTTGTTTTGTTTTTGTTTTTTCAAGACAGGGTTTCTCTGTGTAGCTCTGGCTGTCCTGGAACTCACTCTGTAGACCAGGGTGGCCTCGAACTCAGAAATCCGCCAGCCTCTGCCTCCCAAGTGCCGGGATTAAAGGTGTGCGCCACCACTGCCCGCAAAATATCATAGCCCCCCAATTCTTCCCTCCACCTTCCCCCTATTCTCCCCAACACACCTCGTCTCAATGTCATGTGGGTTTTTTTTTTTGTAATACACTAAATTCACTTAATGCTTTGCACATGCTCACAGGTCTAGGGCCATTCACTGGAGTATGGGAAACCTGCCAGGGGTCAAACCACCAGAAAAAAAAAATGATTTTCTCCTAGAAGCTATCAACTGCTACTAGCAGGTCTGTTAGGGATGAGACCTGGAGATCATGGACCCATGATTTGAACTGACTTGATCTTGTTTCTGACCCCTCTTGAAGCTTGTGAGGGTCACGTGACAAAGATCTGACCAATAAGGCTCTAACTGACTACCAAGGCGGTAAGGAAGGGAAGAGTGCATTTCTGCATACCTTTTGGGGAAGAAGGGGTATTTATCAAGACAGGGTTCCTCTGTGTAGCCCTGGCTGTCTTGGAATTCACTCTGTAGACCAAGTTGGCCTCGAACTCACAGTGATCCACCTGCCTCTGCCTTTCAAATGCTGGGATTAAAGACATGCACCACCACTGCCTTTTTTTTTTTTTCTTTTTTGGTTTTTCAAGTCAGGGTTTCTCTGTGTAGCCCTGACTGTCCTGGAACCTGGAACTCACTCTGTAGACCAGGCTAGCCTCGAACTCAGAAATCTGCCTGTCTCTGCCTCCCAAGTGCTGGGATTAAAGGCAGGCGCCACCACCCTGCTCTGTTTTTGGTTCTTAGTGATTTTTTTTTTTCTTCTAGAGGTGAGGACTGAACCCAGGGCCTTGTGCTTGCTAGGCAAGTGCTCTACCACTGAGCTAAATCCCCAACCCCACCATGTACCTTTCTTAAGAGCCATTTTTACTTTCAATTGACAAACCGTAGTTACATGTATCTGCCTGCACAATGAGATATTCCTGCACAACTGTAGAGTGTACAGGGCCAGGTCAGGATGTAGGTCAGGTCCATGACCTCAGTGGGTCAGTGCTATGTGAGGGACCATTTACAGTCTTCTCTACTAGCTATTTTGGAATATTTGTTTTCATCTCTATTTATCCTGCGATGTAAAAACATTAAAAGTTATCTTCCTATCCAGCCACACACTCCTACATCATTAACTATCCCCTTCTTCATCCCATTTCACCCACACCTTTGTAGCCTCTGGTTCTCCCTGAAGCTTTCAGCTTTCCACATGCAAATCAGAACAAACGGGGTCTGTCTGCCCATACCTGACTCATTGCTTAAAATAACGTCTTTCTTTTGTATCCATGTTACTGCAAATAGCATCATTTTTATACCCAAATAATATTCTGCTACATATGTGTATAGTACATACAAATGGGTCCTTTCTCTGTCAGTGCCACTTACATTTTTTAAAGGAATTCCATTCCATTTTTCCCTGGTAGAGAAGTGTTAATCTCTGGTGACATTTTTATATCACTTCCTTCCCTGGATATTAATGTATTATAAGGCATAAACATCTATGTTGAAACCATGAAGAGAGAAAAAACAATTACATCTCTAACTGGATTGATCTGGTTGCTCCAACTCTAGTAACAAGCACCCTAGATTTCCTCTCATGTAGGGGAAATCATCCTCCACAATCTATTATGACTGTTTTTTGCAGCCAAAATCCTCCAAAATTATTTGTTCATGGCAAGGTGACTGATTACCTTTCAAGGTGCCAAATCCAGTGATTGATTTCTTAACATCTTGGTTTATTTTGTGTGGGTCTGTGTATCTGTGTGATATATATGGATGTGTGGGACTGTCTGGGCCACAGCACATGAGTAGAGGTCAGAGAACAGCTTACAGGGAGACAGTTCACACCTTCCTTCAACCACATTGAACCAAGAATGAACCTCAGGTCATCATACATGGCGGCAAACACTTTTACCCACTAAACCAATTCACCTGTTCCAGTGGTGCAAAACTCTGTATTGCTTTATTAAGCTTTTAGAATTCTTTGCCAAATCATGATTTGCTGGCTAAACCAATGAGTTATTTAGTAGTACTTCAGTATTCTAAAATGTAGTTTTTAAATGGGGTTTTCTGGTTTGGTGGGTGTGGGTGTGGGTGTGGGTTTGGTTGTTTCCTCTCATAACTACAGCCTATCTGTTGTTGGTTTTCTAAGATGTAGGTCTCTGTTGCCCAAGCTGGTCTCAAACTCCTAGACTCCAAAGGCCCTCATGTCTGCACCTTCAGGCAGCTGGTACTAGCAGGATGCATCATAGCACACAACTGCTGCACATTTTTCCTGACTTTCTTGCTGCATACTAGAGCTTTCTTGCTTCAAAAAGAAGATGGTATTTGTCACCATGGCAAAGGCATCCATCAATCAGCATGCTGAATGTATGCTGAATGGTCAGTCCTAAGTGCTCATGTTAACTGACCCAACAGCGGTATTTGATCCTGGCAGAACTCTTACTTCTCTTTGAGAAACAGCATTTTTTTATTTGTTTTTATTTATTTTAATTGTGTGCTCGGGCATCTATGTGTACATGAGTTCAGATGCTGTTAACAGCCAGAAGTGTTGGATGCCCTTGGAGCTGGAATTATAGGCAGTGTAAGCTCCCTGAAGTGGAACTTGGGTTCTCTGTACATGCTCTTAACCACTGAGCCATCTCTCCAGCCCTCTTCTTTATCTTTGAATTCTCTCTTCACTAGCTTCCAGAAGATTCTGCAGCTTCTAACTCACTGTTGTTCTCCATCTTCTTCAGTTGATCCTCCTCACCTCTTTGATATCAACACTGAAATCCCCTGGAACAACTCCTTCCTACCCAGAGCCACATGTCCAAGCTCTCGTCTATCTTGATGGCCTACACCTTCCATGCTAATGACTTCTACACTAACACACGGAACCATCCACTTAGATCTCTGCTCAGACATCTGAGGGTTCAAACATCCAAAAGCAATGCATGAGCTTCCCTCATCCTACAAAACCTATGAGTACTGAGGCCTCTCCAAACTCAGTTAAAGATTTTTTTACGTGTGTACGTACGCATATGCATGCACAGAGACCAGAAGAGAACACCAGATCTCCTGGATTTGACATA
This sequence comes from Mastomys coucha, assembly GCF_008632895.1. Taxonomy (NCBI): domain Eukaryota; kingdom Metazoa; phylum Chordata; class Mammalia; order Rodentia; family Muridae; genus Mastomys; species Mastomys coucha. Next base: position 67,917,419 of record NW_022196906.1, on the reverse strand, counting down.
CCAGGCAGTTATGAGGAACCATACAGGTGTTGGGAACTGAACTCCAGTCCTCCACAAGAGCATCTAGTGCTCTCAACTGCTGAGCCCTCTCTCCAGGCCCTCGGTTGAAGGTACTTTTATCCTGTTTGCTCAGACTAAAACTCATGAGTCTTCCTTAACTGGCACTTTCTGAATCCCACACCAATCTGCCAGCATACTCTATTGGTTCTGTCTTCCAGATATGTCCAGAATTGGGGGCTTCTTACCAACTCCTCTTCTGCTTTCTTGGTCTGAGCCATCTAGATCTCTTCCCTGGACTCAGTGACCTCCAACTGCATCCACCACTGGCCTCCTACAACAACTACAAAGCTCCTTCTTCCCTGGTATTGGGAGTGGAACTCATCGCCTCCTGCATTCTGAACGCCCAGAAAGATGCTCTCAAAGCCTAGGCTCCCACCCACCTCCTAGAGCACTTAAGCATTAAGGGAAGAGATGAAAACTCAGGTCCAAATCTATATCGTTTAAGTCATCCACACTTACACTCCTCCAGTTGTTTCTTGTTTTCCAAGGAATTTTATTTTGATACTTTTCATATCAACTAAAAAAATAACAGAAACATAATAACCACCCACACTTTCTAAATCCAGATTCACAGTTCTTTAATATTTCACCATCTCTTTTCCCCTCTCTTGATATATATGTAGGTATACATGAATATACGTTTTTGCTGATCCATGAGAGTCAGTTGAAAACCTCTTCTTTTTATGCATTAATAATTCAGCACCTATCTCCTGTAAATAATACATTCTCTATAACTATATTACAACCACCATATCCCAGAAATGCGACCTAAGCACAACATGGTCATCCACAATCCATACATATTTAGCCAATCATTCCAACAAGGTCATGAACGCCACTGTTTGCAACTCTATCACCCACCACATGTAGTCACCTTTGTTTTAATGTTCCTCTTTTGTGACATTTTCATGATACATACCTTTTAAGAGGTCAAATTGGCCTCTTTAGGGATACTAGAATATCCCTAAACTTTAGACTGCTTCATTATGTCCTCATGGTTAGCTCACTAAGCAGGTCACTTTTAGTTGCCTCTAACATTTTTTAATTAAAAACAAAACAAAACAAAACAAAAACAAAAACCTACCACAGCCCTCCTCTCTCATCCTAGCTTCTTGTTCTCATTCGTCTAGGGAGCAGCCGGCATATTTCAGACATTGGAGTGGATGCTCCATGGTCCACTTGGGGGCCAAAAAACAATTAGGCCTATTGGTGCAGCCCAAGCTAAGTCGAGATTTCTTTCTATTTTGTGACTGTTCTGCAGAGAGCCCCATAGAGATTAGAGGCCACTGGGTTCTTCTATCTGCTGTCTAGTTTTTAATTGGAAATTTTAATGGTCCAATGTATAAGATAAAAGCCAAATCTCTTTCTTTTCCTAAGTCTCCTGATTCACTTCCTTGGAAATGGAATTAGCAGATTCTCATGTGCGTTCAGATATTCTGTATCTACAAGCATCTAACAGGCTTCTCTGCATCTCTGTCTCAATAGCTGAAATCCCCGAAAGTCAGCACAAGCCTCTGTCTTTCTCTTTAACAGCAGCACAGCATTATGTAAAAAATAACTTGATTTAAACCAACCCCAGGATTCAAACTGGGGATCAGCTATAACCTACTGGGTCAATCCCTAATTGATGGAATGTTGTCCTCGGTATTAGAAACAGAACTATGTTCTCACCTGTCATCAAAGAAGCTTCTTTTTGCAGCTGAAAGAGATCCTTACAGAAATCCTAGTCAAACTACACAGAACAACTGACCACGGGGTGCCCAGCCCCAGCTGATACCTCGACAACACAACCCGTCCACCCAAGGCTCAGGGAACATCAAAGAAGACAGGATGAAAAGAGTATAAGAGCCAGAGCACCAGCATGGGACAGGGAAGCTGCACCCATAAAAATCTCAACAATATGGCTGCCTAAACAAGACCTGTACTGACACCAGTGGCCATGCCAGCACAGACAGGAGAAATCTCACAAGGCTCCACATCTAGATGAGGAGCTACAGCCACTTAATAACTGCTGGATGGTGAGCAGTGATCTTCTCCAGAGAAAAGCAATCCCCTTGACAGGTTATTCAGTCCAATCCCAGATAGTCAGCCTTCTAAACACATGTATATTTGAGTAACACTAAACAGACTCATCAGGGTGTGTGTGTGTGTGTGTGTGTGTGTGTGTGTGTGTGTGTGTGTGTGTGTGATTAATAATTTAAAAAGAGGTAATGAATTTGGGAGAGAGTGGGAAAGGAACATGAGGAGTTGGAGGACGAAGAGGAGATGAAGGAAATAATGGATATATAGTAACTCATATATGAAATTCCCCAAAAAAATAATTTAAGAATAGTAGGAGAAGCTACAGAACGAGAAACAGCTACAGAACCATCTTTGAATGTCAACACATACTCTGGTCTTCGGATAAACCTCTATGTCCGAATTACCAGGCAAAGGTACAGGAGTAAAGGTTCAGTTTTGTTAGCATCCAATTGCTCTCCAAAATAACTGCACCCATTCCTTGGTTATTTGTAATGATTGAGATTAACAGTTTCTTTATGGTCTAACACTTGACATTATTAAAAGTTAAATACCATCAATCTCGTAGGCACTCCTTGTTGGGATTTCAAGTCTTAACTATGAATAAGGCTAATCTTTTACTTTTTATATGCCCTTTGTTTATAAATAAGCCTTGTGCTTCTTTCTCTGCAAGCTGCCACCCCATTTTTGTGCCTGACTTATTGTGTTTTCCATGATTAAATCATCTGGCACTACTTTGGCTGAAATAACTATTAGAGAAAATATGTCTTTTCTCTTATAAGAAATATAAGAACTGTTTGAGAATCTAAGCTTTTTCCTGTGGGTTGATAAAGCCTAGGTTATATTTTTAAAAAGTCATATATTCTATTTTTACTATGGCATGAAAGGCCACAAAAGATACATCATAGATTTGCATTTATGGGTTTGCCATTTTAAATTTGATAAATCTAACCAGAATATGAAAAACTTTCAGCCCATATTTAATGCTAAAGTCAACTCTGGAAGTTTCACTACTTCTTTACTTCTTTATTCTTCAGGGAAAAAAATTCTCTCCCTCTAGTCTTTTGCAATCACTCCTTTTTTATTGGGCCCTCCAGTCTTGAGCATAAAGAAGTCCTCAGTGCCATTATGTGGACACTCAATAGAGTCTATCATATGAAAAATGCTTTCTGAGTTGCTAAGCCAATGAGTGGATAATTCCCAGTCTCTTTCAGAATATCTTCCACCCATTTCTCCTCTGATGAGAACTTACAATAGATAGGCATGGTGGCTCATACCACCTACAATTCCAGCACTTGAGAGACTGAAGAAGGATTGCTAGGAGTTGAGGGCCAGCCTGGGTTACATAGTAAGTTCAGGGCCAGCCTGGACTATGAGATGTTGTCTCAAGTCTTATTCTTCTATGCTCTAATGATAAATCCTCAATTTATCTCCATTGTGCTTTCATTGTGTGCCAGTTAGATGCTTCAGCAGTATGTGCTAAGGCCTAAACACATTTGCTCTGAAATTCATGTTACTGGTGTGATAATACCAGGTGATCTTGAGAGTGCCTAGGTGAGATCAACATGGTTACAAAAGAGATTTTGTGCAGCTTTCAGATCCCCTGTCCTAATTGCAATCTGAAGAACCAGAGAAAACCCCAAGAACCAGAGAAAACCCCAAGAATTAGCACCTACCATCTGAAACTCCAGAGAAAACCCCAACAAGAATTAGCACCTGCCACCTGAGGCTCCAGAGAGAGCCCCAACATTCGTTAGCACCTGCCATCTGAGGCTCCAGAGAGAACCCCAGGTGTTAGCACCTTGATTTGGGGCTTCCAAGCCTCCTAAGTTGAAAGAAAATAAATTTTGTGATTTATAAATTGTCTGGCCTTGAGGGTTCTGTTACAGCACCATCTGGGACACTTTGTTGTACCTGACATCTACACATATGTCTGCCATCCTAGACCAGGAGCCCCTTGCAACCAAGATGTGGTCAACTCACACCAGTACAGGGGAGTTATCAGAGAACAGAGATGCAGAACATCCCCAGCGGATCCACTGAATGAACAAAGGAAGGAATGAGGCTGTATTGACTGTTCACTCTTACCCACTAACTTAAGGCCTGAGGCCGGCTGCCTGATCTCACTGCTTCAGCATTCCCCCACAGATCTGTCCCTTCAGAAACAAGAAATAACCAGATGTTTCTGAACATAATCAAAACAGCCCTTTGGAAATCTAATCTCTCATTGTTGGAGCCCCCTCAGTGACTATTATAAACCAAATTACATTCGATCTGGGATGAAATATTTAAGTAGCTGTTTCCCCCGGTTAGATGAAGTGTGGTTTTTCTTCATCCCCAAAGAGGAATTCATTATACAAAAACATAAATACATGACTAACACTGAAAGCACTCAGAAACTTACGGTGCCTAAGGCTCCTGTCACTATCCATCCTGAGGAAATAATCCTGTCATGCCAGTGAAGGGCAACTACCAGTCAGAAGGGAGTCTGCATGCGGTTCAGCCCTGGGAAGGCAGAGGCAGCCTTCCTTTGATCCCAGGTCCAGATGTCTCTGGTAGGATTCTACAATGGTACCACAAAACATTTCCTCTCAGGGCTGGAGAGATGGCTCCATGGTTAAGATCACTCATTGTGCTTGCAGAGGACCTGGGTTTGTCTCTGGAACCCACAGGGAGGCTCAACTGTATATTAGTCCATTTCCAAGAGGTCATCCAGACACCCAGACACCTCTTCTGGCCTCACTGGGCTCCTGCACACGCATGATATACATAAACTCACACAGATTTTATATATATATATATATATATGTATGTATATATATGTGTGTGTGTGTATGTATATGTGTGTGTGTATATATATACACATATATATGTGTGTATAAATATATATGTATATATATGTGTGTGTATAAATATATATATATATGTGTGTGTAAGTATATATGTATATATACATATATGTGTGTATATATGTATACATATACACACACACACATATATAATTTTTTTTAAACTTCTGCTCACTTCTAAACTTCAAGTTTCTCCAGAGTGATCAGGACCCAGGAGGAAATGCCATTGACTGACTAGAGGATAAGAGACTTGAGGAATCATGATGATCAAGATGCGCCTCACTGAGAAGCAATATGGCATCCTGGGGCATCACAGATAGAAAAAAAAGAAGCATCTCCAAACACAGACCAAAATTAATCCCAGAGAGGCTGCAGTGTGTCACAGGTGGAAGTGAGAGTGGAAGTTCAAGCCAGGGTCTGTTGCTTCTGCCCAAAGCCAGTGGAGCAGAGCAGGCAGCAGGGAGTCCCCACATTCCCCACAGCCTTAGGACTTCGGGGGCTGGGGCCACAAGGTCTCACAGGGAGGAACCACAGGTATGGAGGGTTTTTAAGCACAGCCCATTATGCTAATGGACCAGAGGGTGCTAGTAAGCTAACTGCTATTTATATGAACTTATGTGAGTGTCAAGTAAAGAACAGAAGTAAACGGCCTGGGTGATTCTGTGTTTGTGTGTACAAATTCAGCTTCTGTTGGCTCAGAATTAAGATAATCAGTTTACACTGAATCTGGAGGACAAAGAGTCAGAGACAATTCATGTCCTTATAGGAAAAAATAGGACTTTGTGAAGGAAATTAAAGACTTTGAAATGGAGAGTGTATCCTTCGTTATACACACACACACACACCCCTCCACATCATCACAAGGGCCTTTGGGAGAGGGAGGTAAGGGCCAACAGAATGGCTTAGCTGGTAAAAGCTCTTGCCACCAAGTTTGAGAACCCACATGGCAGAAAGAGAAAACAGATTTCCTCAAACTAAATGTTGACCATCACCAACACACACACACACACACTTACAGGAATAAGAAAGAGAGGGTAAATGAAAGTAAATATGATCATAATACACTACATAAATGTATGAAACTGCCAAAAAACATATTGTAAAGCTGGGTGTGGTGGACATGCTTGGAATCCCAACTCTGGTGGGATGGAGACAGGAGGATTCCTGGAGCTAGACTAGTCTGATCCATGATCCCCAAAATCCAGCTGTCTAAGAAATGACACTTGAGGTTGACCTCTGAACACACACACATTCTGTTCTTTTATAAAAACCTTTCTCATTATTTCTCCCAAGCTTCATAGTTCTCATCATCTTTGGTTCCTTTTGCCTAAGTTTAGGGCATATGGCGTCAGCCCAATTTCACTTTCTCTCAGACACGTAGCATCTCCAACACCATTTCTCTGAAGCCTCTTTTGTTTAATATACAGTATTTTTTGCCTATTTAACCAACCTGACATTAAAATATAAAATTTATATTCACTAACTTTACAACCATTAAAAGAAAAAAAAATCCGAGATTGGACAGGTGACTCAGCAGTCCAGCACCCTTACTGCTCACCCAGAGGACCAGAGTTCAGTTCCCAGCACCATACTAAGCAGCTTGTTGAACATGCAAGTTCAAAGGAGACTTGCCTATGATATCTTTAATAATGGCAAGCAACAGGGCTAGAAAGATGGCTCAGCGGTTAAGAGCACTGACTGCTCTTCCAGAGGTCCTGAGCTCAATCCCCAGCACCCACATGGTGGCTCACAACCATCCAGAATTGGATCCAAGAGACAGTGTACTCACATACATAAAATAAATAAAAAAATATTTTAAAAAAAACTGATCTGGAGGATTAAGACTTATGCTACCTCTGATCTCATTGATTTCTGTGGTACCACATGTACCTATCTGTCCCATGACTGGTGCCTCCAATGGGAAAAGTTAAGTACTATTGATGATGCCACCAACTAAAAGTGCATTGATGTGCTGCATATAGAGCTTTTACAAAGACTTGATTTAGGGTTTTCCTTTGCTTTGTTGGTTTTACTTTTGTTTTTTTCAGTCATGGGGACATCCCAGAGTGTTCTGGTAGATGAGAATTCAGATCCATGGTTCCAATCTGAGTTTTGTTTTGTTTTTTTTTTTTTTTAAATTGGTACAAGGTCTTAATAAGTGGACCAGGCTGGTCTTGAATGTATGAGTCCCAGCCCCCAAGTAGCTGGAATGATAGGTCTATTCCACTACAACGAGCTAAGAAGGACTGTGTAGTGGTGTGAATGGGAATATCTCCCATATGCTCATGTATTTGAACACTTGGTCCCCACTTGATAGCACAATTTGAAGAGGATTAGGAGATGTGGCTTTGTTGGGAGAAGTATGCCACTGGAGGACAGGCTTGAGAGTTCAGACTTGTATCCGTTCTAGTTCCCTCTGCATTGTGTTCATGGTTGAGATGTCAGCTCAGCCTTCAGCTTCCTACTCCAGCTACCATAGAGGACACAAGGTCCTAGATAAGCCCTAAGGAAACCAGAGTCGTTATGAATGAAAGCTTTTTCTTCAACTGACACTCAGAAGGCTGGGAATGGATGTGTTAAAACCTGGTAATCTTTACTAGTCTGTAAGGCCAGCCCTCACTGAATGCCCCAAAATTCTGATCACTGTTTCTAAAAACTGTCTCTCAGCCATGAAAGAGGTCTCAGACACTTTACCAAAAAA
>NW_022196906.1:67901819-67903835 GCF_008632895.1 Mastomys coucha | reverse complement strand
TTGTACTGCAGAAGGATCCTGTGTGTGCCGCGTTGTTCCTGCTGGCGGGAGATAGCGCGGGACACCTAGACCCAGACTCCTTGGCACCGTTTCTCAGTTAATAGAACCCATCCTTATGCTTGTTACAAGCCACTCCTCCCTGGACCTTTACACTGAGCACTGTTCAACAGCCGAAAGGGTTCATTCTTGTGGGAAAGGTCACAGGTGTTTTGCTAACGAGATGTTCTTGGCAAGGGAGTTTCTAGGAAGCTGTGCCTAAAGCTTTGTTGTAATAATTGTCACAAGGAACCCACCCCCACAAACTCCACTATGCTTAAATATGTAAAAAAATAATAATAGTAATAATAATAAAGCACCAGCTACCTAAGTCAAGCTGACCCAAGTTTCATTTTTACCTCACCAAAATTGTTTCCCTGGCAACCGTGATGCTTTCAGGAAGCCCCACAAGCTACCATGCCTGACATCCTTATCATCATGGATGGATGCTAATTCTCTGGATCTATGAGCCCAAATAAATTCTTCCTTAAGTTGCCTTGGTCATTGTGGGTTATTTTGTAATCACAGCAATAGAATAACTAATACAGTTTATTTTAAAATTTACAGTACTACTGCTACACAAAAGATTAAACTTCCATTCCCTGAACATGTTTTGGTCCTGAAAAAAAAAAATAGACAAAGCAAATTTATAAGGGACCAGAGCTGGGTACAAAGAGATCGTGGCTTAGGAATAAACAGAAATCTGTGTGTCCATTAAGAATACGAGCAAGTCACTAAATGGCAAAATACACCAAACTTGATAAAATTAAAACCAATGTAGTGATATTAAAACCAGTAATCATCCTAAGGTTCTGGTCATTTTTAAGTTCTAATACAGGCATACGTCCAGAAGCAGACATATTTCAATCAAGTAAGAAGAGATTAAGGGTAGAAACGCAAGCTCAACCCAGTTTCTTCCTTCCTGCACCACAGGGCATAACTTCATGCCATCTGGTGATTATTAGGGGAGAAAGCTACCATCTGCCACTTCCTCTAATACACGGGAGAGAGGCAGAGCTCATGCCACCCTGTAAGCCTGTGAAGATTTCACAAGGCCTGTTTACATGCCTGAGGAGCCAGCTGCTAAGTTAGAATCCGTGCGTGTGCGTACATGTGTGTGTGCACGCATGTGCGTGTGTGTTGCATTCAACACCAATAAAAGACATCCCCTCCTCAAAATGTCCTCAGTGATGCAGGCGTCTGTGTTAAACACACCTCACAGCAAGCCCCCTCCTGCCCTTCCTGACTCAAAGCCAACATTCTATTAGAGACAACCTAGAGTGATAACAGCTACACGGCAGGCAGAAAGACAGACCACAAAACGGACACACATAAAAAGAGCCTGAGCCAGTCTTGTCTATGTCCCCACCAGGAAAAGCAGAAGCTAATGATGTTCTATAACACCATTTTTAAGGGAGAATTTTTAAGGAATCAGGCATTTCCTCAAGACTACAAGAAATGTATTCCCTTATGCGTAATAAAGACAAAGAGCTGAAGAGATGGCATCTCCACTGTTTAAGAGCACTGGCTGCTCTTGTAGAGGACCCACGTTCAGTTCCCAGCACCCACATGGTGGCTCACAACTATCTATAACTCCAGTCCCAACTCTGATGCCCTCTTCTTGCCTGTGGGTACCAGGCATATATATGGTGCACAGATATTCATGCATACAAAACACCCATACACGGCAGTTAGTAAAAAAGTAGCGGAGACCCAGATTTATACTAATTCTAGAGACAAATGGGAGTGGAAATTAAGAGGGGAAATGGGAAGCAGACACTTTCCCCAACTTAGACCAGTCAGTGTCTTAAGTAACTACATAGTAGTCCTTTATTCATTTCTTGGTGCAGCTGAACTATCACTCTCAGCTTAGCTACAATGGAGGTAAAAATCCTTTGGTGATGTGAGGGTCATTGAAATACAGCCTTCTTACAATGAAACCCAATGTCTAAAAATTGTTCTTATTTTGGGCTTGTACCA
>NW_022196906.1:67870690-67900254 GCF_008632895.1 Mastomys coucha | reverse complement strand
GGGGAAACTGGGAAAGGAGAAATCATATGACATGTAAATAAAGAAAATATCTAATAAAAAAAGAAAAGTAAATTGACTCAAAGAGACAAATATCCTACAGATTTTATATTGACACATAAAATCGTGTGTGGCTGCAGGATATGATTTTGGAAGCGGATCAGTCTGTGAAATGGCTGAGAATAAGAATCCACATTCAAGTCCCAACACCATAGGCCAAAGAAGAAATTTAAAGTGATGGTAGAAAATAATTTAAGGGACTGGCGAGATGGCTCAGCAGGTAAGAACACTGACTGCTCTTCCAAAGGTCCTGAGTTCAAATCTCAGCAACCATATGGTGGCTCACATCCACCCATAATGAGATCTGATGCCCTCTTCTGGTGTGTCTGAAGACAACTACAGTGAATTACACCGGAGCTAGTGGGGCCTGCAGAGGTCCTGAGTTCAATTCCCAACAGCCACATACATGATGGCTCACAGCCATCTGTACAGCTACAGTGTACTCACACACATAAAAATAAATAAAATGAATCTTTTTAAAAAATGAAAATGCTACTTATTAAAAGGCCCAGAGTCCAGAAAGCAACAGGGAAGTGAGGATTTTCTCTAAGTTCCAGGGCCAGAACACAGAAGTCTTAACAAATTATTTCAGCTTTTTCCTGAAGGAAGTAGTGAAACTCCAACTGAGCTAGAAAAAAGTACTAATTATTGGAAAGGCAATCAATGAAATATAAAGCGCAGAGAAAAATGAGCGAAATCAAACTGGTCAAGTTCTAGCTATCCTATCCAAAAGAGGAAGGATCTAATAGGAACTATAGAGAGATATTGGGACTTGAATGACTCCATACTACTACAATCTGGCATTACCAGGACAAATTCTATGAAAAAGAAAAACGGTCAGGTTCAAGTCCTTGCTTCGGTAGGAAGGTGGCAGTGTGGCGGTCCGGATGGATGTACGCAGCATGTTCCAGAAGCCGCTTGTCAAACTAGACCTCTGCTGTGAAGTCAACCTCACTAACCACCTGAGCTTTCACACCTGGATTCAGTACTGTGGAGATCCTCAGAGACCAGGAGAGAGTCATCCTGCATTACCTCCCATGCTGGGCGCCTGTGTTCCCCCCTGAACTGGTCTCTATGAGCTCTCTGGCCACTGAAGCCTGTTTGGACCTCCAGAATTGTCACATGACCATGGGGGTCTCTTGAGGATCCACCTCCATCCTCAAGATGTTCATCCCCGGACACTGTTGGGCTTCAGTTGGACAATGGGCTGCCTTCCCGGTTTAAGACAGTCCTCATGCTCTGCCCAGGAGACAGTAAGGGGAACTGAGAAGGAGCCAGCTATCTTGTGCAGCTTAGATGAGCCTCTGAGGGCCCATGGCTATCACAGTGAATACTCTCTCCAGAATAGATAAGGGAAAGACCCCATAGCACGGCGACTGGCATTATCCTTAACATCTCTCTCCGCTGGGCCTTTCTGAGGAAATACTCCAGGAACTTGGCAGTGTCATCCATCTTGGAGTCCTGGGAAGCCGGGGAGACAGAAGCCAGCTGGGAAAGGAGGCAGTTAAGGCCAAATTCAAGGTGAGATTCTCTGACAGAGGACCAGCACATATGGACGGTGTTCCTCCTCACATACCTGACAACATCTGCTCCAGCCTTAGCCGGCTACATCTGTGTGAAATCCTCCGCGGATGTCCTCAGTCCTTGTCCTGCTCAGCAGGGACTTCTGTGCTGCCGGGTGACAGTGTTCCTCCCTACATACCTGACAGCATCTGCTCCAGCCTCCACCAGTTACATCTGTGTGACATCCCCCATGGATGTTCTCAGTCCTTGTCCTGCTCAGCAGGGAGCGCGGAGCTACTAGGTGACCGTAGGTCAGCCTGGTGGTAATTCAGTTGAACCCAGGCCTGTATCACAGAACCCCAGCCTCTTCCATCACAAAGGCTTCAGGGGTGGGGGAGGGAGTGACAAGCCAGAGAAGCCAAACCCCAGCCCCTCCCCCACAGCCGCAGCAGTGCCCTGCAGATCTGCCTCCCATGTTTTCTGGATGCCAGGCGGCAGCTCTGCTTCCTCAACTTTTACCCTCAGCCTCTGGTGCCCTTGAACTCAGACATCTGCTTCCTCAGCAGCCTCTGCTAGGAACATCAGTTTCCCAGTTTTCAAACCATCAGGCTTTTTTGACAATTTTTGTCATTTCCAGGATTCTTCTGTCCTCAGCTCCCACTTCCCCCCATGATGGTTCATGCCGTGCATCAATTCACACAGGAAACTTAAATTTCTTTTATACCTATTTAGATTTATAGATTTGGGATAACATTCTTAAAATATGCATTTCATTACCTTCAATATAGGGTGTTAAAAATGTTAAATTAATTATTAGTGTGTCAAATACAGGGCATTGGAGAGATGGCTCCTCGGTAAAGAGCACAAACTGCTCTTCCTGAGGACTCGAGTTCAGTACCCAGCACCCACTCCACAGCTCAGAACCATCCCAAACTCCAATTCCAAGGGATTCAGCTCCCTCTTGGGGCCTCTGTGGGCACCAGGCACATGTGCAATACACATACATATGTGTAGGCAAAATACTCATACACATAAAGTAAAAAAAAAAAAAATAACCTTTTTTTAAAAAGATAAAATGTTTGAACAATTGGTTGATCAATTATAACAAATAGTGTCACTGTATAAAGCCTTTAGTCCCCTATGCAGTTTCACAAGGAACATTTACCTAAGCTCTGTGTGCCTGAGGAACAGGGGTATCTAATGAAATGTACCACACACAAACACACACACACACTCCTTTATGTTCTAAAATGAGTATACTGTTTACAATAAAAATAAAAAGCTAAAAATAAACAAAAATTGAAAATAAAACCACACACATGGCTCAACATAAAACTCTGAAGCTACTCAAAACATCATGAGGTAGTGTTTTGCAAAACTGTTTTGATATTTGTTTTTATAGGGTTTTTGTTGTTGTTGTTGTTGTTATTGTTGTTGTTGTTGTTTTATAAGTATGAGTGGTTTGCCTGTGTATATATCTGTGCACCACATGTGGGTAGTGCTCACAGAGGCTAGAGGAGAACATCAGATCCCCTGAGACTGGAGTTACAAAGGGTTGTGAGCTGGGAACAGAACACAGGGCCTCTAAAAGAGCAGTTTGTTTTAAATTTACTCTAGTTTAAGCCACAACAATAACGTGTGGCAGAGAGTCCCTGATATGCCTGATGTTTGCTCGAAAGTTTCTTCTTCTGGAGAAGGCTTGACCCGTTTCTGTTGTGTGTAGAGGGCATAAAAGCTGGTAAGACAAACAGAAGGGTGACAGCTCCCACCACAGATAACCGCCCCCTCCCTCCAACATATGGTCCATGAAGCATCTTCCTGTGGAATTTGGACAAAAATCATACCATTAATGGGACCTGCCCCTGCCTGCGCCCGCCCCCCCCCCGACCCCATCCTCCCTTCCCCATGATAAATCACTTGCATACAAATCCTGTCCTGGGTTCATCTCTAAGGAGACCTTAGCCTCACTACCTTCGTGGTCATGAAATAAGACAAAACACTTTTTTTCTCATAAAATCATGCTATGTAGAAAACTTTTATTCTTTTATTCATTCAAGAGATATTCCATTCTCAGACCCTCTCTCGTTAGAGTTCAACCGTTACCCTGAGAGCCCCATACAGCTGCTTTCTAAACACACACAGTCAGCTTTCGGGCTGTAGGGACTGACCTTGTAAGTTGAGCCCAGTCAGCTCCTATGATGCCACCCTAGGGCAGCAGCATTGCCACTCAGGTTAGCAGAGCACCCAGACTGCCAAAAGTATCAATGTGTTGTGATACATAAATGTGACTCTTGCCTTTACAAAAAGGAGCTAAACAAAAGTAAGGGGAAAGTTGAAAGAAAGGAATGAGAGTCATATTTCTCCATATTTATTCTTATAGATTTATTATTATTATACTTTTTTGCTTTTAAAACATGTAAATATTTTATATATAAAGAGAGAGAGAAAAAGAGAGGGAGAGAGGGAGAGAGAGAGAGAGAGAGACAGAGACAGAGAGACAGAGAGACAGAGAGACAGAGAGAGAGAAATAGCACTCCCTAAAACAAATATACTCTCTTAAGAAATCTGTCAGGTATGGAATGTTCCCCTTTCTCTCTTTCTCTCTCTCTCCCCACCCACACTTAAATCTATAATAAAACTATTTCCTAACAAACTCCGATTTAGTCTCAAAAATACTAAAAAAGTGTGAACAAATGATCCAAACTGTATTTCAAGTGGATAAAACTCCTTGAGAAAATAGTTACTTCAAATAACCAGTAAACACAGCATGTGAGTTTATTGCTAGTGGGCATATTAGAATTGGAGCTTTGAAACTATTTTGTGTAGTATTTTAGGTAAAGCCAATCAGAAGACATTAAAGTTATTACAAAGGAAGAAGTTTAGTGCTTAAGAGAACATGGCAGAGAAAATAAAGGAAATGCTGTGTGTTGTATTTTAATTACAAAAGTCAACATGAGCTCACTATTCTTTAAAATATGCATTTCTTACTCTGTCTAAAAAAAAAAAAAAGCATTTACAGAATAATACACCTGGTACCCAGATCCTTCTAGCCTTCCACTGAATGAGTGCCCACACACACACAGGAGTCTTTGAAAAGCAGAACTGATTTTGGGAACAGTACAAGCTGAGGCAAGGACATCTTAAGTCACAAAATGGGACCACTTAGAGATAAATTGAAATAATGTTGAGAGGACTCCAGAAGCCAGCCTGAAGGCACTCACTCCCACCAGCCTCCATGATAAATGTACACATCCAAAAGAATAATGACCAGATTCATAGAAGGCTCTGAATTACAGAACATCCCTGGGCCTGTGAGGAAACTCAAAGGTAATGAAGACGAGAAAGCCAAAAGAGAATGAATGTTTTTGCTTTAGAGAAAGTGCTAAAGGAGTGAGGAATACTAGAAAATCACCATGGTGCTCCTCCAACTGGAAATACTACTTTAAGCAAAAATCCTAGATGATGCTTGAATATCAAATCGAGATTCTCTTTTTCCAGGGATGAAGATCACCTCTCAGTGGACCACTCTTGTATCACTTTAGGTCACATGGCAAACATTCAGTTCCTTGTGTCCCATGTGTAATGGGACATAAAACACAACCTGCATGAAACACCATTGCAAAGGGTTTAAGCTGACTCTAACCCAAGCTTACAGAGATGACTTTTGTTTTCTAGAAGAGGAATTAACCGAACAACATGAAAAGGCAACCAGAAAAGGCCCGAATGTGCACAGTTCGCATAACAGCTGCCTGAGACTCTAAAAGCCAGAACACAAGTAAGTCAGATGTGATTGACAGATATTGAAAACTATAGTCAGCACAATGTGTGAATCTGGGTTACAGCATAATTCAAAAAAAAAAAAAAAAAAGATACAGGGGCTGGAGAGATGACTCAGAGGTTAAAAGCATAGGCTGCTCTTCCAGAGGACCCAAGTTCAATTCCCAGCACTCACGTGACAGCTTACAACCCTCTGTAATTCCAATACCAGGGAATCCGAAGCCCTCTTCTGATCTGCTCAAGCAATGCTCATGGTGCACAAGTATACATGCAGGCAAGACACCGCTATGCATAAAGTAAAAATAAATATGTAGGTATCATTTGGAAGACAATAAGAGAAACTTGGATATATGATTGGATATTAAAAATAAATGTAAAACTATCATTAGTTTAAATAACAGTTTAGGATAGTTTTAAAAAGCTCATGTAGGACAGTAGGTTCTCAATCTTCCTAATGCTATGACTCTTTAATACAGTCCCTAATGTTTTGATGACCCCCCCAACCATAAAATTATTTCATTGCTACTTCATAACACTGATTTTGCTACTGCTATGAGTTGTAACGTAAATGTCTGATATGCAGGCTATCTAATATGCAACTCCCAACAGGGTCACAACCCACAGGTTGAGAACCAGGGCTCTAGGGAGATAGCTCAGTTATAAAGTGCTTGCCTTGCAAGCACAGGGTCTTGAACAAGACTCCCAGAACCTCCTTAAAGATGATGGGTCTGGTGACGTGCACTTGTAATCCCAGCCCTGAGGAACATGAGAAAGGGAGATCTCCAGGGCTTGTCACCTGGCTGACATGCTTAGAACAGTGAGAGACCCCACATCAAAAATCAAGGTTGAGGCTAGAGAAATCCCTCAGTCATTCAGAGCACTCTCTGCTCTTGTCAAGGACACACGGTTTATTCCCAGCACCCAAATCAGGGGGCTCATAACCACCTGTAATTCCCACTCTAGGAGAGTGCTTTGTTGGCTCCAAGAGGCACACACACACACACACACACACACACACACACACATGCACGCACGCACGCACGCACACACGTGCACTGATCACACAGACACAAAATTTAAAATAATAAAAATAAATCGTTTTTAAAATCAAGGAGATGGGAATGGAGAGATGACTCAGTGGTTAAGAGCACTGACTGTTCTTCCAGAGGTTCTGAGTTCAAATCCCAGCAACCACAGGGTGGCTCACAACCATCCGTAATGAGATCTGACGCCCTCTTCTGGAGTGTCGGAAGACAGCTACAAGTGTACTCACATAATAAATAAATAAATCTTTAAAATCAAGGAGATGATACCCAAGGTTCACCTCTGGCCTCTGTATGTGTGCACATACACGCATACAAGATTTTTTAAAACTTAATAACTAATGAAAGAAATGTGCTTTCTCTTAAAAGGATGCATACTGGTGGTTACAGATATAATTCATAAAGGCAAAATCTTATTTCCATGTGATCCTACCAATATCAGACACAGTTGTATAAAAGCTCCAACGAAACAAGAACACCGTTGAACACGGGTGGAAACAAGCAGGTGCTCACTGTGAGTTCTTTCAGCTTTTCAGGCATTAGAAATGTTGTCAAAATAAAGAAATAGGAGAAAAAAACACCATCATACATGATGGTCAAGTGTACTGGCTGGTTTTGGGTGTCAACTTGACACAAGCTGGAGTTATCACAGAGAAAGAAGCCTCCCTTGAGAAAATGCCTCCATGAGATCCAGCTGTAAGGCATTTTCTCAGTTAGTGATCAAGGGGGGAGGGGCCATTGTAGGTGGTGCCATCCCTGGCCTGGTAGTCTTGGGTTCTGTAAGAACACAAGCTGAGCAAGCCAGGGGAAGCAAGCCAGTAAGGAGCATCCCTCTATGGCCTCTGCATCAGCTCCTGCTTCCTGACCTGCTTGAGGTCCAGTCCTGACTTTCTGTGGTAATGAACAGCAATGTGGAAGGGAAAGCTGAATAAATCCTTTCCTTCCCAACTTGCTTCTTGGTCATGATGTTTGTGCAGGAATAGAAACCCTGACTAAGACAGTCAAGCATCCTCATCAAGAAGTAATACTGGCAGTTCCCAGTTAACGGTTTCTCTTTCTTCTATACTTGTAACAGGGTTGAGATCACCACAGATGACTGAAAAAAGATCACATTATGAGGATTGTTTAGGCAAACAAATGTGACTTTCTTTAAGACTAGGCTCCTACCCCATACCCCTTTGTTATTGATCTGACAAAAGCAGTAGGTTAATTCTGAATCATCATTTGTCTCTTGCTGGTGCCAAATGAGGCCTTACCTTGTGTCTGAGTGATTTACAGTGTCTATAATAAATAACCTAATAAGATCTACTTTCTCCATTTAAAATGGACAATCACTTGGACTCTACTAGAAGAAGAAGTACTCTTTCTAGTCAAGTAGGAAATAGACGTCTTTGCTGCTTCCTAAGCACACTTAGTTTCTGTTTCTTCTAATGTTAAGCAGGCTTGTCTCATGAGATGAAACCTGAGGAATCCGACATCACATAAACACACATCTGTACATGGTTTAGAGGATTTGTACAGTATCCCATAGCTAGAGTAAAACATTAAGATTGGATCCAAGGGTTTTGACTCCTAGGAAAAGCACAGAGATTCAGACACATTGTTGTTCAATTGCATAAGCGCTTGTGCAAACCATCAGCTGCTGCTCTAAACCTTGGGGATGACATGACAGCAACTACCTTGGGTGTCACCACCCAGCCCTTCAGCCTGCATCTGACTCCTGTATGCCTGTGGTGACAGTACAACTGTGGTGACACATCTGAGTTTTAAGTCACCTAACACTGATAGTTTTCTGCTTTACATGTGAAGCATCAGGTGGCTTCCATTCAACACACACACACACACACACACACACACACACACTTTCTTCCTCCCCATGCAAGGGGGGGAGGTGCTTTTGACAGTCACACCAACCCTAGTTAGCGTTTACATTTTTTAGGTATTAAGGAAGTTTTTGTTGTTTTTAAACTAGTCTCACTTATTCCAAGCCAGCCTTGAGCTCTCTAAGGAACCAAGAATAGCCATGAATGAACTGATTCCTGTTTCTGCCTCCTAAATGCTAGGACTCTAGGTGTGCATCGCCATACCCGGTTTACTTAGCACAGGAGATCAAAGCAGGACTTCCTGTCTGCAAGCAAAGTGCCCTACCAACTGTGCTGAGGTTTTGTCTTTTGCTGTTTGGTGTAATGCTAAGTGCTGCCCTCTCCCCCCTCCGCCCCCAGCCCCTCCCCCCACCCTCCAACCCCCAACCCCCCACTCCCCACCCCCCACCTACCCTCCCACAAGATCTAGAGTCTGCAGGTAGCTTCTGGGAACCTGCCCCCAGTTAATTCTGATTGGTAAATAAAAATGCTAGCAGCCAATAGCTGGGGAGAAGAGAGATGGGCAGGGTTTAGGTTTCCAGGATTAGAGAGCTTGAGGAAGAGGAAGGAGGGAGGTAGGAAAGCCACCGTGGACTGGTAAGAACATACAGGAGACAGCCACCGTTGAAGAAGAGTGTGCAGGAGGGAAAAGGAGAGCCACCATGTAAAAGGACCTGGAGAACATGGCCCAGAGGGCTGCTCAACTGGGTCAAGAGCAGCCAAGATGGACCATAGAAATGAGTAAGTAGTAACTCGGAGTTATGGGTAGAAGAGTGGATTCTAACAGCATGGAGGTTAGGCAGTTGCCCGGCTATTGTACTGTTAATGGCATACTAAAATATAAAGTCTGTGTGTGTCTCTCTCATCTGGGAACATAAATGCTCAAAGGCAGGAAAGAACCCACGCTGGGATATGTATTAAAATATCTATTACTACACAACTGGACTACAACCACAGCACGTTTTAAAGATTTCTTATAATATGAAAAAATTCTAAAACGAGATACAAAAGTGACCAAATTTGGAGAATGTGTGATAAAAGAATGAATCACTTAAAATTGCAGGTCAGAAGCTAGAGTGATGGCTTAGCGGTTAAAAGCAGAGGACTAAGGCTCGATTCCCAGCACTCGGAAGGTGGCTCATAGTTATCCGTGACTCGGGTTCCAGGGTATCCAACACCCTCTTTTTGCCTCTGTGGGCACTGCATGCAGGCAAAACCCCCTGCAAATTAAATAAAAACTTAAAAACAGTTCCAACGCAATTCATAGAACAGATACAGGACTTTTTAATTTATTATTTTATATCTATGGATGCCTTCTTGTATGTGTGTCAGTGCACTACTATGTATAAGGTGCCTATGGATCCCAGAAGAGGGCATTGGATCTCCTGGAACTGGAATTATAGCCAGTTGTGAGCTGCCATGTGAGTTCTGAAAACCAAACCCAGGTCCTCTGCAAGAGAAGCCAGTGCTCTTAACTAATAAGCCAACTCTCCAGCCCTCGGATACAGAAATTTTTAGGATTACTTCATGCGAACAATACAAAACCAACACTATGAAGAATGCTTATAGCTACCGATCAACGTCTTAGTTCAATCCTGCCTGAGCATTTTGTAACTGAGTGAATATATTTGAAAATATTATCCTAAGTCTAAGTGTGAAACCCTTTATACTTGTTAAGACTGAGTCCAAAATCCTATCTAAGAGTGTGTTTCTTTACAGAGCAGAGTCACACCATCCTTTGGGCCCTCTGCTGGAAAAGTAGAATCAAGTCTCAAATAATGCCTTTTAAATTGTGTCCTCTAGTATTATAGATGTAGGACAGGACTGTAGCCTTCCTCTGTGAATGTGAAATAGCTTGTCCCTGCTTTAGGATACGGAGCAGTGACCGTGCTTTAGCAGGACTGGTTTTAATGATGTGGCTTAGAATGTTTTCTTTCCAGATGATGATTGAGAAGCTAATTTTAAAAAATGGTGCCAGGTACCACAAGAGTAACAGAGCTGTGCTGTTTTCTGGGGTTTTGTTTTTTACTTTTTTTTTTAATAGAGTGTGCTGGATGTCTCTACAATTTTGTTCAAATGACTACAGAACCCGGAAACGCTGTTGCTGCTATTGATGCATAACATACTGCTATTATTGGTCTTTTTATATAAATATAAATATTCCAAAAATTTCCAAAATTTGAATTTTTGGAAACTTTACCTGTGCTGTCAACTTTGGAAAGAAGTATCCCAGTTTACTGTGCTAAGTTGGCATTGTACAGAAATTAACAGCCATATTGGTCCAGAAATGTTGAACTTAATTTTTTTCCATTTGTACAGGGGTAATGCACTATATTAAATATGTAAGGTCTTATCTATGGGGTTTGATTGAGTCCAAAAACCACACTTATTCATCAGTAGCCAAAGTTCTACTGCAGAAATAGCTAGAGTGCCTTTTTCCCTATCTCTGTTTCCTTTCTTTTTTTAATTTATTTATTTATTATATGTAAGTACACTGTAGCTGTCTTCAGACACACCAGGAGAGGGCATCAGATGTCATTACGGGTGGTTTTGAGTCACCATATGGTTGCTGGGATTTGAACTCATGACCTTCTGAAGAGCAGTCGGTGCTCTTCCCCACTGAGCCATCTCACCAGCCCCTCTGTTCCCTTTTTATGGATCCTGAAAAGCATTATTTCCTACTGACCTGCCCCAAACCTTACCTTGCACAACCTTTTTCTATTAATACTAGAATAAGTTTTAAATGGTCCCTATCATCCACATACTGTAAAATCTCACTACTTGCTATCATTGTTTTAACCTTTTAATGTTTTTTCGTTTTATATAAATCTTTAAATTAGAAACTAGAAAGATTAACTCAGCAATAAATACTTCATACTGCTTTTGCTAGAAGGCCTGAGTTCAATTCTCAGCACCCAAGTCAGGCAGCACACAATCACCTGTAACTCTAGCTCCGGGAAACCAGACACCTCTGGCCTCTTGGGTATATTTCTTGAAGATGACAAATAGTTGGATCCGAGTATTTTTAATCTGGTCAGTCCATCTATATCTCATTATTAGTTGAGTTGAGGTCATTTACAATTAGGGTTATTTTTTAACATTCGATCTTGTTATTGAGAGACGTTTAGCATTCTTGTAATCCTACTGGCTACGTTTCTAATTGTTGGAATTACTGTTTCTTGCTTTCTCCCCGGAGAGTATCAGGGGTTTGCTAATTCCTCATGCTGCACATCACGGATTTCTTTCTAGCAAGGTTTTGTTGTCTATTTCTCTCCTGATAGCTGTCCTGTCCTGTGCTGTCTTGTGTCTGCTCCCCCACATCACGGGTTTCTTTCTAGCAAGGAAGGCTTTGTTGTCTATTTCTCTCCTGATAGCTGTCCTGTCCTGTGCTGTCTTGTGTCTGCTCCCCCTCCTGAGTTCAGCATTCCTTAATTATCCTCAGCTATGCCTTAGTGTGTGCTTATCTTGAAATGTCCTCCTTCCTCAACTCTAAAAGATAGCTTTGCTGGAGGCCGCCATCTCGGTTGCCAGCTATTTACTTTCAGACCTGGAAATATCAATCCTGGCTTTTCTGCTCTGAATGGTTGCTGACAAGAAATCTGGTGCTGTCCTGATATTTCTGCTTTTGTGAATTGGGATTTTTCCTCACAGCTTCTAATGTTGTTGTTGGTTTTGTTTGGTTGGTTGGTTTGGTTTGGGGTTTTTGTTTGTTTGTTTGTTTTTGGTTCTGTGTTTTTATATCTAGACTATAATGTGTCATGTGTCTTTTCTGGTCCTGTCTGCTAGGGGTTCTAAAGGCCTCATGTTTGAATGTCTATTTTTTTTTCTCTACATTTGGAGATATTTCTATTAGATTCTCCTGCATTTAGTATTTCCCTCCACTCCTCCTCCTGTCCCACATATTCTTAGGTTTGGTCTACTGCTGCTATCCCAGAGTTTTGAGTCAGTGACATTGTACTTAGTAATTTTTTCTTTCCTTAATGATATTTGTCGTTTTCCACCAGCCTCCTTCATCCCTGATATCCTTGCTTCTGCTTGGTGGAGGCTATTGCTGACACTCTGCTATGGTTTATTATTTGGTTCACTGAGTTTTTCATTTCTAGCATTTCTTTTTGTTGTTGTTGTTGTTGTTTGTTTGTTTTGTTTTGTTTTATTTTATGTTTTTTCAAAACAGGATTTCTCTGTATAGCCCTGGTTGTCCTGGAACTCACTCTGTAGACCAGGCTGGCCTTGAACTCAGAAATCCACCTGCCTTTGCCTCCCAAGTGCTGGGATTAAAGACATGTGCCACCCCTCTCCAGCCATTTCTAGCATTTTTATTTCGGCTTTTCTTTTCTTTCTTTCTTTCTTTCTTTTTTTTTCAAAACCTGAATTTCCAGAGCTGATGAAGTGGCTTAGTGGTCAAGAGCAACATACTGCTCTTCCAGAGAACCCAAGTTCGGTTCCCAGCACCCATACTGGGCACCACACAACTCTTGTAACTCCAGCTCCAGGGAATCCAGCGCCCTCTTCTGGCTTCCAGAAGTATCACATGCACATGAAGGCATGAATGTTCACAAACCCGCACACAATCACGTAGTTTAAAATTAAAATAAGTCACTTAAAAAGAATAGTTCTAGTAGCTAAGATCTAGGGGAGAGGAAGTGAGAAAAATTTAAAATATTACAGCTCACAGTGTTGGGAAGTATATTAGGAATATGATCAGTGTTGGCTTATCGTCTATAATGCCCTGGGCATGATGTCCAGCACAGCACCCCTGCCTCCACCAAAACAACAACAACAGAAAAAATAAACTTTTAAAACATCTCATTGTCAGAAGCAGGAGAATTTCCAAAATGGTCAAGAAGAAACGGGAGCAATTAGAGTCCCTAAATCTCTGCCCTCTTCTAGATTTAACTAACTGAGGAGGAAAGAAAGGAAGGGAGAATTAGAGAAACAGAGAAGGAGAAATGAAGAGAAGGAAGAGGAGAGAGTGAGGGTGGGGGATTAACAGTCTGCACATCCCACAGCATCCTGCTGTGGCCGGGCTGGCTGGGCAGGATGAAAGCAGGCCACTTCTTCCTCTTCAAACCAAATGAGAGGGAAAGAGAATAAAAGATCTAGTTCCAGGAATTCAAGAAGGATCCTGTGATCCAAACGTTATTAATGAGATCCCTCTTAGGCACCATATCTGGAGCCAACTGATAGATAACTTAAACAACAAGGGATGGGAAGTAATAAGATCAATACAGTTTCATTTCAGTTTTCAATACATAGGTCTATATTCATTGGCATTTGGTTTAGTTTGCTTTAGTTTGGTTTGGTTTTTGGCTTTTTGAAACAAGGTCTCACTATGTAACCCTGGTTAGCCTAGGATTCATAGACATCCACCGTCATCTGCCTCCCAAGTGCTGGAACTGCTGGTGTGCAGTGCCACACCCAGCAAGGTCTTTGATTTTAAAATAATGACACTGTCCCTGAACCAATCGCAGTATTAAGAGTGGCTTCCCCTCTTGCAAGTCTTTCCAAAGCATTGAACAGAATGCTCAGAGAAACAGTTCTCCTTCTATTCTTCAGTTCACACAGTGTTTAGCTAGGTTACATAATTGTAGTAGCAAGTACCACTGGTCCAAAAACATGGAACACTGCAGACTCTTGGGACTCATGCGACTCTACTGGCAGGCACACCAGTGTTTCTTTTTCATCATTAATGGAAGCTGAAATTTATCAAAAGCTTTTGTTTTGTTGATTAGGATAAATATGAAAAGGTTCATGCCCGGCCACTTAATTCAGAGAATTACACAACCAGAACTCCTGAAGCTAAAGCCATCATCACTTGATTATATTTATAATGCACTTATGGATTTTGTTATATAACATGTTGTTTAGGATTTTTTTTTCATATGCAGCTCATAAGAGAAATGGACCTATAAGTACCTTTGCTTTCCTTTTCCATTTTTATCCAGCATTAAGCTTATTCTATTTTTGCAAAATGAATTGGGAAGCTTTTCCTCTTTATTTCTAAAATCTATAGGAAACGTGAATTTTTCTTTTCTTGAAAATCTGATAGACCATTCCCATGAAGCCATCCTAGTTTAATATATCCTACCTTAATACTCGGGATACAGGTGAGGATCTCTGATTACCATTCCAAATTGCAATGTTCCCATTTGTAACGGGTAATTTTGTAAACTTGCACAATCAAGAATCACCTGGGAAAAGAATCCCAATGAGGAACTATCAGGATTGGACTCACCTATGAGCACATCTGGTGGCTGGAAGGATTTTCTTGGTTATTAATTGATGTAGGAGAGCCCAGCCTACTGTAGGCAGCACCATTCCCTAGGCAGGGGGTCCCGGACTTTGTAAGAGTAGAGAGGATGCTGAGCACAAGTAGGCGTGCATGTATTTATTTCTCTCTGCCCTAGGTTGTACATATGATATAACAAGCTGCCTTGTCTCTCCCCACAGTGAGAGGTTGTATGTTAGAATTGTAAGTTGGATAAATCCTTCTCTCACAAAGTTGTATTTGTTGGTGTTTTATCACAGCAACAAGAAAGGAAACTAGGACACCTTCTTTCTTTCATAATTTTATAGTCTTAAATAATCTCAAGGAATCCAATTCAACTCATTTTCAAAACATCCGTTAGCTGTCCTTCTAAACCACTTTTGTGGGGAAGACTGTAAGTTATAGTACTTATCTAGTCTTACTGTCTGTGTCCCTCGTGGTGAAAATCCTCAAGCTCTGCCTCTCTCCATTCTGACACCCAAGTTTAAAGACAGAAAAGGCACTAGGTGCAGAGAAGACTCGAAGGGCAGCTGGTATTCTGGCACCTGCTGTGAATGTCCCCTGCACTAGCCAGTCTTGCCTCTGTCCAAAATTATCCAGTTGCCATGATGTCTATGCTTCTTTACTTCAAAGTGAACAGAATCAACTACACAGCACTCAGGTGTCAACCAGGATAAGAGTTGAGCAGTGATGACACACACCTTTAATCCTAGCACTCAGGAGGCAGAGGCAGGTGGATCTCTGAGTTCAAGGCCAGCCTGGTCTACGGAACAGTTCCAGGACAGCCAGGGCTATACAGAGAAATGTTGTCTTGGGGGTTGGGGGGCAGGGGAACAACAGGACAAGGATAAAGAATCTTACTAAATATCAGTGCCTAACATTCCCTCCAAACCTGCCCACTATCTATGGGACCCAAAACTAAGCATGTGTCTGTGGCAGGTACACAAGCTACCAAAAACTTCATCCTTAACAGTGTACCAAGGAATTTGACCTTCCATAGAATGACCTAATGTCCAACAGAAATTTAATGGAATGGAGCTGGGATGTGGCTTAGTGAGTAGAGTGTGTGTCGTGTTTCCCTAGCTATGTAAGGCTCCAGCACCACATAACCCCAGGCATGAGGCACTTGCCAGTAATTCCAGTACTCAGAAGGTAGAGCAAAAAGGATCAGAAGAATCAGAAATCCATGGTTATCCTCAGCTCCATAGCAACACCAGCCTAGGATACATGAGACCCTATCTCAAAAGATAACAACAACAACAACAACAACAACAACATATCTAATGCAAGCCATGAGTGTAATTTTAAATTTTCTAATAAGCACATCTTTTAGGGTATCCCTAAAGTTATAACAATGGCACTTACATCTTGGCAGTAACCAACAACTCTTTGATTTGACTCAAGGCCTGATTAATAGGAGGGAAGTCATACTTGGTACTATAAACAGTAACCAACAACTCTTTGATTTGACTCAAGGCCTGATTAATAGGAGGGAAGTCATACCTGGTACTATAAACATAGCCAACTACTCATGGCTATAGAGGCCATGGATAATGGAGGAGAACTGAACACCACCACTTTTCTAAACCAACTATAATTTCCAACTACATTCTAAATACTTGCCTTATACCCACAGCACTCATCAGAAAAGCTTCCTTTTGTAGCAGAAGGAGACAATTACAGGAAGCCTCTACTAGTCAAAATGCAGAGAACAGCTAACTATAAAGTCCAGTCCCAGCTGAGGTATCTACAACAAAACCCCTACATCAAAGGTACAGGTGACATTGAAGAAGAAGGGGTGGGGGAGTTGTAAAATCCAGAGGACCAGGAAGTCTGCTGTGAAACTGTGCCTTCCTAGATATGCCAAGAAAGCTACACTCATGACATCTCAACATCAGGGCTATCTAAAACAAGACCTGAACAATTCCAACAGCCATTGACATCCTAATATAGATGGGGGAAATCCCATGAGGCCCCACCCCCAGATGAAGACCCATAGGCAATTGATAACTGCTGACATGGAGAATTAGTCTTTCCCAGGATGAGCCCGTGATTCCAAGTGGTCAAGCCTAGAAACATAGATTCAGGCAACGCTAAATAGGCTCAGCAGGGTGTATTGAGATGTTGACTCACTTATATGTAACATAACAATGAGGAGGAAGAGAGAACCAGACATGGGAAGGGTAGGAAGGAAAAGATGTAGTTATGTTTTAATTAAAGTTTTAAAAAGAAATAGGTTAAGGGGGATGGACAGGTAAGTCAGAGATTAGGAACACATATACTCATGCAGAGGGCAAACCCACTTCAGGTCCCTCACAACTGCCTATAAATCCAGCTCCAGAAGATCCAAAACCCTCTTCTGAAACTTCAGGTACCTGCCCACATTTGGCCTACACTACACAGACAGACACATACACATAAGTAAAACTAAAATATTTTTAAAGTGGAATTGTTTGTAAATGAATGAGAACCAGTGAGAAGAAAAATAAAAACAAAAGAAAATCTACACAGAATAAACTATGTCTTCTCAATTATATTGATTTTGTAGCTCTTGTGAAGAGGAAAAATAGATTAAATTAATTCCAATACATTATTAACTGAATTTTATTTTTCCAAAATTCACATGCCAAAATCATAACTCACAATGTGACTACACAGTAGTTTCTCCATGTCTCCATAGGCTCAGCTCCAAGAGCAACCTTAGATGCCATGGTCACAGATGCAGAAGTTGTGTGAAATTGTGTCACACCTGTGAGCATTCCCATAGAGTCAACATGCATCCTCTGGTAGGTATTAGACCAGCCTCCCTGGTTGTCCCTTTGGTCTCATCCTTTCCTTTGGTAAGGAAGAGATTCTTAGGGATCTTATAATTTCTTGGGGTCCACTGATTCACTCGTCTGACAGCTAAAATGGAGGAACAAAGGGTCTCTTTAGCCCCTTTCTTGACAGACAGGCTGATTACAGAGTGGACAAATCAATAGCTCAAGGTTATTCATAGCAAGTTTGAGGGCAGCTTGGGCTACATGAGACCCTGTCTCAAAATAAAACTAATGAAAGAAAAAGATGAATATGGGGAAAATACTTTGCCTTTTTTTTTTCTTGGACCTTGTTGGAAGCATTTTATATTTACAAACATGCCTGACTTTGGACTAGTCACTCCACAAGAATGTGTTAGCTATTTGAGGCCATTGGCTTCCATACCAGACAGAGACAGTTTGATCTTCAGCCTTTTTCTGAAGCAAGATATTTCTCACAACCTGAAGCTCAGGCATCCTCTACGCCCCCAGGTCCCTATGAGTTTAGTTGTTTGTTTCCGTGCGTCTTTCTGGTCCTCCTGACTTCCTTCCCTGTGGCTGCCGTGGCATTTTAACACTGGACAAGAGAGAGGGAACCAGCCAATGAGACCAACTCAGTTCATCATCTAATCAAAACAATCAGGAATCTCCAAAAGCAACTGGGTGGTGTGGTTGAACACACACTGTTCTTGGCTAGTCAGTATTAAAAGCAGAGTGAACATTATAAAAAGCAGCCATCCCCTGCTCTGTAGATAGCCGGGGTTTTCCACAGCTTCAAAAGAAGAGAAATTGAGAAGGACATTCAAAGGCGGCAGATGTGCCCTCAGGGCCGTGAAAAGAAATAATAGCGTCGAATCCCTCCGCTTCCTGGGTCACCATAGCAAAGACCCACTTTTATACAAGATCCTCCTGAGACACAGACAAATAGATAATTCTTGGCTAAGCTAAAGACAGCTTTATTCCCATACTTAAAAGGAAGAGCCACTTCAAAGGTTGCTGTCCCATTCGTGTGGACCACTGGAGCTCTGGCTTTCAACCTTTCTTCCAGAGTTTTCACCAGCACCCTAATAAAAATTCACAATAGTTTTTTTAAAATATGTGTAATCCAGACACTGAGTGGAACTGACCTATTTCACAGTTGTCTAGATAAAGAAAGATTAAAATCACTATTTTTCAGATTGAAGGGGAATGTACTGTTATCCTGCCCAGTTCTGGCTCTAGGGTGACCCCACACTTCTGCCTCTAAGTGAAGAGTGAGGTCAGGGACCCTGTTCCCACACACTCCCATGTGTCTCATGATTCCCTTTTGA
The DNA here is from genome assembly GCF_008632895.1 of Mastomys coucha. NCBI lineage: Eukaryota > Metazoa > Chordata > Mammalia > Rodentia > Muridae > Mastomys > Mastomys coucha. Next base: position 67,881,639 of record NW_022196906.1, on the reverse strand, counting down.
TGGGCTGCTCCTATCTTTAATTTCTACATAACACATCCTTGCAAAAAGGCATTTCGATGAGTAGAAAATATAACCAAAGGTTTGGGAAACAAAAGTCTATACTGCAACAACATGAATACTTTTAAAATCGTTAACATTTGTACAGATGAACACCATGGACTATTTCCTTCGAGTAGATGCCAGCCTCTGCCTCTGTCCTGCTCGGGTTCCTCCATCTCCTCTCCACCCTCTGGTCTGTCCTTCCCCTCATCTTCAAACCCCTTTAACCCTGTTACAAGCTACTCTGCTTTCATGACTTAGGTATATCTAGGTTTTCTATCCAGACCCACACGCTCTCTCCTCTCACCTTTGCTTCAAGGAGTTTATCTACATATTTCTGCTCTTCTGATCCTCCCATAGCTATAGCTCAAGAAATTAACTTGGATCAGTTTAAGATTTGGTTGCATCTGGACTGTGAAATTTAATAATATAATTTTTTTCTTGAAACTTTTTCTAGTTTCTATTATATGAATTATTATCACTATTACTATTATTGTGTTGTGGTGGTTTGAATAGGTTTGGCACCCCCATAGACTCATGTATTTGAATGCTTGACTCCCAGGGAGTGGCATTATTAGGAGGTATGCCCTTGTGGCAGTGCATCACTGTGGAGGCAAGCTTTGAGGTCGCCTATGCTCAAGCTCTGCCAAGTGCAAACTTCAGTCTCCTCCTGGATGCTTTACATCAAGATGTAGAACTCTCGGCTCCTCCAGCAACATACACTAAGGCATGTGTATTTGTGTCCATGATGTCTGCAAGTGAAGGTGTGCACATGCCACAACACATGTGTGTAAGTCAGAGGACAGCTTTCAGGAGTCTGGTCTCTCCATGCAGCATGTGTTTCAGAGATCAAACTCAGGTCATCAACTTCTTTCAGTTGTTCAACATCCTACACTGAGATATCCTACACTGCCTTAGAGTTTCTCCAGCTCTGAAGAGACACCATGACCACAGCAACTCCTGTAAAGGAAAGCATGTAATTGGGACTGACTTACAGTTCAAAGGTTTAGTCCATTATCGTCATGGCAGGAAGCATGGTGGAGAGCAGGCAGGCATGGTGTTAGAGAGGGGCTAAAAGTTCTACATCTGGATTCTCAGGCAGAAGGAAGGAATACTGAGCCACTGGATCTAGGCTCAGCTTCTGAAACCTCAAAGCCCACCCACACCCACACCCCTCACATCCATACACACACCTCCCGTGACTCCCTCTTTCCATCAAGGCCACACCTACTCCAACAAGACCACACCTCCTAATAGTGCCACTCCCTAATAGCCTATGGGAACCATTTTTCATTCAAACCACCACACACACAACTTTCCATTTAAAGTCCTACAGCCAAAGTTAAGGTCAGAGTCCGGGCCTAGCAACCCTAGGCTGATAAGCTCAGCCATCCATCCTCAACAGCGCAATTTTAAACATAAATAAAGTTGAAAAGCAGAAAGAAGAAGTCTGTTCCATGTGGCCATACTGGGAAGAGTAACAAAAGAGTTTATTAACCCCAGTTCTATTTTGGGGGTCCTGACGTAGGGTTTAGGCTTAAATAGAAGGCAAGAGGCATGCATAGCTAAACCATCCTGGTCAAAGTATGGTCCCAGACATTGCCATTGTCTCAGTTCATCGCCTGCCAGGTAAGTAGACAAGTTATCAGAACTGTATGAAATCTCTTTCTGTGGGAAAAAAAAATCTTTCCTCTGCATGGCACCAACCAGGCTTCAACCTTTCCCCAGCATGAGATTCCTGAGAAGACTCCAATTTTCTGCAGCCAAAGGGAGAGGCACAAAAGTCTCTCCTGGGCATGTCTTCACTCACGTCATGAAGGTGTGTATATTTACACACCCTTCACACACACCTTTGGAGCATCCCACTTAAACAAGAAATGTGGGGGGCTGGAGAGATGACTCAGCGGTTAAGAGCACTGACTGCTTTTCCAGAGGTCATGAGTTCAATTCCCAGCAACTACATGGTGGCTCACAACTATTTGTAATGGGATCTGATGCCCTCTTCTGGTGTATCTGAAGACAGCTATAGTGTACTCATATAAAATAAATAAATAAATAATAAATCTTTAAATAAATACATCTTTAAATAAATAAATAAATTTTAATAAAATAAAATAAAGGAGAAATATGTGTTGTCACAGTACCTTGCTCACACAGCTCTCAGCTCATAGCCAGGCAGCACTGAAGATGTCCCCCCTTTCCCTGGAGTGTGCGTGTCTTGATGGAAGATCAAGAGCCTTACCTAGTGTTGACCAACCCACATAAAGATAGAGGATCCCAAACTAATAGTAGGGGACAACCCTCACAGTCCTGCTCTTCAGCCCCATATTGCCATAGCCTAGAGTTTGGTCACATTTTCCTCTCAATGAGAAATGTGACTTGGAAGAGAGTCTGAAGCCAGAAATAAAAAACAGATTCTATGGAATCTTAGCTGGGTATTTAAGGTGAGCAGCCCCAAGATGGCCTCCCTGAGGAGCCTAGTCCCTTGTGAGGAAGGGACCTGGGGAATGGGCTTAGCTGTGAGGTTTCTTCTAAGACACACAGTTAATTTTTCACAGTGGCTCAGCCCCAGAGCACGCTTTCCTCAGACTTCTCCCAGGACCTGTTCATCTGAGCTTCCCTGGCTGGTCTCACCCCGATCTCATTTTCAGGACTACCTGTTCCTTTCTTCATGTTGAAAGTGGATTTTCCTTGGAGCTTGCTCTTCCCTCTGGTGAATGCATCCGTGTTCTAATGTCACCTTGCCAAAGAGGCCTTCCCTACCCAGCCTATGTAAGGACAATACACTCTCATCCCCCACACTCCTCATGTCCCTAAATTCATTTTTAACCCTAGCTCTTCCTACTGCTTGGCATATGATATATTTATTTGTGGGGTTTTTTGGTTCTGGTTTTGGTTTTTTTGTTTGGGGAGGGTTGGGTTTTTTGGGTTTTTTGTTTGTTTGTTTGTTTTTCGAGACAGGGTTTCTCTGTGTAGCCCTGGCTGTTCTGGAACTCACTCTGTAGACCAGGCTGGCCTCGAACTCAGAAATCTGCCTGCTTCTGCCTCCCAAATGCTGGGATTAAAGGTGTGCACCACCACCGCCCGGCGGCCTTTTTTTTTTTTTTTTAATGTCTTCCTATCACACACCCAAGAATATTATACTCTAAGAAAAGATACTGTGTATTTTGCTCTGTTCTCAGCTTGCAGGTAGGACCTGGAATATAGTAAGTGATCAGTCCCGTTTATCCATCTGTGCAGCTACACATCTGCATGGTGCTCAGCATTTATTAGGAACCCTGCGGTGTTTGTTGAAGGAAAGGAAGGAAGGGAGAGGGGAGAGTAGAGGGTAAAAGATGAAGAGAGAGAGAAGCAAGGGTGGGTAAAAAAAAAATAGGAAAGGAGATGGCTGCAGAGAGGAAAGGGGGAAGACAAAACCACGACATGGCTGACGAGAAAGTGAACAGATTTACTGAGGCAACACGTCACCTTGGGAAATCATAGGAGAGACTGCAAATGTCATTAAAACCAACTGGGGCAAGGAGGTAGACACCAGGTAGTGGCTCATTTCCTTGGTTCAGTGATTTACTGTGGAGAGCCCAGAAGCAAGGAAAATTACTGAGAGAGAACCCCGTCCCAGTGTCTGGCTACATGAAATAGGAGTTGAAATCGGGTATTAGCAGTGTTTGGCCAGGAGCCACGGAGCGCATTGTTACTTGTTGTTTGAGCCTCTTCAGATCTCGCCATTTAAATGTGCATTTTTTTAATAGAATGAACAAATGTCTGAAAGCCAAATAATTAGAGATGGTCTAGCAAATTAAGAAAATTGGCCTTTTTAAATGAGGAAATAAAGAAGTGGAACCAATCCAGAAAATTATGCATCTGGCTCTGGACAGGAAACCAACTCGGGTTTTCTCCTTGCCACTTTAACTGTGTTGGGCCATAGAACCACTCCCTCTCAGCCTCATCAGACTTGCAGGCAAGCCAGGCTGTCTAACTCTTCTGCTCCAGCTGTGTGATCATGAGGTACCTGTGAAGATGGCATTGTTACCTGGTGAACAAATGAGCACGGAGCATGCCCAGGAGACATATTGGCAGCCAAGAGCTCAGGGTCTAAAGTCAGCCCACCCAAATTCAGGTCCCAGCTTTGTATTTACCGTGTGGCAGTGGTCACCTTATTTAACTTTGTATGCCTCAGTTTTTATCAGAAAAGAATTCCAGATGATACCAACTAGCTCATGGTGATGTAATGGATATGGTATATGCCGAGAATCATTTGATATGATCCCAGTGGGAAAGATACATTTGCAAATATTGCCTTTTGTGTGTATGTGTTTGTACATGCTCATGTGTACACAGGTGTACATGCATTCATGTAGAATCCAGAGGAGAGCGTTGGGTATGGGTTCTCAGTTGCTGCTACCTTCTGTTTTTAAAGATGTGTGTGTGTCTGTCTGTCTGTCTGTCTATGTGTATGTGTGTATGCGCACACACATGCACTCACATACATACACAGATGCCAAAGCCAGAAGAGGGTGTCAGATCCCCAGGAGCTGGAATTCCAAGTGGTTGTGGGTTGCCTAATACGGCTACTAGGAACTAAGCTCCGATCCTTTGGGAAAGCAGTATGTGCTCTTAACCTCTGAACCATCTCTCTGGTCCCCCACTTTGCTGTTTTGTTTTTTGAGACAATGTTTCTCATTGGCCTGGAGCTCACCCAGTTACTAGGCTGTCTGACCAGCAAATCCCAGGACTTCACCTATCCTCAGCCTCCACAGCACTGGTACCCACCACTGTGCCTAGTTTTTCTTTTTACTTGGGTTCTAGGATTCAAACTCGGGCCCTATCTTTGCCAGGTGATTGAGTTGACACCTGAGCCATCCCCCAAAGCCTGACTTACATCACATCTTTTCTAATTTCTTTGTGTCCTTTTCCCTTTGTCAGAAATCCCATAGAGGAAGAAAGCATGTCTTCAGTTTCTTGATAATGATTCATTTTGAATAACAAAATGTTCTAGGGGAAAAAAGTATGTGGGCTGGAGAGATGGCTCAAAGGTTAAGAACATTGACTGCTCTTCCAGAGGTCCTGAGTTCAATTCCCAGCAACCACATGGTGGCTCACAATCATCTGTAATGGGATCTGATGCCCTCTTCTGGTGTGTCTGGAAACAGCTACAGTGTACTCATATATAAAATAAATAAATCTTTTTTTAAAAAAGTATGGAATCATTTTTAATGATTCCATCCATGTCTAATCAGTAAATTTTTTTTGTTTTTGTTTTGTGTTGTGTTGTTTTGAGACAGGTTTTTTTTTTCCTCTATGTAGCTCTGGCTGTCCTGGAACTTGCTCTGTAGACTAGGCTGGCCTCGAACTCTCAGAGAGATCTGCCTGCCTCTGTCTCCCAAGAGCTGAAATTAAAGACATACACCACCACAGCCCAGCCACCAACCAGTAATTTCTACTTATAGATTCCTAGACAGTGTCAAGTCATGAAGCTATTAGAAAGAATTCATGGTCCTGTGGAGGTCAGTGTGCAGCTGGATGCTCACCCCCAAGTGACATTCTGACCCCTGGTATTTCTCTTTCTAGCTTCCTCTCCATCTTGCCACTTATTCAGCTACTCTAAAAGAGCTAGAATTGATACATTGTAGCCACTGACAAGTTCAAGTTACCTTCTCCCCTATACATAGCGACTAGTTAATGAAGGACATTAAGTTCCTGCCTCCTCACCCCACATCTACTTCCTGAAGTTGAAAGATACTCTTTTTATCTGGGAATGGAAAGCACACGGGTGTGGTGTCCTGTTCTGCTCCGCCACAGGGCATGGTCTCTTGGGAGGAGGCTAAAGCCGGGAACTGCTCTTCTCCCACACTACTGATGGGTCGGTGCTGGGCTTCAGGGAGGCTCTGGGGGTGGAAAAGAACAGTCTGAGATGTAAGAAAGCTGAACTTGGTGTTCTCTAACTTCTGGGCATCTAGTTGCTGCTAGAAAACCCCAAAGAGAAGTTGGGAATGATGTGTTGGGGGTCTAGTTACTGAAACGAGGCCGGACCTGGGGCTCCCAAACTCCTGGACATTCAGGCGCTGTTGAGTTGGGAGCGGAGTTGGGAGGCTGCAGGCTGAGGACTGCATCCGGGGGTGAGGAGGCGATGGGAGCTCCAGCTTTGCTCATCGATGAAGATCCTTAGCTTGGCTGCGGTTGTGGCTGGAAGCACAGAGAGGCCTTCCGCGGCAAGCTTAGGCTGAAGCTTGGTAGTCAAAGACCCCTTCCATGCTCCCCACAGCGATTCTTGATGAAAGAGACCGAAGTGGTGGCGCACGCCTTTAATGCCAGCACTTGGGAGGCAGAGGCAGGCGGATTTCTGAATTCGAGGCCAGCCTGGTCTACAGAATGAGTTCCAGGACAGCTAGGGCTACATAGAGAAACCCTATCTCGAAAAACCAAAAGAGAGAGAGAGAGAGAGAGAGAGAGAGAGAGAGAGAGAGAGAGAGAGAGAGAGAGAGAAGGAAAAGATGGTCCATGGTTCTAAACTGTTTATTGATTGTTCACTGTGGAAAATAGATGCATACCATACCAACTTCTCAGGGTGGACACGAAATTAAATACCTTTTGCAGGGAGGAATATCTGAGAAGGGAAGCTTATTGGCTAAACCCTCAGGGCCTCTAAGTACCTCATTAGCTTGGAGAACTCTGTTCTGGGCATACATGACTACAGGTCATGTTTTATTATGTAGAAAGTGTGGCATGTGATCCCGGACAGGAATTTGGCAGGGAGCAGGGAGGTGTTTACTGTCTCAGGTGTGAGTTTCTGGGGTCCCAACCAAGCTTCCTGGCATGGTTCGTCCCTCACACCAGCATACACCTTGTCCTGTGACTGGTATGAGACAGTGACATCCTGATCCTCTCAGCCATGCTGCTGACAGACAATAAGCAATATCATCTTTGCTCCTGCCGAAGCAGCCTTCATGCCTTTTGATTCTTTAATTTTCTGTATATTCATCAGAAGAGGTCGAGGACTTTCCTACCCACCAGAGTACTCTCCTGCAAGAAGTCATTTAAAACACTCCCCCAAAAACCTTGAGAAGAGTACAGAAAGACTAATCGAAATCTGGGGTGGCAGCGGGGGGAGGGAGGGAGACGTCTACAACTTTTTAAAGCTTGCTGGGTCATAGTGTGTTAAAAAAAATAATGCATTGAGAAAATAATAAACCTGATCACTCAGAAAAGTCAAGTTGCAGTTAGATACTAAAGAGAATCACAACTAACGTTGCTGAGGTAATTCAGGTTTCAGTGTATTCCCTGGGAGAGGGTATGGGAAAGAATCAGAGTTCCTTGGGGGAAATGCCTGCTACATCTTGAGAATTTAAAAGCCTGGACTTACATGTACTTCCATGTTCAGTGTCTGCCAAAAGTTTAAGCCTATTTCCTTATATAATCGAAACCTGGTGCTGCTGGTATTAATAATGCATCTATACTTCCATAATTGCTGCAAGCTTCTTTTTGGCAAGATTAAGGACAATCATAATCCTTTGCAAATTCCATACTCTGTTCTGCTTAAACCTTCCATGAGAGCTTTCCTGTTCTTCTACTTTCTGTTCAATTAATGAGAAAGCAAATGTGTGTTTCTTTGATGGGCATATGGAGAGAAAGAAAATGACACAAAGAACTAAATGTGGGCATTTAACAGAAATAGCCGTGTAATGACTTAACTTCACCCCTACTACTGTGATAAATTACCTGACAATAGCAACTTAAGGAAGATAGGCTTTATTTTGCTCACAGTTCCAGGTTACATCATTGTGGAGAAGTCAAGGCAGCAAGAACTTGAAGTGGCTGGTTACATTACAGCCACAGCCAAGAGAATGCACGTATGCATGTTTGTGCTTAGCTCACTCTCCTCCCTCTCACGAAGTCCAGGATGCCCTTGACAAGGGAATGGTGCCGCCCACGGTGAGCTAGTCTTCCCACTAATCAAGATAATCCCTCACAGACTTGCCCACGCACCAATCTAATCCAAACAACCCTTCCTTATGACTCATTTCCCAAGGCATTCTAGATTGTGTCAACCTGGCAATTAAAACTATCACAGAGAGCTGGAGAGATGGCTCAAGAGCACTTGCTTCTCTTGCAGAGGTTCTAGGTTGGTTCCTAGCACTCCTATTGGGTGGCTCAGAGACACATTTAACTCCAGTTCTAAGAGATCCAAAACTCTCTTCTGCCCTCTGAGGGCCACTGTATGCACACGGTGCACATACAGATAAGGAGTCACACCCACATGTATATAATAAATAATGTAAATAAAGTAAATAATACTTTTTATAAAACTATTACATATATTTTAGTTACCAAATCCCTTAAAGATCCTTCAAAGATACACAATAATATCCAATATATGCAAAGATTATGAATGAAGTGCTTCAGTCAACCAGATCAAAGCTAAGGAATCACAAGTCAGAATCAGGATCCCTTGCATAAGAAGTTGCTTCTTGCTGTTACAGACACCTGGGGGTGGGGTTCTATTACTCCTTCCATGCCAATAGGTCATCCCTACTTTTAGCCAAACCCAGACACATTTTTCCAATGGTTGGGCTTACCATAACCACTAAACCCTCCAAAGACATGTGTCATACCAGTATCAGGTATCTCCTGACACTCCTGTTCTGTCTTTCACTATTGTAACTGCTTTGCATCAGGGTTTTGTCAGCTTGAGACAAGCCAGAGTATGAGAGGAGGAAGCTTCGATTGAGAAAATGCCCCTATCAGATTGACCTGTAGGCAAGTCTGCGTAGCATTTTCTTTATTAATGATGGATGTGAGAGGGCCCAGCTCACTGTAAGTAATGCCATCCATCCCTGGGCAGGAGGTCCTGAGTTATAAGAAAGCAGCTAAGCAAGCCAGGGGGACCAAGCCAGTAGGTAGTGTTCTTCCATGGTCTCTGCTTCAGTTACTCCCTCAAAGCTCCTGCCCTGACTTCCCTCAATCAAGGACTGTGACAAGGAAGCCAATAAACCCTTCCCTCTCCAAGTTGCTTTTGGTCGTGGTGTTTATCACAGCAATAGAAAGCAAACCGGAACAATGAAACAATGATCATGTTTGTTGTCAACCTGGGGTGAAAGAAAAGCATCGATGCCAATGCCTGAGTGTGCCTGGGGTATTTCTGGAGAAACTACTGTGAGAGTTAGCAAGCTTAATAGGGAGGGTCCACCCAGACCCTCTCTGGTTGGTCTGGGGGTGAGATAGGATAGGAAGGTAGAAAAGGGAAGGTGACTGTCCCACACATGACACCTCTAGAGAAAGCTCACTCTCCTCCCATGACCCCTGATGTTAGACTCTGGGTTGTTCTTTGATTGCAGAGCTGTATGGTTGGTTCTCCAGGCCCTTTAAGGACTTTGACCTTGGCCTTGGGTGGCATCTCTGTCCTTGTTCTTGTTCTGAGGTTTCTGGCTTCCTGGACTGAGCAGCTGTTGGCTTCCCTGGACTCCAGCCTGCACAGTCATTGTGAGGTGATTCAGAGCCAATCTGAGTACCATCTTAGGATTCCAGACATTCTCATGACTACACTCGCTAGAGAGCCCTGGCTAGTGCATGACTGCCTGGAAGTGGTAAGACTGCCCCACAGGCTCCTTCTACCCTTGGCGGAACTCTCAGATCTACTGTCTTTTGGCTTAGTTTCAAAGTGTCTCTTCAGGCGTAAGAAGGAAGGAGCTGAAGAACGAGTCTTTGATGTTAGTGTCTTTCCTTTGCCAGCCCACTGCAGGAAAAACACCATTAAACAGCCATCTTTCCCCAGAGCTAAGAGTCCTTAACAGGAGGATTATGGTCAACTCCAATCTAGCTCAGGGTCCATCTCTAAAACCAAAAACCCATCATATACTCTTGAGTTGTTTACACGTCCAACTGGAAAGAAACCCTTTCTCCGTGTCCTGTGATTGATTAGTTTTCCTCTTCCTTTTAAGTTGCAACCATTTCTCTACCCATTTGGAAGGTGTCTCAGCCTTCCAAAGAAAACCCTCCTATGGCTTCTAACATCACCCAACGCTGGCTTCCCTGCCTGTCACTAACCTCATACATCTTCAGACATTGTTCTTGTTGTGGGCCTACTTTGAGAAGCAAGAGCATATGCCATCTGCAATATGCTAACATCTTCCATGGCCACACCTGGACTTAGACTTTGGGTCTGAGAAAACATAACAGGGGACTACTAAGGATACCAGGCTTTATAGCCAAAACCTCTAGTTAAAACATGGCTTTCAGCCGGGCGGTGGTGGTGCACACCTTTAATCCCAACACTTGGGAGGCAGAGGCAGCAGATTTCTGAGTTTGAGGCCAGCCTTTCTACAGAGTTCCAGGACAGCCAGGGCTTCACAGAGAAACCTTGTCTCAGGAAAAAAAAAAATGACTTTCACGGCTGTGGAAATGTGCTATAGACTATATGGTGCACCAAACTGAGACAAGCAGCGTTCTATAAGTAACTGTGAAATGCAAAACTCAACTTCCATGAACCAAACTGGAATTCCAGGGAGAGAGAGAGAGAGTTCATGTTTTAATGATTCAGAGGTAAAGAGGGCTGAGGATCAGAACTCAGATCCCCAGAACCCACATAAAAGCAGCTGGGTACTGCAGCTGCCTGTAATCCCAGCATCTGGGAAGCAGATACGGGGGATCCCTGGAAACAGACTGACCAACTAGACCACCTAAAATGACAAGCAATAGAGTCTGCCTTCAATACACAAAGTGGAAAGTAATTGAGGAAGATAACCAGGGTCAACCACCTGCCTCCACACCCACGCACCCACAAGTATGCCTGTACATATGCAAGCATAATGCATGTACATCACACACATACAATAAATATAAATATATATGTATTTGTAATATATTCTTTATATGTGTATATATATGTATACACACACACACATATATATATGTAT
>NW_022196906.1:67860956-67870680 GCF_008632895.1 Mastomys coucha | reverse complement strand
ATATATATATATATATATATATATATATATACACACTTTGCATGGCCCCCAGTCACATGTCATCCAGAGAGGAACCTCTGTCGTCCACTTTAACCGATATCTGATTCCTATGGATGCATAGTAAGGGATGTCTCTGGAAGATCACTCGCTGTAAGACCATCCTTACAAAAGCACTTGTGCTAGGGAAATGACACACACTAAGTGTTCAGAGTGACTGTAGGTAAGCCTTAAGGGGGAGGGAGTTTCCTAAGAGCCCCGAGTTGAAAGCTGCCCTGTTCCCTTTATCCATGCCTGGCTGCTGTGAAGAACTCCTAACTTGCTGTTTTCTAGTATTTATTCACATTACATAAATCACCTTTCATACATGCTTTACTCTCCATCTTTTCCTGCTTCCTCTTTCTCATTCCTTGCTCCTGCTGGTCCCTTTGGGCTTAGCTTATATTCTTTCCCCAGTGTCCCGGAAGGAAGCCCTTTGCCCAGTGGAGGCTTCCCCCCAACCCCCACTGCTGCCCCTCATGCCATACAGATATATTATCTCACAGCCTTGCTGTAGTAAGTCATTGTGAGCCTTTCAAGACTGCGTGAAATCTCATCCCAGAGGGATTTGGCTCCAAGAATCCACTGGAATAATAACAATTTGAGTAAGCATTGAGAAGTTTTAAGACAGGTGAGTCTGGGTTTGTCTGTTTTTAATATGCAGAAGGTAACTTTGACTATATCCTGTCTAAGACTATTTTTATTTTGCTATATAAACTTGAAAGCCCAGAGATAATTGTCAATTCTTGCTTTTCTTAAATCATATACCTGTAAATTGTTTTATGAGGTGATTAGTGTCTGTGGCAGTGAACCACCACCACCCCCACCCCCATTGCCAGGCAGCTGTAACCACCAAGTGCTACCTGCAGACATAAATCTAAAAGAGCTTCAGAAGAGAGATACCAAAGCCTGAAAGCCCGTTAGGGAGAGGTATCCAGAATAAAGAAAATACAGGAAGATGAGGGAAGGCGGGAAGGAGGAAGGAGGATGGGAGGGAGAGAGGGAAGAAATGAGAAATTCAAAGAAGGAAACAAACTGTTCACTGGAGACTAGACTTGATACAATCAGCAACTTTTTATTTTGAAATCTACAAAGTTAAAAGAGTCACACCACTTTCAGAACACCGTCTTTGGGTCGTTTAAGAACATTTCCATCCCACCCCCGCCCCCCCAGGCACCTGAAATACATCAAGAAAACAGAGTGCGCTGTGCCTTTTCGTTGTGTAACTGAAAAGTTTTCTTTACACCGAACTCAAACCTAAAGGGAAAGGCGACGAATCTCCCCCCATTTCTTGTTCTTTAAACTTGCTTCGTGCTGCTAAAAGAATTAGTGAGGTTAAACCGCTGTGCTTTCAGTTTCTCTGGCTTTTTTTTTTTCCCTCTGAAGGCATTAACCAAACTTCTGGGTCCTTTCCGAAGTTATCCAAAATAACGCAGCGCCCTCTGTCGGACTTCCCACCGCACTGACTTTCGCAGCACAGCCTCTGCAAAATGATGACTTAATGGCTTAAGAAAGGTGCCTTAGCAAGTGAATGCAGATCCTCTGCTAAACAAAAAAAAAAAGCAGTTGATACAAGGGACTCTAAAATCCCGTGCTGACGTTACTAAAAGTCGAGTCGATTATCAGCTTCTTTTCCTCCTTCGAAAAGATTCGATTTTCTTAAAAACTGCTTTTTTGTCACACTGCCGAATTCCCAATAATTGCCGCTGTAGTGAAGTCCATTCAGAAGAAGATGAGAAACTGACAACTCCAACTGAAGTACCCGAGCCCGAAAGTGGGAGGTGGCCCTGTTTGCCCAACCAGAGAAGCCCCTAGCCTTGGCTTTCTCCAGGCTCACTGTGACCTCCCAGGTCTGGGAAAGCTTAGAGGTCCCTACAAAGGAGGAGCACAAGATGACGTTGCAGAGCTCAGCCACCTCAGACTCCCAGGAAAACATTTATCAGCAAGAAGGTTAGCCTTCAGTCACTGATCCTGTGTTGTTTTTTAAAATTTTTAAATTACATTTTTGTTTTTGAGGAAGGGGTTGTAAACCACAGCTCACACACATGTGGTGGTGGGAAGGCAACTTGTGGGGTTTTTTTGTGGTGTTTTGTTTTGTTTTGTTTTCGAGACAGGTTTTCTCTGTATAGCCTTGGCTGCCCTGGAACTCACTCTCTAAACCAGGCTGGACTCAAGCCTGCCTCTGCCTCCCGAGTGCTTGGATTAAAGGCATGCGCCACCACCGCCTGGATAACTTGTGCTTCTTTTCTTCCTCAATATGAGCCTGGGAGACTGAACTAGCCCTGTCAGGTTTGCTAGCAAGTGCCTTTGCCTGCGGGGTCATCTCAAAGGCCCTGGTTTACATTTGATATGACAACATGAGGTGGTCATCGTTGGTGTTTCAACCTTGACCTCCTTGTAACGCTTGGTTGCACTCCAAGTGCTCTTGTGGTTTCCATCTACCCTATCTCTAAACAGGCCACGTGTGGAGCTGGGGAAATGGCTCCATCGGTAAAGTGCTTGCTGTGTTAAACACACAGGCCTGAGTCCGTGTGCCCTCCACTCTGGGGGAGGGGGCAAGCAGAATTAGACCTGGGGGCACTGGGAGTCAGAGACCAGCTCATCTCTGGCCAACTAGCATAATTAATGTACTCCAAGCAGTGAGGCCCTATCTCAAAAGAACAAGGTGAATATGTCCGGAGAAGAGATAGTGGTTGGCCTCTGGCCTCCACAAATGTGTACACACACATACACACACACACACACACACACACACACACACACACACACACACACACGGGAGGGGTTCAGGAAGGGGCTCGTGGGGAATGTAGATGCTACTGGCTGGTGGCAGGCCTTTAGGAAGTGGAGCCTAAAGGAAAGAAATTAATCACTGGAGCGTGCGTCCGGAAAGGGATCTTGGGACCCTGACCCCATAGTCTTACTTTGACTGCTTCCCAGCATCATGTGTGATAGCAACAGCCTCAACATTGTGGTGCAAGGCCACAGGCCCGATGCAATGGTGATGCTAAGCAATCGAGAACTAAAACTTCCAAGACCAGAAGGCAAAAGAAAAAGGAGCTTCTCCCCTTGTAGATTTTGCTTACTTCCTAAGTTTAGTTTGTCGGAAAGCTATCCTGTGAACTTGCCAAAAAAAAAAAAAAAAAAAACTTAGAGAAATATTGAGAGAAAATTCCGTGTGAGGTCAGTTCAGGCTGCATACAAAACAGAGGCTGTCACCGGTCTTCCCATTCCACCCCATTCCTGATTGAACCACTCCTGAAACAAGAAACTTCCTAAGTGGACTCCCTTACAATGCAGGACACAGACCAGGAAATCTGGTTTCTGTCGATGCTAAATTAGTGAATTAGGGCCATATCTCTCAACTCCACTGAATCATTTATGTGCCAGGTACTGGACAAGACAAAACAAAATAAACAAAACTCAGCCCCTTCCCACAAGTAGCATAAAGACAAGTATGTATAATTAGAAAATAACACTGTAAACCCAACGACAAAAATATCACAGAGTGGGGGCTGAGAAGATTACAGAAAGACCTGTGACTTCAAAGCAGTACTTTGTAGCGCACTCCCAAACCCCTGACATTTGTTCACGGAGAACTTCGGTAGTTCTCCGTGAGAACTCACTTGGGTTGTTTGAAGACACTTCCGATAGACGGTTAACAAGGGCAGAGCTGGGCGTGCATACACGAAGTCTGATTCACCCAAGTATCAAAGCATCATCCATAGAAAAGGCTGGCTTCAGAGCAGAAACACAAAAGGAGCTGAAGCAGAGGATGCAGGCATGTAGGGTAGACAGGAGGGCAAGCCAAGATTCCCATGGCAGGGGTTGCAGAAGAAAGGTCATGTGGAGTTCAAGACAGTCACTTCAGTGAAGGGATGCATACAAAGGGCTGGGCTCTGGGTTGACAAGATAGCTCAGCTGGTAAGAGCTCTGACTGCTCTTCCAAAGGTCCTGAGTTCGGATCCCAGCAACCACATGGTGACTCACAACCACCCATAATGAGATCAGACGCCCTCTTCTGGTGCATCTGAAGACAGCTACAGTGAATTATGCCGGAGCAAGCGGGCTGACAGAGGTCCTGAGTTCAATTCCCAGCAGCCACACACATGATGGCTCACGGCCATCTGTACAGCTACAGTGTACTCATACACATAAAATAAATAAAATAAATCTTTAAAAAAAAAAAAACAAAAAACAAAAACAAAGGGCTGGGCTCCATGAGGATGCCTATGGAAAGGAAATGTACTGGGCAGACACCACTGGCCCCCATTTTCACGGGTATATTTGGCTTAAGGGAGAGAGCACAGAGCACACCCCTGAGACAGTGGTCCTTCCAGCCTGAGAGTGTAGGCTGTCTGGTCATAGAGACCCAGGTAAGAGGTCCAGATGTGCCTCTCAAAGTAACTTAGCCACTCCAAGTCTAAAGTGGGATGATCTCCTGGGGATGTGGCCCAGCTGGCCTAGGATACATGATCCCCAGCTCTGTATAAACTAGGCATGGTCGTACATGCCTATAATTCCCTGCACTTCAGGAATGGAGGCAGGAAGATCAGAAGTTCAAGGTCCACCTACCGAGATGGTTCCATCAGATAGAAGCACTTGCCGAGCAAGCCTGCCAACCTGAGTAGAACCACTGGTAGAAGGAGAGGACAGACTCCTAAAAGTTGTCCTTTGACCTCCACATGGGCACTGTGACACATGCATGCCCGTGTTCACACACACACATACATAGACATATGTAGACATACACATAATAACAATAAATAATTTTTATATGGCATATCTTTAATCCCAGCACTGGAGAGGCAGAGGCAGGTGGATCTCTGTGAGTTCAGGGCCAGCTTGGTCTATACAGCAAGAGTTCAGGCCAGGCCAGCCATGTCTACACAATGAGAACCTGTCTCAAAAAAAAAATTGTTTTTAAGAAATTCAAAGTCAGTCAGGCGGTGGTGGCGCACGTTTTTAATCCCAGCACTTGAGAGGCAGAGGCAGGCAGATTTCTGAGTTCAAGGCCACCCTGGTCTACAGAGTGAGTTCCAGGACAGCCAGGGCTATACAGAGAAACCCTGTCTCGAAAAAAAAAAAAAATTCAAAGTCAACCCTGGCTATATAATGAGTTTGAGGACAGCCTGGGCTGTTACAAGAGACTGTCTCAAGTAAATAAATTAATTAATTAATTAATTAATTAATAGGCTGTGGAACCTGATAAGAAAAGTACCCAGCATGGAAAGTGAACAGAAGCCAGAGAAGCCAACATACTTGACTCTAAAACTTCTATTTTACCATTTCTAAAATCAGGGTGTGTCATAGTCCAACTGTCAACATTTTCTCCTCTTAGCTGCACTAGACCAATGACTCATCCAACACCTTACTGAGGGTCAGTACCTAGCCCTGAGCAAGTAACAGGCCTGGCTTTATGCAAACTGGCATGGGAAGGTATGTTAAAATGAGCATTTTGCTGAAAAGCATCTGGGTTGAAATCGGAGGGTGTGTGTGTGTGTGTGTGTGTGTGTGTGTGTGTGTGTGTGTGTGTGTGTATACAAGTCTCAAGCTAGCTCTCTCCTGCCACCTTGTGGTATTCATGTGCATAAGCACCTCCACTTGCTGAGCCTATCAGGGCTTTTTTAAAACTGTCTTCTGGATTCTTATTACTATGACAGTGTGGACCACAAACCTGCAGCAACAGCAGCTTGCTGGCAGTTGTTCAGAATCTCAGACCCCACCCCAAACCTATCAATTACAAACTTCAATGTAATAAAGTCCATGTGGCAATCCTTATGCCTGCTCAAGTTTAGAAACAATTCTATTATGCATGCATAGCGTTAATATATAGCTATTTAAGTCCCTTCTCCTATGTTCTCATAAACATGCTATCCTCTCATGAAAGCTGCGGTGGATCCCTGCTCCCCAGCTACAGGGGCCTGAGCACATCTGCTCCCATATGAGACCATCATAGGACCTTGCCTCAGGTCTGGCCTCTGAAACTTCCAATGTCAGACCTCCACTATTCAAAGCCTGATGGTTCACACTATTCAGCAAGTACCTTCTTCTACCAGGTCTCCATAGCTGATTTGGCTGAGTGTCATGAATAAAAGAGACTGAGTAAGACATAGACTTACATCTGTGAAAGAAAATAAGAACTTATCCATCTGCCTTAAACCAGAGGAGGAGCTGACAGAGTCCTCTCTGACCAAACTTTGGGCAGGCATTTTTTAAGATTTTATTTCTTTTTATGAATGTGTTTGTTTATGTCTTCCTCTGTGTGTGTGTGTGTGTGTGTGTGTGTGTGTGTGTGTGTGTGTGTGTGACTGCAGTGTCTGCAGAGGCCAGAATAGAGCATCAGATCCCCTGCAGTTTGGAGTTACAGACATTTGTAGGCCAGCAGATGTGGGCTCTGGGAACCAAACTCAGGTTCTGTATGAACATAGAAAGTACTCTTAACTACTGAGCTCCTCTCCAGCCCTTGGGCAGGCTCTTTGCCCCTTGCCTTACACCTGTATAGCCCCCCCCCTTTTTTTTTTTGGTTTTTTTGGTTTTTTGTTTGTTTGTTTGTTTGTATTTGTTTCGAGACAGGGTTTCTCTGTGTAGCCCTGGTTGTCCTGGAACTCACTCTGTAGACCAGGCGGGCCTCGAACTCAGAAATCCACCTGCCTCTGCCTCCCAGGTGCTGGGATTAAAGGCGTGCACCACCGCTGCCTGGCTTGTATAGCCCATTTTTATCAAGAATCCTGCTGGTTCATTTTAGTAATAATCCCTTTACCCGTGGAATATGATGAAATTCATGCTCAACCTTCATGTCTAAGTGCTTCATCTGCCTTAAGCAAGAACCCCACTGAGGATGTGGCACCATTGGTATAGTGCTTGCCTAGAATGCAGGAAGCCCCGAGTTGCCAGTGCCACATAAACCAGGCATGATGGCACGGACCCATGCTGCTAGCCCTCAATACACAAAAAATCAAAGGATCAGCCCTGGGTTGCCAGTGCCACATAAACCAGGCATGACGGCACGGACCCATGCTGCTAGCCCTCAATACACGAAAAATCAAAGGATCAAGGTCATCTTGGTTAGAGAGGGAGTTCACACAACCTAGGATGTGCGAAGTCTTGCGTGGAAAACATGCCTTTAGGGTTAGAAGCTCACCCTGACTGTGAGGATCTCTCTCCTCTTGGTAAAACTTTAATAGAAAGTAAAAATCTCTAGAGATTATCAATAATGTTAATATCAGATCTAAAAAGGTGAAAATAAGAGTTATAACTTAAATTTTAAAAAAAAAGTGGAGCTAGAGAGATGACTTAGCAGAGCACTAGCTGCTCCTTCAGAGAGGCTGGATTCGGTTCCCAGCACCCAAATGGTAGCTCACAATCACTTGTAACTCTAGTGACAGGGGATCTGACGCCCTCTTCTGGCTTCATCAGGCTCTTGCATGCACACGGTGCACATAAACTCATGCAGGCGTGCATATATATATAAAATAATAAATAAATATTTATAAAATTCTTCCCTGGTAGGTAGCACTGCTGAATTTGTTTTTCAAATTACATTATTTATTTAGTATATATGTATGTGTCCTTGTGTATGGTGATTGTGTAATGGCCACTCTGTGAGATGGCTTCTGATTGATGGGCACAGTTTCATGGTCACTGTGTGATGGCCACTCTGTGATAGCCACTGAGTGATGATCACTGTGTGATGGCTTCTATGTGATTGCCAACTGAGTAATGGCCATTGTATGTGGCCATTGTCTGACAGCCACTGTATGATAGATAGTCACTGTGTGATGGCCACCATGTGATGGCTTCTGGTTGATTGGCACAGTTTCATAGTCACTGTGTGACAGCCAATATGATGGCCACTGTGCTATGGACACCGTTTGATGCCCACTCCATAGTGGCCGTGTGTAATGGTCACTGTGTCATGGCCAAATGAGTGATGTGTATGTACATGTGTGTTGTTCGTATACATATGTACATGTATGTGTATACGTATATGTGTCTATATGTGTATTTATATGTATCTATATTTGCATCTGTGTGTATGTATATATCAGTGTCTATATGTATATGTGCATATATGTATGTGTATATATATATTTCTGTGTTTGCATGTATATGTTCTATATATGTGCATCTGTGTATATGTGTATATATCTGTACATCTGTGTTTGTGTGTATGTCTGTGTGTGTGCTTAATGTATATGTGTGTGCATGCATATGCATCTGTGTATATGCATGTATGTGTATTCTGTATGTGTGCATCTGTGTCTGTGTATATAAGCCATTTTACCAGCCTCTGAATTTGTTTCTTATGTGATGTTTCAAAGTGCCATGGCATTTTTACTCTTGGTCAAATGGTGTCTGACCCAGACTGAACACTTTGCAGTGCTATATAACCCAGTTTGACCACACTAAATAAACATTAAGTTGCCAGATATCCAATTGATCATCATCCAATTGGAAATACTGAACACTTATAAAATTTGTCACTCTGAGATACTGACTGCAGAAAACATAAACTGTTAATATGGATTTCTGGGCCGCCTTGATTGAGTAGCGCACTCATGGCCGGAGGTAGCCCAGCCTTCATTATCCTATTATTCCCAATGATAGATTCAATCACATCCATGTAAAATCAACAAGCATAACTCTGAAGTAGAATAGCTAATCTTCTCCATAAAGAGTCTGGGCTGGCTTTGAGAACACAGATACCTGGAGTGATGAATAAGAAAAGATTCTCCCCCAGATAAGCCCCGGACATTGTTTCTTTATTTCCCAAATAAATTGGGTTTTCTATAATGAATGCAGGTAAAAGGGATTGGATTCCACCCTTTTGTAATCTCTTGGGGTTTATTTTATTATAACACACCACGTAGTCACGTGTGCCACCTTCCATGCACCATCCCTGGGTTCCAGCATGCACTCCCAGCACCTTACTGCAGGGTCCGCTTGCTGGTTAGTAAGAATCTAACCAGGCCTCCATGTGCTCTCTCACCCAAACTCCATGTCTCTCCTTCTAAGACCCAGACCCGTCCCTGGAGAACGGGGACCTGGAGATGGAGGATCTTTCCTGCTGCCTCTATCAGCAAAGAGGTGGTCTCTCTCTCTCTCCTTTCAGGTTCCCTGGCAGCTGCAGAAGACACATCAAGCTCCCACCCTGTGTCCTGACCACTCTGCCTAAAGTCATTCCCCAGAAGTGGACAACAAGGACCACTGTTCAGGAGATAGTCTCAGGAAACACAGGGAGACACGGTTGGAGACGAGGCTATGGAGGAGCTGTAATCCTGCCTCCTGACCCTCATGGTGAGGAGCTAGAGTTCCAGGAATCATGATGTCTCCCATATAAGATCACACTGCCATGCTTTCTAACACCCTAATGAGTGTTAGAACCTCTGGATTGGAACAGATCCACAGATCTAATGTTCATCAGGAAGGCAAAACAGAAGCAAGATTAGGAGCTGGATAGATGGCTCAGTAGTTAAGGGACTGGGTACGAAACATCCATATGGAGGCCCACAGTTGTCTGTAAGCCCAGTTCTAGGAGATTTAATGCTCTCTTCTGGCCTCTGTCAGCACTGCACGCATGTAGTACACACATATACACACACAGGCAAAACATCCATCTACATAAAATAAAAAATTTTTTTAAACTTTTTTAAAAAGCCGGGCAGTGGTGGCGCAGGCCTTTAAT
>NW_022196906.1:67853197-67860946 GCF_008632895.1 Mastomys coucha | reverse complement strand
ATTTTCTGGGCACTGGTGGCACACACCTTTAATCTAAGCTCTTGAGAGGCAGAGGCAGGTGAATCTCTGAGTTTGAGGGCAGCCCAGTCTACAGAGTGAGTTCCAGGACAACCAGGGCTATACAGAGAAGCCCTGTCTGGAAATAAAAAGGAGGAGGAGAAGGAGAAGAAGGGGAGAGGAGGAGGAAGAGGAGAAGGGGAGGAGGAGGAGGGTTAAAAGCGAACATTTGGTAAAGATAATTCTCTTGGAAAAAGTTGTCCAATGAAACCTTTCCCTCTCCCTGGAAGTAGTGTCAGAGATAAGTGGGCCACAGGCTGGTTAGAGCCTAAGGGCTCTTGAAGCACTCCTTGCGACCCCTGCTGGTAATCAGCAGAATAAAAATTCCCCGCTTGGGCAATAGGTGTTTCTTTACTGATGGAATTCACAGGAACACGTACATGCACAAAAACACTATTTCCCAGGGCCAGGAGAAGTTTTATTCATAGACAAATGACATGGTTTCCCCTTATAAAATCTCAGAGAAGAATGGAGGAAACCGCTGCCAGGAATTCGGACGTACACTGGCTTTCCTGGGGGCTGTGGAAGGAGTCACTGACATCCAAACTAGAACCATGCTGTCAAGGTAGGCATGGGAAGTTCCATGGTAAATCCTGTGAAGAGCCCATGGTTTGAACACCTGCCACCAGACAGCTGAGACGCCTTCCCCCTCCTTCTCTCAATGCCTCATCCCCAGATCCTATCAGGAAAGAGAAACAAAATACTTACTTCGAAAACTAAGGAGAGAGAAATGTAAAGCAGAAGAAAAGTGAAAAAGTAAAGCGCCACCCTCACATTCTCCTCCTTCAAGCAGCCAGGGCGAGGGATGGGAGACAGGAGAACGGAACGATGGCTCATGGTTACTCTATATTTTCAGCTGTCAGGGATTCTTATTATTCCTTAGCATTGAGGTGGTGGTTGTGCTCATGGCATTTGTGCCACTGTTACACTTATGAGTCATCAAGAGGATCATGGGTCAGTCATCAGGGTTTCATCCAGTGACAGGCAAACGCCACTCCCATCCAGCAGGTTTGTGTGTGTGTGTGTGTGTGTGTGTGTGTGTGTGTGTGTGTGTGTAGTGTAGTGTATATGCACATGTGTGTATGGGCTCATGCATAGAAGCCAAATGAAGATGTTTGGTGTCCTGCTCTATCACACTCTGCCTAATATTCCCTTAAGATGGGGTCTCTCATTGAACCCAGAGCTAAGCTGTCAACCAGCAACTACAGAGATCTTCCTCTCTCCACTTCCCAGCCCTGGGAAGCATGTGGCCAGGTCTGGCCTTTTTCCTGGGTGCTAAGGATTCAAAACTAGGTCCGAATGCTTGAGCAGCACGTGCTTTACAAACCCTGAGCCATCTCCCAAGTATCCTCCTCAGAAAGGTTTTTAAGGGATATGAGAGACACCAATGAAGTTGGATCTCCAACATAAACTACATCCCCTATATGACGCTAGCTCAGTTTACTACTTACATACCCGCCTATAAAGTTGGAAAGTGATTGATTCCATTTCATTCCAAGTTACAGAAACAATCGCCAGTAAAATGCTGGCAGAGGTGGGGCTGGAAAGATGACAATTCTGAGTATGTACTTAGGAGGACTCAAGTTTAGTGCCTGTCACCCACATCAGGCAGCATACAACCTATAACTTAAGCTCTAAAGGCCTCTTCTGGGCTCTGCAGGCACCTGCACTCACACATGTTCATATATACACACACATACACGCACATACACACGCACATGCACACACACATGCGCCACATACACACATAATTAAAAATGCAATAAATCTGAAACTAGAGAGATGGCTCAGTGGTTTAAGAGTGCTTGCTGCTCTTCCAGAGGTCCCAAGTTCAATTCTCAGCACCCCCATCAAGCAGTTCACAACTGCCTGTAACTCCAGGGAATCCGACACCTACATAGATGTTGACAGATATAGAAAATGGATAGAAGACGAAGACAGCAAGAGCAGACAAAGGCAGACGCTTCTCTCCTGGCCCAGGCCTCCAGGCTGTGGGAGATGCATGAGCAACAATGGGCAACTAGCGTTAGGTACCCACACATACACATAAAATTAAAACAAAAGCTGACTGTAGTGTCTCACACCTTTAATCCCAGCACTCAGGAGACAGACACAGGCAGATCTCTGAGTTTGAAGCCAGCCTGGTCTACATAGTGAAGTCCAGGCCAGCCAGGGCTCATAGAGAGACCCAGTCTAAAAATATTTTTTTAAAAAAAATCCTTTAAGAATATAAATAAATCTATGAAAGGTAACTGGGTTCCACTTCTAAATCTCATTTTCTTTTTTATGTTAAAAGTCACATTTAGTCACTGTTTCTGTACATTGTTGGTGGTCTCAAATTACTTCAAGATATAGAAGATGGATAGAAGATGAAGACAGCAAGAGCAGACAAAGGCAGACGCTTCTCTCCTGGCCCAGGTCTCCAGCTGTGGGAGATGCATGAGGTGCCACAAAACCTGCAGAGAAGAATCTGCTTCTTCCTCTCTCCTCAGCCATCACACTGAGAAAACCCTCAAAAGTTCATTCACGGTAAATTACCAAGCATTAAGACATTTTTCTAGGGTTTGGAGCTCAAAAACAAAATTTGTTTGTAATGAGAGAAGTTTTGTGGGTTTTTTTTTCCACCAGACCTGAATTTCCTGAATCACAAGGAATTAAAAATGACAAATGATAAACCTGGTAGTGGTGGCACATGCCTTTAATCCCAGCACTCAGGAGGCAGAGGCAGGTGGTTCTCTGAGTTTAAGGCCACAGAGTGCTGGTCTATAGGGGGTTTCAGGATAGGCAGGGCTACTCAAAAAACAAGAAACAAAACAAAAAACAAAACAGATGACAATGAGCTGGTGAGAGCAGAAAAGTGAAGACACAGAAGTCAGAGAACAAAGGTGAGCAAGGCTCAACAGGTGACATGCTCACCGAAAGTCTGACAACCTGAGTTTCATTATAGGCGAGCGCACACACACACACACACACACACACACACACACAAAGTCAATTATTAACTAAAAAGACAAAAGTGGGCTAGGAAGATAGTTCAATTGGTAAGGGTTTGCCTGCAAGCTCAATAACCTGAGTTTTATCCTGGAAAATTATGTTCAAAAAAAAAAAGCAAAAAAGCAGGCTATCGTGGTTTGTGGCCATAGCTACAGAGCTGCCAAGACAGCCAGGCCTTCGGACCTTGCTGGCCAGCCAGTGTAACCTGTTTGGTGAGTTCCAGGCCAGTGAGAGCCAATCTGAAAAAAAAACAATTCATACATGCATACACATATGTACACGTGTACACACACGTGCACTTGCACACACACACACACACACACACTCGTACACACAGAATCAACTTACATTCAGGATTTTAAGAGGGGAAAATAAGATCGATATATAAACAGGTTTTTTATGTGTGAATCTTTTGCCAGCATGTACAATCATGTCCAATGTGTGTGCCTGGTGGCCATGGGGGTCAGAAGAGGGCATCGGATCCCTTCTGAATGGAATTTCAGACAACTGTGAGCTGCCATGTGGATGTTGGGAACTGAATCCAGGTTCTCTCAAAGAGTAGCCAGTGCTCGTAACCACTGAGTCATCTCTCCAGCCCCAAAAGCAGAGATTTTTTTTTTCAGCTGACTGCAAATTCTCTAAGTAAACTAGTAGAGTATTCTAAAATGCTCACTCAGTGTGAAACCGTGGCTCACAGTTCACCCACATTCTTCATCCTGGAAGGATATTAGCCTGGAACTGCTAAGCAGAGTCCATAGAAGCAATACCTGAGAGGCTTGCGGGCCTGAGCGGCGGGGAAAGCATATCTGAGGTCACACTACAGAGAAATCCCTACTCTCATGACTCCAATAGTCACTTTGGGAATCTTTGTTATGTTACTGGCTCTTTGTTATGGTAAGGGATGACAGCTCACTTCTATGCCATCTCAATTAGGGGCACCCACTCCTACACCCATCCTTGTAGACTAGGCAAGAGGACAAATTACAGGCCAGGGAGAGGTGAGCAGAGGATGGCCCAAAGTTATGGAAATGTCTGGTCTTCCAAATGAAGCCAGAGGCCAGCTTGTACATACACGGCTTTGTGTTTTTATTTCACCTCTCAGCCACCTCTCCATTACAATTTGCATTTGGGAAAAGACAGGTTAGAGACATCTTGTTGCTTACAGCAGTGGGAGAGGGTACAAGAACCCATGGCCTGATAACAAATGGTATGTTCCACTGTCCTAGTGTACCATTCCAGCTGTCAGGAAGCTGACCCTTGTTCCAGTCATTGTCCTATTTATTAAAAATGAGAAGTAGGTGCAGGGCAGTGGTGGCACATGTCTTTAGTCCCAGCACTCAGGAGGAAGAGGCAGGTAGATCTCTGAGAGTTCAAGGCCAGCCTGGTCTACAGAGCAAATTCCAGGACAGCCAGATCTGTCACACAGAGAAACCCTGGAGAGAGAGGGGGGGGAAGAGGGAGAGAGGGGAAGAAGGAGAGAGGGAGAGAGGGAGAGAGGGGGAGAAGAAGAGGGAGAGGGAAAGGGAGGGAGGGAGAAGTGACTGATTGGAGAGATTGTAATAGGTAATAAAGATGAATTTGTTTTGGGTTTTTTCTGTTTGTGTGTTTGCTTGTTTGTTTGTTTGTTTGTTTAAGACAGGTTTCTCTGTGTAGCCCTGGCTATCCTGGAACTCAATTTGTAGACCAGGCTAGCTTCCAGCTTACAGAGATCTGCCTGCCTCTGCCTCCTGAATACTGCGATTAAAGACATACACCACCATATCCAGCTAATAAAAGTTTTTTTTGGGTTTTTTTTTGGTTTTTGGTTTTTTTGGTTTTTCGAGACAGGGTTTCTCTGTATAGCCCTGACTATCCTGGAACTCACTCTGTAGACCAGGCTGATCTCGAACTCAGAAATTCACCTGCCTCTGCCTCCCAAGTGCTGGGATTAAAGGCATGCACCACCACTGCCCGGCATAATATTTTTATTTATATGTATATGTGTAGACACATGCACACATGCGCATTCCATGGCACATGTGTTGAACTCAGAGAACACCTTTTGAGAACTGATTGAGGTCAGGTATTCCAGGCTAGGTGGTCCCTAGCTCCTAGGTGATTCTCCTAGCTCCATCTTGCATCTCTCTGTAGAGATGCTGGATTTGCATATCACTGCATCTGGCTTTTTTCAAAGGCATCCCAGGGATCGGACTTAGGTTTGTATGACAAGCAGGTTTATCTATTGAGCCAACTCACTGGCCTCTATTTTATATTTTAAATTCCCTAAGTGCTCAGTGAAGGGCTAGATAAATGGCTCAGTGGTTAAGCACTCATACTGTTCTTGCAGAGGATCTAAGATTGGTCCCTAGCACCCACATCAGGTAATTGCCTGTACCTCCAGTTCCAAGAGATTGGGCTCCACTTGTCTCTCCAGATATCTGCACTTGTAACTGTCCTTTGCTACTTTGTGGGTTCTTCTTTCTTCCATCCTTCTCCATCACTTTTCATTTCCTTTCAATCTCCTAACACTAAATAGAAGAGAAAAAAAGGATAGAGGGGAAAGGGTGGTGTTGCCATTAGACTACTTCCTGATGACTAAGGGCATCAAATTCTTTGGGGCAAGTTTGATCTTCACCGCTGGGATATCTAATTTCTTCTTGTTGCTGTTTCTTCTTTGGGCACAACTACTTAAACAAACTGCAATCAACAGCAACCAACCAACAACACACCAACAGCAACAACACCCCTTCTCTCAGGACCGTAACATTATATCCTCTGAAAAGTCCCCAGAATTCCAAACACCACACAATCACAGAAGCTATCTGCAGCTGGAAAAATCATACCCCTGCTAAAACACTAGGCAAATCATTGTCAACTGCTGTGGACACTCTGAAACAGCCCCATATCCCACACCTGGGATTAAAATAAAAACATATTCTTTTTTTTAAAGATTTATTTATTTATTATATGTAAGTACATTGTAGCTGTCTTCGGACACCCCAGAAGAGGGCATCAGATCTCATTATGGATGGTTGTTGAGTCACCATGTGGTTGCTGGGATTTGAACTCAGGACCTCCAGAAGAGCAGGCAGTGCTCTTAACCACTGAGCCATCTCTCCAACCCATAAAAACATATTCTTATAATATTCCTGTGTTTTTCAAAGAAACCAAAATTGTAACTACATGCACTCATGTATACAAACCCATACATAAACACATATGCTTATACAAAATTTAAAATTTTCATAATAAGTACAATGATAATAATAATAATCTTGGTAATATTCCCAATGATAAAAAATGAAGGGGCTGGCAAGATGGCTCAGCGGGTAAGAGCACTGACTGCTCTTCCGGAGGTCCTGAGTTCAAATCCCAGCAACTACATGGTGGCTCACAACCATCCATAATGAGATCTGACGCCCTCTTCTGGTGCGTCTGAAGACAGTTACAGTGAAGACAGCTACAGTGAATTATGCTGGAACTAGCAGGGCTAGAGCAAGCGGGGCTGGAGCGAGCAGGGCTGGCAGAGGTCCTGAGTTCAATTCCCAGCAGCCACACACATGATAGCTCATGGCCATCTGTACAACTACAATATACTCATACACATAAAATAAATAAAATAAATCTTTAAAAAAATGAAACATTGTAAATATTGGCTGAGTAAGAATATATATGTGTATGTGCATATACATATATGTATAATCATGCACTATATATATAATATAATATTATATATTATATTATATATAAGAGTATTATATGTATATATACATATACATATAGTGCATGATTACCCTGTTAATAGGTTTATATATAATCAAGGGAAAGAATTCTGAGTCCCAAAGCAATCAGCTGGGTGAGACAGACATTCACAGAAAGGTTGTCCCCACTCCTCAATATCTCAATGATTTAGAGCTAAAGAGATGACTCAGCAGCTAACAGCAGTGGTTGCTCTTCCAGAGGACCCTAGTTCAATTCTCGATATTCACATAGCAATGTAAAACCATCTGTAACTCCAGTTCCAAGGATCTGACACCCTCTTACGGCTTCACTGGGCACTGCATATATGTAATACACAGACATACATGCAGTCATAAATATAAAAAATAATAAAATAAAATTTAAATCCCTATGGTTTGTTACCAATTATTTCCTTTGATTCCCAGGACACAGAATGAAGAAAAAGGACACTGGAGATGTCAAAAAAAAAAAAAGGAGCTGAGCCAGAGAGCTCACCCAAGCATGACCTCCACAAAGCTATCAAAGTCTTTTTTCACCAGAAAGACCAGAGGCCGGCTGCTAAGGATACAGACGGCAGCATTTCAGCCTTTGATGTGAGGGGAGATCTCAGATAGGGGATCCTGGGGATAGATTGAAGCCAGTGATGGAAAACACACGCTGCCTGCAGCTGGTCAGGTCAACACCTTGCTGGCACTGACGGACCCTGCAGAGGCTAATGTGTCCATAGGAAAGGAATTGTTGCGGCCATACTGGGTCAGCTTGAAGTAGACATCAAAAGCACAGAATACCATGACCATACCTCACAAGGCCAGACTGGCTGCCACCTGATTTAGTCCATGCTGAGGGCCACCACTACTGTGAACAAGAACTAAACGAGACCATAAGGCCAGAGCCAGTATGCTGTCCTTGCTATGTAGGAAGCCATTTCATAAGCACATCGCCATTAAAAGATGGCATTTGGCTTGCCGTTAGTATCAG
>NW_022196906.1:67835041-67844771 GCF_008632895.1 Mastomys coucha | reverse complement strand
TTTGTACTGCAGAAGGATCCGTGTGTGCCGCGTCTTTCCTGCCGGCGGGAGATAGCGCGGGACACTTGCAGTAGGCAAGAGGTGGGGAGAAGAAGGATGAGGATGATAATTATGCCTGGAACAATATTCAGTAAACATTAGTAAAGCTCCCCTCTACAGTGTGTACTCCATAGGCTTGTATTCTGTGTCTTAATTAAAAATAATAATAATAATAAGGGAAGAGCTGGAGAGATGACTATCAGTTCGTGATTGCCATACAAACATGAGGGGCGGACTTAGCTTCCCAGCACCCACATAAAAGCCAGACACAGTGGCACACACTCACTGTCAGGTGACAATGAAATGCAGACAGGAGGATGCCTACAGTTTTCTAGCCAACCTAGTCTAAGTGAATCAGGAGGACTCTGGGTTTGGTAAGAGACCTTGTTTCAAAAAATAAATGTAAAACCAGGATGGTAGTACACACCTTTAATCCCATCACTTGGGAGACAGTGGCAGGTAGATCTCTGTGCAGTGGTAGTGAGCCTGGTCTCCAAAGATTCCAGGCCAGCCATAGCTATATAGTAAGAGCCTATCTCAAGAATAACATGCAGATCAATTGAGGAAGACACCTCTGACCTACACACATACACACACACACACACACACACACACACACACATACACACACACACACATACAGGAGCACATACATGCATAGATTCCTGCATGCATACATACATACATAAATATACACACCAAACACATTTGATTCATTTAATAGTCCTTTTTAGAAAAAACTTTAAGCAATAAAAACAATTTTAAATCCACTTGCGAAACCTCTCTAATGTGCAGTCTCTGGCAGTTTCCCTCTGTGTGCCAATGGGGCATCCATACCACGAATGAAGGCACTAGACCAAGTTACTTAAGCACAGATGCCATACCTGTCATGGCAGGTGCCACGGGAGCAGTGCCTGTTATGTTCTAACACTAATGCAAAGCAAAGTAACCACACTCAAAATGTAACCATACTCTGCAAGAGAATTGCAGGCTGTTCTTTTTCATGTAGACGGGAATGTCCTACAAATGGAAAGCAAAGCCATACAGGAGGGTGCTTTGGCAAAGCAGTCCTGCATTCTGTACCCACCATCATTTATATTAACTGTCTTTTGCCACACTATGTTCTTTTGGCACTTATTGAATTTTTACTAGGCGATCACTACACCAAATAAAATTCTGGAAAACATTCTGTTCCTGTGTTATAATTCCAGCTAAAGAACAACAAAAATCTATGGTATGAAAAGCAAAGATGCCAAGGGTGCAGTTTAAATGATAGCAAAAGACAGAGAAAAAGTGAGACCCAAGGATCTGGCCTCGGCTCAGCTCCTGCACACACAGTCCGTGAATCCATGCTATGCAGCCACTGCCAATGCTACCCCTCATCTTGCTTTTCAAGAGACCACTATCAAACTTGAAATGTTTTTTTAATTTTAGAAATCTCTGTCTGTCTCTCTCTGTGTCTATCTCTGTCTCTCTGTGTGTCTCTCTCTATCTCTGTGTCTCTCTGTGTGTCTCTGTTTCTGTCTCTCTCTCTCTCTCTCTCTCTCTCTCTCTCTCTCTCTCTCTCTCCCTACCTCTTTCCCCCATGTGTGTCTGTGTGTGTGTGTGTGTGTGTGTGTGTGTGTGTGTGTGTGTGTGTGTATGTGTGTGTGTGCCACATGTGTGAAGGTGCCCTCAAAGGCATCATACCCCCTTGGAACCGGAGTTATAGATGGTTGAGAGCCACCTGACATGGGGTGTAAGAACTGAACTCAGGTCCTCTGAAAGAGCAGAAAGTGTTCTTAACTGAGCCATCTCTTCAGCCTGTAATATTTACCAATGTCTCTCCTCTTCCCACTTCCCTAACTCTCTTGAAAGCATTTGTTTGCTTGCTTGCTTGCTTGCTTGCTTTGAGACAGGGTCTCATGTATCTCAGACTGGCCTTGAACTCATTATGTAGCCAAAGATGGACTACTGATACAGCTCCTATAAATGCTGTAAATAATTCCAGCCTAAGAAAAAAGCAGCCGGGGTTCCCAGAACGAGCTCACTAGTGGGACTAGCCATATCACTCACTGAGCTCTGGGTTTGGCTCAGAGACCCTGACTCATAAATAAGATGGAAGAGTGGTCATGTGTGCCAAGCCTGAAGACCTGAATTCAATTCCCAGGGCCCACATGGTAGGAGAGAACCAACCCCTGACAATTATCCTCTGAAATACACATGTGTGTCATAGTATGAATAACAGAGAGAGAGACAGAGACAGAAAGAGAATAGGATGCTGGAGAGATGGCTGAGTGGTCAAGAGCACTTGCTGCTCTTGTGAGGGACCCAGGTTCCGTTCCCAGAGCCTACAAGGCAGCTGAGAGCTGTCTGTAGCTCCATCTCCAGAGAATCACAACATCCTCACCTGGCTTCTACCAGCACTAGGCATTCACACGGTGCACATATATACACGCGGGCAAACACTCATATATATAGAATCCTTAAACCTATTTTGTTTGAGACCTTAAGAAAGACTCTCACTGCCTTAAACAATTTGGGGATTTTTCAAACTATATTGCTGTATCTCATCTCCAACAAGATGAATCAAGACACTCAGGTACCAAAATCACCAGGCAAATCCCACCATATTTGCTTCCCTGCCCCACTGAGTAGGTCTCCTGAGCCACTGCCCTGACACTAGGAACCACCAGCTGCTTCATTTGAATATCAACCAGGGAGGTTTTAGTTCCTAAGCTCAACTCTAGTGCTCAGCTGCGTCTCCCTGAAGCTGCCCTAACAAGCCCACATCTGTCTTCTTAGGCGCCGACCCATCCGCAGGTTTTCTGCTCCATTGCAAGATGGTGAATGGCCACAGCAGTGACAGCAGATGCTCCAGAAACATCACCATCTCATAAAGAACAGGAGCGTGATCAGAAGTGCTCCTGGCTGAGTGCGGGGGGGGGGGGGGGGGGGGGGCACAGGGTATGCACACAGCCAGATGTTCAGAGTTTGCGATGACAGCTTGCCTTCCGTCACTACGTCCCTGAGGCTCCTGCCCAAAGTGGGGGGAGGGGGGAGCAGAATCAAAAGGTTCAGACTTATGTCAACTTCCAGTTGGCTGTCAGAAAAGGGAACCATCTTTAAATGGCTTCCTGGTGTGGCATCATTCATAATGTCTAATCCAGGTCCCCAGACACACGCAGCCTGTTCATGAGAAAAGGCATTATAGAAACCCAGGTGTGTTGGTACACATTTATAATCCCAGTACTCAAGAAACAAGCAGGAGGAGCTTCATATTAAAAATTACACTTTCACTGTCAAATATATCTTATGCACTCATCCACCACCAAAAACAAAAATCCATGACAGAGTCAGGACTAGGAAAACAATCAGCTGTATACCTCACAGGGCATGCCCATCACCAAACTCAGTCTTCCTTCTCCCCATATAATCAGCCATTCTTTTTTTTTAAAGATTTATTTATTTATTTATTTTATGAGTACACTGTAGCTGTACAGATGGCCGTGAGCCATCATGTGGCTGCTGGGAATTGAACTCAGGATGGCCCACTCGCTCCGGTCCACTTACTACAGCATAATACACTGTAGCTGTCTTCAGACACACCAGAAGAGAACATCAGATCTCATTATGGGTGGTTGTGAGCCACCATGTGGTTGCTGGGATCCAAACTCAGGACCTTCTGAAGAGCAGTCAGTGCTCTCACCAGCTGAGCCATCTCGCCCACCCATAATCGGCCATTCTTGTTCTCTCTTCTTCATGTGCTCTTGTACATTTGTTTACATATACACATGTATTATTGGCTAGATATATACGTGTGTGTGTGTGTGTGTGTGTGTGTGTGTGTGTGTGTGTGTGTGTGGAAACATGAAGTTATTTCTTTCTGAAATTGTGTCAACTTGCTTAATATACAATCTAAGTTCATCCATTTTTCCTAAAAAAAAAAAAAAATTAACTTTAAGAAAATTTTTCTTTAGGAAATGAACAGTATTCCATTTTTCTTTCTTTTAAAAAAAAATTCTGAGCCAGGCAGTGGTGATGTACACCTTTAATCCCAGCACTTGAGAGGCAGAGACAGGAGGCTTTCTGAGTTCGAGGCCAGCCTGGTCTACAGAGTGAATTCCAGGACAGCCAGGGCTACACAGAGATACCCTGTCTCAAAAAACCAAAAAAAAAAAAAAATTCTGGTTTTCTTCTTTTTTTAATAAAAATTATTTATTTATTTATTTTATGTATATGAGTACATCACTGCTCTCTTCAGACACACCAGAAGAGGGCATCAGATCCTATTACAGATGGTTGTGAGCCACCATGTGGTTGCTGGGAATTAAACTCAGGACCTCTGGAAGAGTTGCCAGTGCTCTTAACCACTGAGCCATCTCTCCAACCCTCCATTTTTCATATATACCAGATTTTCATTATCCATTCATCTGTTGATGAAAATCCCAGCTAATTCCAATCCCTTACTGTAGTGAATAAAGCAGCTATAAACGTGTGGTGCAAATATCCCTATGTTAGGATGTAGAGTTCTCCTATGTGCCAAAAAGAGAAATAGCTGGGTCATGTGGCTGTTTTAGAATACCAACAGTATAGAACCAACCCTAACTGTCTTCAGATGGGGCCATGTGAAAATAAAAAGGGGTGTCTAGCAAAGGAAACAATCTGTGGGGTACACAGACAACCCACGGAGTTGGAGAAAAGCTTTACCAGCTACACTTCAGACAACAGACTAACATCCAGAATTTGTAAAGGATCACAGAAATTAAATACCAAGGGAATAGAACTGGCAATCAACAAATGGGCAGATGAACCTGTGCTAGCTAGTTTGGTTTTTGGGTTTTTTGTTTGTTTGTTTGTTTGTTTGTTTAAGATTTATTAGCTGGGCAGTGGTGGCACACGACTTTAATCCCAGCACTTGAGAGGCAGAGGCAGGCAGATTTCTGAGTTCGAGGCCAGCCTGCTCTATAGAATTAATTCCAGGACAGCCAGGGCTACACAGAGAAACCCTGTCTTGAAAAATAAACAAAACACCAACAACAAAAGAACAAACAAACAAAAAGACTTGATACTGCCTTTAAATTAGTATATACACCTAAGATTTATTTATCTATTTATTATATGTGAGTACTCTGTAGTTGTCTTTTGACACTCCAGAAGAGGGAGTCAGATCTCATTATGGATGGTTGTGAGCTACCATGTAGTTTCTGGGATTTGAACTCAGGACCTTCAGAAGAGAGCAGTCATCTCTCCAGCCTGCTAGCAGCTCAACACTAGAGTCATCAGAGAAGAGGGATCCTCTACCGAGAAAATGTCTATAAGATTGAGCTGTACACAAACGTGTAGGGCATTTTCTTAATGAGTGGTCTTAATTAGCTGGGAGGACTCAGCTCATTGTGGGTGGGACCATCCCTGGACTGGTGGTCCTGGGTTCTAAAGAAAGCAGACTGAGCACGTCACAGGAAACAAACAGGAAAGCAGCACTCCTCCATGGCCTCTGCATCAGCTCCTACCTCTAGGTTCCTGCCCTGCTTGAGTTCCTACCCTGACTTCCTCCAATGATAAACAGCAATACAGAAATATAAGCCATATGAATAATTTCCTCCCCAACTTGTTTTGGTCATGGTGTTTCATCACAGCAATAGTAACCCTAACTAAGACAGAAATGAATAGACAGTTTTCAAAAACAGAAATACAACTGGTCAATAACTTGTTGGTTGGTTGGTTGGTTGGTTGGTTTTTCCAGACAGAGTTACTCTGTGTAGCCCTGGCTGTCCTGGAACTCACTCTGTAGACCAGGCTGGCCTCAGAAATCTGCCTGCCTCTGCCTCCTAAGAGTTGGGATTAAAGGCTTCCGCCACCACCACCCCACTTGTTTGTTTGTTTTTCAAGGCAGCTCTCGCTGTGGCCCTGGCTGTCCTGGAACTCACACTACAGACAAGGCTGGCCTCAAACTCAAGAGATCCACCTGCTTCTGTCTCCCAGTTACTGGAATTAAAGGCATGCACCGCCACCACCCGGCAACTATTTTTTTTAAAGTGTTCAATATCCCTAGCTATCAGGGACATGCAAATTAAAACTACTTTGAGATGCCACCTCACCCCAGTCTGAATGGTTTCAACAACAAATCTAGCAACAAATGCTGGAGAGGATATGGAGAAAGGAGCCCTTATTCACTGCTGGCAGGGGATGAAAATTAATACAACCATTACGGAGATCAGTTTGGTAATGTCTCTTCCTTATGTCTATTTGACTTTTAGTCATATGGATGGTGGGGTATGTGCACATGAGCACAGGTGATCCCCTGGAGGTAGAGTTACAGGGGGTGGTAAGTCACCTCATGTGGATGCTAGGGTTCAGCAGCACTCACTCTTAAATCACTGAGCCATTTATTTCTCCAGCCCCTGCCTTCTTGTTTTAAAAAAGAAAACCTCAATGCACTTAAGCTATATCTGAACTCAACCTTGTCACCCCTGTCTCCCTTGAACAGTCTTCAGACCCTGCTCTTCTCCAGCTCACCTCAGCAAGTAGGCAAGGTCAAGTCTATACTTGTTCTCCATCTGGAATCTTAGCAGCTGAAGCCCATTCCGGCAGAGTGAGCAAGGCTTGCATGAACACACTTATGTGATACATACCAACCACCTCAATTTTTATTTCATATTTAATAACTTTTAGATATTATTTCATATTGTCTATGAATGACTGTTTCACCTGCCTATTTTTCTGTACATCAGAAGGTGTCAGATCCCCTGAGCCAGCATGTAGATACTAAGTACTGAACTCGGATTCTCTGGAAGAGCCACAAGTGCTCCTAACCCCTGAGCTATCTCTCCAGCAACTCCCGCCCCGGTATGTTATAGGATTTTGATGCTATGGCAATTGCCTTACTTGGTACTTCCCAAATGATGAACAGAATTAGCTCTGGGGACTCAGGGGTCAGTGATGGAGTGCTTGCCTGGCATGCGTGAGGCTCTGGGTTCCACCCTCAGCAGCATTAAAAAGAAAATAAAAATAAAAAATGAGCGTAAGAGCAGGAGCTCTCAGATGAAATTGCTGACCATCCCCATCCAATACTTACTTGATGATTTATTTGACGGCTATTCTACCTTCTTACTTTTAAATTTTGGTTAAGAAAGTAATCCTCACAAGCCATCTAGATGGCTCAGTAGGCAAAGAAACTCCTGAAACTTGTCCTTTGAACTACTCTTGCGCGCACACGCACACACACACCTATACACACACACACACACACATGCGTGCGCACATGCTCACACACCAACAGCAGCAACAATAATAAATAGTTTTAAGTAAACTGCAAAGGAAAAGCTATTTTTCATCCTTTCTCCATTGGTTTTGATGCAAAACTACCACGAGGCTAAAATGTTCTTCAGACACATACAAATCAGATGTCCACAGCCACTAAGAAGCATTAGTTCATCTAATAGACATATTTTCAAATTAATTCAAAACAATGTCAACAAGTCCAGATAGAAATCAAACCATTTGACCCTTTCTGGTGGTTTCTCTATCACTTAGAGAACAGTCTCAAAGGCCACACACAACATACACGTGTTGCTTCCAAAGGGTCCCAAGAACAAGTTCAGATTAAAAGCAGTAAGAGATTTACTGGGGTCTGTGACAAGCCTATAACTCTGGCATGGCCTGTATCAGTACGTCCATAGGTAAAATAATCTGGCTGAAGGAATGACCCACATGCCAAAAGTAAAATCACACTGTAAAGAAAAGATGAGAGTCGGCAGCTCACACACCTTTGATCCCAGCACTTGGGAAGCAGAGGCAGGCTGATCTCGTGGGTTTGGGGTTACCCTGGTCTACACAGAACAGCCTGGCCTACAGAGAGACACTTTGTCTTCAAAAATCAAAAAATCAAAATAAATAGAAACTGTTCAAGTCCACTCATAAGGTGCCATGCTCCATTGGCTGTAGCCATTATAACCCCGCCACCTCCCCACACCCCCCAAGTCATAGGCTGAAAGCTAAACCCTAAAGTCATTTGGAGATGGCATTTGGAGAAGATGGATTCCTTATGAACAGAGCTAGTGACCCTATAAAGGAGATCAAAAAGGTGCCTGTGCAACCTCAGCCACATGGAAACACATCCATAGCTCTTATCAACCATTACACACACCATCACCAACTGTTAAGCCCATGCCTTCACACTGGCCTCTGCAGCCTCCAGACTTCCAGAAGAAACTTGTGCTCTCTATGAGGCACCGCTCTCTGGTGGTTTGTGATAGAAACCCCAACACATTCAGACACTGTGTCTATTGTATTAAACATATTTCAAATGAAGAGGACATGAGGTCCCTTACTGGCTTTGCTGGTCATTGCAAACCACCAGAAACAGCTGCCCTGTATCTGAAAGAATTACACGAGGTCACCATTGCACAGCCATCCTGCTGGCCCAGCTGAAGCAATTTGCCTTCCTAATTTCTGTTTCACCTTTTTTTTTTTTTTTTTTTTTTTTTTTTTTTTGAGACAGGGTTTCTCTGTATAGCTCTAGCTGTCCTGGAACTCACTCTGTAGACCAGGCTGGCCTCGAACTCAGAAATCCACCTACCTCTGCCTCCCAAGTGCTGGGATTAAAGGTGTGCACCACCCCGCCCAGCCTCTGCTTCACCTATTAACTTCAGCTGGCGTTTAAGCCAATTGAAGAGAAATAAGAAACGGCATATCCCCAAACCCTCTGTAGACGTGAAATCTGGCCTTTCTCCATATCAACAACAGGTTGGCTCTAATACCTACCTATGCAAGCAATATTTGCATCCACTCAGGAGACACTATGCACAAAGCTAGAAAGATGGCTCAGGGGGGCTGGAGAGATGACTCAGTGGTTAAGAGCACTGACTGCTTTTCCAAAGGTCCTGAATTCAATTCCCAGCAACCACATGGTGGCTCACAACCATCTGTAGTGAGATCCAATGCCATCTTCTGGTGTGTCTGGAAACAGCTACAGTGTACTCATATACATAAAATAAATAAATAAATCTTAGAAAAAAAAAAGGATTGGGGGGACCATTGTTTTTACTCTAGAGGCAAAAACATGACAACACCTTTGAGCATATCTCCCGATGTGGGCCCCTCCAGATGGCAGCAGAAATTCATCAGTTACATCTCATTTAACTATTAACTGGCTGCCCATTCCTTGTACAGACAGATTCATGATACATTACGGACACCACAGCCAGCCTCATACTCATACAACCAAATCCTCCAGTTCCTATGAGTCTTTTGTGTTTGTTACCAACCCTGTGATCTGAGTGGGGATTGTAGCATCAAAATGATCCCCCTTCATTGACATTCACAGGCTGATCTCCAGAATTTGTGGGGCACATCCCCTTAGATGGCAACGGGCCCTTTGAAAGTGTTTAAGGTTAAGGACCTTGAGACAGGGCCATGAGCCTGGCTTACCCAGGCCACCCAGTCTCTTCCTATAAATTTGTAAAGATGGAAGACCTTTCCCAGCTCGAACCAGTCAGAGAGAAAGGTGATGGGAAATACCTAGAGGACATTGAAGATGGAGGAAGGAAGCCATAAGCTTAAGAATGGAAGTCCCTCAACCCTGGAAAAGCGAAGCCAACAGACTTCTGAAAAGCCTCTAGGGCTGGGCGGTGGTGGCGCATACCTTTAATCCCAGCACTTGGGAGGCAGAGGCAGGTGGGTTTCTGAGTTCGAGGCCAGCCTGGTCTAC